>NC_086446.1:150769223-151115473 GCF_028390025.1 Pseudophryne corroboree | reverse complement strand
CCAAAACCTTACACAAACCCTAACCCTAACACGAACCTTATCCCTAACCCGAACACGAACCCTAACCCTAACCCTTATACCATAACCCTTATTCTAAATGTAATACCCTAACCCTAAATCTATCCCTAATAACCTAACCCTAATACTCTAACCGTAAACCCTATTCCTAACCCTAAGTAACCCTAACCCTAATCTAATAACCCTAACCCTAACCCTAAAACCATAACAGCATAACCCTAACCCTAATATGAACCCAAACCCTAATATGAACCCTAACCCTAACTAACCCTAACCCTAATACCCTAACCCTAACCTAACCCTAACCCTTACACTAACCCTAAAACTAATACCCTAATACTAACCCTAACCCTAATACGAACCCTAAGCCTAACCTAACCCTAACCCTAACCTTAATACCATAACCCTAACCCTAACCCAACCCTAACCATAACCCTAATCCTAAACCTAAACTAAACCAAACCCTTACACAAACCCTAACTCGAACCCTAACCATAACCCTAACACGAACCATTACACTGATATAATAAATTCTAATTCTAACCCTAATACCCTAACCCTAACCCTAAAACCCTATTCCTAACCTTAATACGAAACCTAAACCTAACTAACCCTAACACTCATATCCTAACCCTAACACTAACCCAATTACCCTAACCCTAATACCCTAACCCTAACCTAACTCTAACCCTAACCCTAATATAAACCCTACCCCTAACACGAACCCTAACTCTGATATGAACCCTAACCCTAACTAACTTTAATACCCTAACCCTAACTTAACCCTAACCCTAACCCTAAAACCCTAATACGAACCCTAACCCTAATATGAACCGTAACCCTAACCTAACCCTAACCCTAACCTTAATACTATAACTCTAACCCTAACTAACCCTAACCGTAATACCCTAACCCTAATAACCTAACCCTAACCCTAATGTTACCCTAACCCTGATATGAACACTAACCATAAAACGAACCCTAACTCTAACCCTTATACGAACCCTAACCCTAACTAACCCTAACCCTAATACCCTAACCCTAATATCCTAACCCTAACCCAAACAATAATACCCAAACCCTAACCCTAATTTATCCCTAACCCTAATACCCTAATCCTAACCCTAACCCTAATACGAACCAAAACCCTATCCATAACCTAACCCCAACACTAACCCTAAACCTAAACCTAATACCCTAATTCTAACCCTATCCCTATCCCTAATACGAACCAAAACCCTATCCATAACCTAACCCTAACACTAACCCTAACCCTATGTAACCATAACCCTAATCTAATAACCCTAACCCTAAAACCCTGTAACCCTAACCCTAACGCTAATACAAATCCTAACCCTGATATGAACCCTAACCCTAATACGAACCATAACCCTAATAGCCTAATACCCTAACCCTAACTAACCCTAACATAACGGGAACCATAATCCTAAAGATAATCTAACCATAACAGTAATACGAACCCTAACCCTAATACGAACACTAACCCTAATATGAACCCTAACCCTAACTGACCCTAACCCTAATACCCTAACTCTAACCTAACCTTAACAATAACACTAACAATAACCCTAATACCCTAATCCTAACCCTAACCCTAATACGAACCCTAAACCTAACTCTAACCTTAATACCATAACCCTAACCGAACCCTAACCGTAACCATAATCCTAACCTTAACCTAACCCTAACACAAACCCTAACCCTAACACTAACACAAACCCTAACCCTAACACGAACCCTAACCCTAATACCATAAATTCTAATTCTAACCCTAATACCCTAACCCTAACCCTAAAATGCTAACTCTAACCTTAATACGAACCCTAACCCTAACTAACCCTAACCCTCATATCCAAACCATAACGCTAACCCTATTACCCTAACCCTAATACCCTAACCCTCACCTAACTATAACCCTAACCCTAATATGTACCCTACCCCTAACATGAACCCTAACCCTAACTCTAATACGAACCCTAACCCGAATATGAACCCTAACCCTAATATGAACCCTAACCATAACTAACCCTAATACCCTAACCCTAACCTAACCCTAACACTAACCCTAACCCTAATCCTAATACCATAATCCTAACCCTAACCTTAATACGAACCCTAACCTAACCCTAACCTTAACACCATAACCATAACCCTCACCAAACCCTACCCGTAACCGTAATACTAACCCTAACCATAACCCTAACTCTAACACAAACCCTAACTCTAACACTAATCCTAACACGAACCCTAACCCTAACACTACTCTAACCCTAACCCTAATCCTAATAACCCTATCCCTAAAACATTAAAACACTGACCCTAACCCTAATACGAACCCTAACCCTAACACGAACCCTAACCCTAATTCGAACCCTAAACCAAACCCTAATACGAACCCTTATCCCTAATAACCTATCATCCTAACTCTAACCCTAACTAACCCTAACGTAATGCGAACCCTAATCCTAAAGCTAATCTAAACCTAACTCTAATATGAATGCTAACCCTAATATGAACCCTAACCCTAATAAGAACCCTGACCCTAATATGAACCCTAACCCTAACTAACCCTAACCCTAATACCCTAACCATTACCTAACCCTTACCGTAACCATAATACCCTAATACTAATCCTAACCCTAATACGAACCCTAAAACTAAGCTAACCCTAACCTTAATAACATAACCCTAACCCTAACCCAACCCTAACCGTAACTCTAAACCTAAGCCTAAACTAAACCAAACCCTTACACAAACCCTAACCCTAACACGAACCCTAACCTTAACACGAACCCTAACCCTAATACCATAAATTCTAATTCTAACCCTAATACCTTAACCCTAACCCTAAAACCCTATTCCTAACCTTAATACAAAACCTAAACATAACTAACCCTAAACCTCATGTCCTACCTCTAACCATATTACCCTAACCCTAATACCTTAACCCTAACCTAACTCTAAACCTAACCCTAATATGAAACCTACCCCTAACACGAACCCTAACTCTAATATGAACCCTAACCCTAATATGAACCCTAACCCTAATATGAACCCTAACCATAACTAACCCTAATACCCTAACCCTAACCTAACCCTAACACTAACCCTAACCCTAACCCTAATACCATAATCCTAACCCTAACCTTAATACGAACCCTAACCTAACCCTAACCTTAATACAATAACCATAACCCTCACCAAACCCTACCCGTAACCCTAATACTAACCCTAACCATAACCCTAACTCTAACACAAACCCTAACTTTAACACTAATCCTAACACGAACCCTAACCCTAACACTACTCTAACCCTAACCCTAATCCTAATAACCCTAACCCTAAAATATTAAAACACTGACCCTAACCCTAATACGAACCCTAACCCTAACACGAACCCTAACCCTAATTCGAACCCTTATCCCTAATAACCTATCATCCTAACTCTAACCCTAACTAACCCTAACGTAATGCGAACCCTAATCCTAAAGCTAATCTAAACCTAACCCTAATATGAATGCTAACCCTAATATGAACCCTAACCCTAATAAGAACCCTGACCCTAATATGAACCCTAACCCTAATACCCTAACCATAACCTAACCATAACCGTAACCATAATACCCTAATACTAATCCTAACCCTAATACGAACCCTAAAACTAACCTAACCCTAACCTTAATAACATAACCCTAACCCTAACCCAACCCTAACCGTAACCCTAAACCTAAGCCTAAACTAAACCAAACCCTTACACAAACCATAACCCTAACACGAACCCTAACCCTAACACGAACCCTAACCCTAATACCATAAATTCTAATTCTAACCCTAATACCTTAACCCTAACCCTAAAACCCTATTCCTAACTTTAATACAAAACCTAAACATAACTAACCCTAAACCTCATGTCCTAACTCTAACAATATTACCCTAACCCTAATACCTTAACCCTAACCTAACTCTAAACCTAACCCTAATATGAACCCTACCCCTAACACGAACCCTAACCCTAACTCTAATATGAACCCTAACCCTAATATGAACCCTAACCCTAATATGAACTCTAACCATAACTAACCCTAATACCCTTACCCTAACCTAACCCTTACACTAACCCTAACCCTAACCCTAATACCATAATCCTAACCCTAACCTTAATACGAACCCTAACCTAACCCTAACCTTAACCCTAACTCTAACACAAACCCTAACTCTAACACTAATCCTAACACGAACCCTAACCCTAACACTACTCTAACCCTAACCCTAATCCTAATAACCCTAACCCTAAAACATTAAAACACTGACCCTAACCCTAATACGAACCCTAACACGAACCCTAACCCTAATTCGAACCCTAAACCAAACCCTAATACGAACCCTTATCCCTAATAACCTATCATCCTAACTCTAACCCTAACTAACCCTAACGTAATGCGAACCCTAATCCTAAAGCTAATCTAAACCTAACCCTAATATGAATGCTAACCCTAATATGAACCCTAACCCTAATAAGAACCCTGACCCTAATATGAACCCTAACCCTAACTAACCCTAACCCTAATACCCTAACCATAACCTAACCCTAACCGTAACCATAATACCCTAATACTAATCATAACCCTAATACGAACCCTAAAACTAACCTAACCCTAACCTTAATAACATAACCCTAACCCAACCCTAACCGTAACCCTAAACCTAAGCCTAAACTAAACCAAACCCTTACACAAACCGTAACCCTAACACGAACCCTAACCCTAACACGAACCCTAACCCTAATACCATAAATTCTAATTCTAACCCTAATACCTTAACCCTAACCCTAAAACCCTATTCCTAACCTTAATACAAAACCTAAGCATAACTAACCCTAAACCTCATGTCCTAACTCTAACCATATTACCCTAACCCTAATACCTTAACCCTAACCTAACTCTAAACCTAACCCTAATATGAACCCTACCCCTAACACGAACCCTAACCCTATTACAAACCCTAACCTAACCCTAAACCTAACCTTAACTCCATAACCCTAACCCTAACCCTAATACAAACCCTAACCTAACCCTAACCCTAACCTTAATACCATAACCCTAACCCAAACCCAACCCTAACCGTAAACCTAATCCTAAGCCTAAACTAAACCAAACCCTTACACAAACCCTAACACGAACCCTAACCCTAACACGAACCCTAACCCTAATACCATAAATTCTAATTCTAACCTTAATACCCTAACCCTAACCCTAAAACCCTATTCCTAAACTTAATACAAAACCTAAACATAACTATCCCTAATCCTCATATCCTAACCCTAATGCAAACCCTATTACCCTAACCCTAATACCCTAACCCTAACCTAACTCTAAACCTAACCCTAATATGAACCCTACCCCTAACACGAACCCTAGCCCTAACTCTAATATGAACCCTAACTAACCCTAATTCCCTAACCCTAAACTAACCCTAACACTAACCATAACCCTAACCCTCACACTAACCATAACCCTAACCCTAATAGCCTAATCCTAACCCTAACCTTAACCCTAAAATGAACCCTAACCTTACCCTAAAACTAACCTTAGTACCATAACCCTAACCCTAACCAAACCCTAACCATAACCCTAATCTTAACCCTAACCCTAACCTAACCCTAACTCTAACACAAACCCTAACTCTAACCCTAACACGAACACTAACCCTAACACTACACTAACCCTAACCCTAATACGAACCCTAAACCTAATACGAACCCTAACCCTAAATCTTATTTAACCCTAACTATAACACTAATACCTTTAATACGAACCCTAACCCTAAACTAACCTAACCCTAATACGAACCTAAACCCTAATACGAACCCTAACCCTAACCAAACCCTAACCCTAATACCCTAACCCAACCCTAACCCTAATCGTAACCCTAACCTAACACTAACCCTTACACAAACCCTAACCCTAACACGGACCCTAACACAAACCCTAACACGGACGATAAAGATACTCTAACCCTAACCCTAATACAAACCTTAACCCTAATCCTAACCCTAATACGAACCCTAACCCTAATATGAACCCTAACACTAACTAACCCTAACCCTATTACCCTAACCCTAACCCTAATACCCTTTCCCTAATACCCTAACCCTAAACTAACCCTAACCCTAATACGCTATCCCTCACCCTAACCTAACCGTAACCCTAACCCTAAACCTAACCCTAATATGAACCCTAACCCTAATACCCTAACCCTAGGATAACCCTAACCCTAATCCTAACCCTAGCCTAACACTAACCCTAACTCTAATGCTATCCTAACCCAAACTATAACCCTAATACCTCTAATACGAACCCTAACCCTAACACAAACCCTAACCCTAACGCGAACCCTAACCCTAACGCTACCCTAACCCTAATACGAGCCATAACCCCTAACCCTAACCCTATCCCTAAAAAACCCTAACCCTAATCCTAATAACCCTAACCCTAACACTAAAACTCTAAAACACTAACCCTAACCCTAATACGAACCCTAACCCTTATACGAACCCTAACTCTAATACGAACCCTATCCCAAACGCTAATACAAACCCTAACCCTAATACCCTAATATCCTAACCCTAACTCTAACTAACCCTAACCATAATACCCTAACCCTAATAACCTAACCCTAATTCTACCCGAAACCTAATACGTACCCTAACCCTAATACGAACCCTAACTCTAACCCTTATACGAACCCTAACCCTAACTAACCCTAACCCTAATACCCAAACTCTAATACCCTCACCCTAATATATTAACCCTAACCTAACCCTATTCCTAACCCAAACCCTAATACCCAAACCCTAACCCTAACCTAACCCTAACCCTAATACCCTAATCCTAACCCTAACCCTAATACAAATACTATCCCTGTCCATAACCTAACCCTAACACTAACCCTAACCCTAACCCTAATACCCTAATCCTAACCCTAACACGAACATTAACCCTATCCATAACCTAACCCTAACACTAACCCTAACCCTATGTAACCCTAATCTAATAACCCTAAACCTAAAACCCTAAAACCCTTACCCTAATACAAACCATAACCCTAATATGAACCCTAACCCTAATACGAACCATAACCCTAATAGCGTAATACCCTAACCCTAGCTAACCCTTACATAACGCAAACCCTAATCCTAAAGCTAATCTTACCCTAACTCTAATACGAACCCTAACCCTAATATGAACACTAACCCTAATATGAACCCTAACCCTTACTAACCCTAACCCTAATACCCTAACCTAACACTAACCCTAACCCTAATACCCTAACCCTAAACCTAACCCTTACCCTAATATGAACCCTAACCCTAACCTATACCTAACCATAACCTTAATAGAATAACCCTAACCCTAACCCAACGCTAACCTTAACCTTAATCCTAACCCTAACCTAACCCTAACCCTAACACTAACACGAACAATAACCTAACACGAACACAAACCCTAACCCTAATACCATAAATTCTAATTCTAACCCTAATTCCCTAACCCTAACCCTAAAACGCTAACCATAACCTTAATACGAACCCTAACCCTAACTAACCCTAACCCTCATAGCCTAACCCTAACGCTAAGCCTATTACCCTAACCCTAATACGCTAACCCTAACCTAACTCTAACCCTAACCCTGATATGAACCCTACTCCTAACACGAACCCTAACCCTAACTCTAATACAAACACTAAACCTAATACGAACCCTGACCCCAATATTAACCCAAAGCCTAACTAACCCTAATACCCTTACTATAACCCTAACCTAACCCTAACACTAACCCTAACCCTAATACCACTTAACCCTAACCCTTATATGAACCGTAACCTAACCCTAACCTTAATACCATAACCCTAACCCTAGCCAAACCCTAATCCTAACCCTAATCCTAACCCTAACCCTAACCTATCCCTAACTCTAACACAAACCCTAACTCTAACACTAACCCTAACACGAACCCTAACCTTAACACTACTCTAACCTTAACCCTAATCCTAATAACCCTAATCCTAACACTAAAACCCTAAAACACTGACCCTAACCCTAATACGAACCCTAACCCTAATACGAATCCTAACCCTAATACTAACACGAACCCTAAGCCTAACTCAAACACGAACCCTAACCCTAATACCATAAATTCTAATTCTAACCCTAATACCTTAACCATAACCCTAAAACACTAACCCTACCTTAATACGAACCCTAAACCTAACTAAACCTAACCCTCATATCCTAACCCTAACGCTAACCCTATAACTCTAACCCTAATACACTAACTCTAACCTAACTCTAACCCTAACCCTAATATGAATCCTACCCCTAACACGAACCCTAACCCTAACTCTAATACGAACCCTAATACGAACCCTAACCCTAATATGAACCCTAACTAACCCTAACACCCTGACCCTAACCCTAACCTAACCCTAACACTAACCCTAACTCTAACCCTAATACCCCCTAATGCTAACCCTAACCATAATACGAACCCTAACCCTTTCCTAACCCTAATCTTAATACCATAACCCTAACTCTAACCAAACCTTAACTGTACCACTAATCCTAACTAACCCTAACACTAACCCTAACCATAACCCTAATACCCCCTAATCCTAACCCTAATACGAACCCTAACCATAACCTAACCCTAACCCTAACCTTAATACCAAAACCCTAACCCTAACCAAACCCTAACCGTACCCTAATCCTAACCCTAACCCTAACCTAACCCTAACTCTAACACAAACCCTAACTCTAACACTAACCCTAACACGAACCCTAACACTAACACTACTCCAACCCTAACCCTAATCCTAATAACCCTAACCATAACATTATAACCCTAAAACACTGTACCTAACCGTAATACGAACCCTAACCCTAATACAAGCCCTAACCGTAACCCTAATCCTAACCCTAACCCTTACACAAACCCTAACACTAACACGAACCCTAACCCTAACCCTAACACGAACCGTAACCCTAATACCCCCTAATCCTAACCCTAACCCTAATACGAACCCTAACCCTCACCTAACCCTCACCTTAATACCATAACCCTAACCCTAGCCAAACCCTAACTGAAACCCTAATCCTAACCCTAACCCTAACCTAACCCTAATACTAACCCTAACCCTAACCCTAATACCATAATCCTAACCCTAACCCTAATTCCCTAACCCTAACCAAACCCTAACCGTAACCCTAATCCTAACCCTAATCCTAACCTAACCCTAACTCTAACACAAACCCTAACTCTAACACTAACCCTAACACGAACCATAACCCTAACACTACTCTAACCCTAACCCTAATCCTAATAACCCTAACCCTAACATTAAAACTCTAAAACACTGACCCTACACCTAATACGAACCCTAACCCTAACCCTAATACGAACACTAACCCAAATACAAACCCTAACTCAAACCCTAATTCGAACCCTAATACGAACACTAACCCTAACCCTAATACCCTAATATCCAAACCCTAACCCTAACTAAATCTAATACCCTAACCCTAACCTAACCCTAACACTACCCCTAACCCTAACCCTAATACCCCTAATCCTAACCCTAACCCTAATACGAACCCTAACCATAACCTAACCCTAACCTTAATACCCTAACCAAACCCTAACTGTAACCCTAATCCTAACCCTAATCCTTACCCTAACTCTAACACAAACCCTAAATGTAACACTAACCCTAACATGAACCCTAAACCTAACACTACTCTAACCCTAACCCTAATCCTAATAACCCTAACCCTAACACTAATACCCTAAAACACTGACCCTAACCCTAATACGAACCCTAACCCTTGCCCTAATATGAACTCTAACCCTAATACAAACCCTAACCCAAACCCTAATACGAACCTTAATACGAACCCTAACCCTAATACCCTAATATACTAACCCTAACTAACCCTAACCCTAACCGTAACTAACCCTAACATAATGCGAACCTTAATCCTAAAGCTAATCTAACCCTAACCCTCATATGAACCCTAACCCTAACTAACCCTAATACCCTAACCCTAACCTTACCCTAACCCTAACCCTAACACTAACCCTAATACCCTAATCCTAACCGTAACCCTAATACGAACCCTAACCCTAACCTAACCCTCACCTTAATACCATAACCCTAACCCTAACCCAACCCTAACCATAACCCTAACCCTTACACAAACCCTAACACTAACACAAACCCTAACCCTAACAAGAACCCTAACCCTAATACCATAAATTCTAATTCTAACCCTAATACCCTAGCCCTAACCCTAAAACCCTATTCCTAACCTTAATATGAACCCTAAATCTAACTAACCCTTACCCTCATATTTTAACTCTAACGCTAACCCTATTACCCTAACCCTAATACCCTAACCCTAATCTAACTCTAACCCTAACCCTAATATGAACCCTACCCCTAATGCGAACCCTAACCCTCACACTACCCTAACCCTAACCCTAATACAAACCCTAAGACCCTAATACCCTAACCCTAACACTAACCCTAACTAACCCTAACCTTTGTACGAACACTAACCCTAATATGAATCCTAACTCTAGCCCTAAACCTAATACGAAACCTAATACAAACCCTAACCCTTATACCCTAATACCCTAACCCTAACTAACCCTAACCCTAATACCACAACCCAAATTCTAACCCTAATACCCTAACCCTAAAACACTAACCCTAATACCCTAACCCTAATCCTAACCCTAATACAAACCCTTACCCTAACCATATTACGCTAACCCAACCCTAACCCTAATCCTAACCCTAACACTAACCATTACACGAACGTTAACCCTAACCCGAACCCAAACCATAATACGGACCCTAACCTTAATGCTGCTCTTTCCCTAACCCTAATATGAACCCTAAAACTAATACGAACCCTAACCCTAATACGAACCCTAACCTTAAATAACCCTAACGTTAACCCTAACCCTAATACCATAACCCTAACTCTAAAACCCTATCCCTCATGCCCTAACACTAACCCTAACCTAACCCTAACTCTATTGCTATCCTAACCCTAACTATAAACCTCATACCTCTAATACGAAACCTAACCCTAAAACAAACCCTGACCCTAAAGCGAACGATAACGCTACCCTAACCCTAATACAAACCATAACCCTAAGTAACCCTAACCCTAATCCTAATAACCCTAACCTTAAAACCCTAACCCTAATATGAAGCCTAACCCTCATATGAACCCTAATACGAATCCTAATCCTAAATATCCCTAACTCTAACCCTAACACAAACCTAATACCCTAATACTCTAAACCTAGCCTAACTAACCCTAATCCTAACCCTTATGCAAACCCTAACCCTAATGTTACCATAACCCTAACCCTAATACGAACCATAACCATAACCATTCCCTAACCCTAACCTTAATACCATAACCCTAACCCTAACCAAACCCTAACCGTACCCTAATCCTAACCCTAACCCTAACCTAACCCTAACTCTAACACAAACCCTAACTCTAACACTAACCCTAACACGAACCCTAACACTAACACTACTCTAACCCTAACCCTAATCCTAATAACCCTAACCATAACATTATAACCCTAAAACACTGTACCTAACCGTAATACGAGCCCTAACCCTAATACGAACCACAAGCCCTAACCGTAACCCTAATCCTAACCCTAACCTAACCCTAACCCTTACACAAACCCTAACACTAACACGAACCCTAACCCTAACACGAACCGTAACCCTAATACCCCCTAATCCTAACCCTAACCCTAATACGAACCCTAACCCTAACCTAACCCTCACCTTAATACCATAACCCTAACCCTAACCAAACCCTAACTGAAACCCTAATTCTAACCCTAATCCTAACCCTAACACTAACCCTAACCCTAACCCTAATACCATAATCCTAACCCTAACCCTAATTCCCTTACCCTAACCAAACCCTAACCGTAACCCTAATCCTAACCCTAATCTAACCCTAACTCTAACACAAACCCTAACTCTAACACTAACCCTAACACGAACCATAACCCTAACACTACTCTAACCCTAACCCTAATCCTAATAACCTTAACCCTAACATTAAAACTCTAAAACACTGACCCTAAACCTAATACGAACCCTAACCCTAACCCTAATACGAACACTAACCCAAATACAAACCCTAACTCAAACCCTAATTCGAACCCTAATACGAACCTTAACCCTAATACCTTAATATACTAACCCTAACCCTAACCATAACTAACCCTAACATAATGCGAACCATAATCCTCAAGCTAATCTAACCCTAACCCTCATATGAACCCTGACCCTAACCTAACCCTCACCTTAATACCATAACCCTAACCCTAACCAAACCCTAACTGAAACCCTAATTCTAACCCTAATCCTAACCCTAACACTAACCCTAACACTAACCCTAATACCATAATCCTAACCCTAACCCTAATTCCCTAACCCTAACCAAACCCTAACCGTAACCCTAATACCCTAACCCTAACCTTACCCTAACCCTAACCCTAACACTAACCCTAATACCCTAATCCTAACCTTAACCCTAATACGAACCCTAACCCTAACCTAACCCTCACCTTAATACCATAAGCCTAACCCTAACCCAACCCTAACCGGAACCCTAACACTTACACAAAACCTAACACTAACACAAACCCTAACCCTAACACGAACCCTAACACTAATACCATAAATTCTAATTCTAACCCTAATACCCTAGCCCTAACCCTAAAACCCTATTCCTAACCTTAATATGAACCCTAAACCTAACTAACCCTAACCCTCATATTTTAACCCTAACGCTAACCCTATTACCCTAACCCTTATACCCTAACCCTAATCTAACTCTAACCCTAACCCTAATATGAACCCTACCCCTAACACAAACCCTAACCCTAACTTTAATACGAACCCTAACACAAACCCTAACCCTAATGCGAACCCTAAGACCCTAATACCCTAACCCTAACACTAACCCTAACTAACCCTAACCCTAATACGAACACTAACCCTAATATGAATCCTAACTCTAGCCCTAAACCTAATACGAAACCTAATACAAACCCTAACCCTTATACCCTAATACCCAAACCCTAACCCTAACCCTAACTAACCCTAACCCTAATACCATAACCCAAATTCTAACCCTAATACCCTAACCCTAACCCTAAAACACTAACCCTAATACCCTAACCCTAATCCTAACCCTTATACAAACCCTAACCCTAACCATATTACACTAACCCAACCCTAACCCTAATCCTAACCCTAACACTAACCTAACCCTGACCATTACACGAACGTTAACCCTAACCCGAACCCAAACCATAATACGGACCCTAACCTTAATGCTGCTCTAACCCTAACCCTAATATGAACCCTAAAACTAATACGAACCCTAACCCTAATACGAACCCTAACCTTAAATAACCCTAACGTTAACCCTAACCCTAATACCATAACCCTAACTCTAAAACCCTATCCCTCATACCCTAACACTAACCCTAACCTAACCCTAACTCTATTGCTATCCTAACCCTAACTATAAACCTCATACCTCTAATACGAACCCAAACCCTAAAACAAACCCTGACCCTAAAGCGAACGATAACACTACCCTAACCCTAATACAAACCATAACCCTAAGTAACCCTAACCCTAATCCTAATAACCCTAACCTTAAAACCCTAACCCTAATATGAAGCCTAACCCTCATATGAACCCTAATACGAATCCTAATCCTAAATATCCCTAACTCTAACCCTAACACAAACCTAATACCCTAATACTCTAAACCTAGCCTAACTAACCCTAATCCTAACCCTTATGCAAACCCTAACCCTAATGTTACCATAACCCTAACCCTAATACGAACCCTAACCATAACCTAACCCTAACCGTAACCTTAATACCATAACCCTAACCCTAACCAAACCCTAACCGTACCCTAATCCTAACCCTAACCCTAACCTAACCCTAGCTCTAACACAAACCCTAACTCTAACACTAACCCTAACACGAACCCTAACACTAACACTACTCTAACCCTAACCCTAATCCTAATAACCCTAACCATAACATTATAACCCTAAAACACTGTACCTAACCGTAATACGAACCCTAACCCTAATACGAACCCTAACCCTAATACAAGCCCTAACCGTAACCCTAATCCTAACCCTAACCTAACCCTAACCCTTACACAAACCCTAACACTAACACGAACCCTAACCCTAACACGAACCGTAACCCTAATACCCCCTAATCCTAACCCTAACCCTAATACGAACCCTAACCTAACCCTCACCTTAATACCATAACCCTAACCCTAACCAAACCCTAACTGAAACCCTAATTCTAACCCTAATCCTAACCCTAACACTAACCCTAACCCTAACCCTAATACCATAATCCAAACCCTAACCCTAATTCCCTAACCCTAACCAAACCCTAACCGTAACCCTAATCCTAACCCTAATCTAACCCTAACTCTAACACAAACCCTAACTCTAACACTAACCCTAACACGAACCATAACCCTAACACTACTCTAACCCTAACCCTAATCCTAATAACCCTAACCCTAACATTAAAACTCTAAAACACTGACCCTAAACCTAATACGAACCCTAACCCTAATACGAACACTAACCCAAATACAAACCCTAACTCAAACCCTAATTCGAACCCTAATACGAACCCTAACCCTAATACCTTAATATACTAACCCTAACCCTAACCATAACTAACCCTAACATAATGCGAACCATAATCCTCAAGCTAATCTAACCCTAACCCTCATATGAACCCTGACCCTAACTAACCCTAACCCTAATACCCTAACCCTAACCTTACCCTAACCCTAACCCTAACACTAACCCTAATACCCTAATCCTAACCTTAACCCTAATACGAACCCTAACCCTAACCTAACCCTCACCTTAATACCATAAGCCTAACCCTAACCCAACCCTAACCGGAACCCTAACACTTACACAAACCCTAACACTAACACAAACCCTAACCCTAACACGAACCCTAACCCTAATACCATAAATTCTAATTCTAACCCTAATACCCTAGCCCTAACCCTAAAACCCTATTCCTAACCTTAATATGAACCCTAAACCTAACTAACCCTAACCCTCATATTTTAACCCTAACGCTAACCCTATTACCCTAACCCTAATACCCTAACCCTAATCTAACTCTAACCCTAACCCTAATATGAACCCTACCCCTAACACAAACCCTAACCCTAACTTTAATACGAACCCTAACACAAACCCTAACCCTAATGCGAACCCTAAAACCCTAATACCCTAACCCTAACACTAACCCTAACTAACCCTAACCCTAATACGAACACTAACCCTAATATGAATCCTAACTCTAGCCCTAAACCTAATACGAAACCTAATACAAACCCTAACCCTTATACCCTAATACCCAAACCCTAACCCTAACCCTAACTAACCCTAACCCTAATACCATAACCCAAATTCTAACCCTAATACCCTAACCCTAACCCTAAAACACTAACCCTAATACCCTAACCCTAATCCTAACCCTTATACAAACCCTAACCATATTACACTAACCCAACCCTAACCCTAATCCTAACCCTAACACTAACCTAACCCTGACCATTACACGAACGTTAACCCTAACCCGAACCCAAACCATAATACGGACCCTAACCTTAATGCTGCTCTAACCCTAACCCTAATATGAACCCTAAAACTAATACGAACCCTAACCCTAATACGAACCCTAACCTTAAATAACCCTAACGTTAACCC
Organism: Pseudophryne corroboree; assembly: GCF_028390025.1. Lineage (NCBI taxonomy): Eukaryota > Metazoa > Chordata > Amphibia > Anura > Myobatrachidae > Pseudophryne > Pseudophryne corroboree. Next base: position 151,099,537 of record NC_086446.1, on the reverse strand, counting down.
TAACCCTAATACCATAACCCTAACTCTAAAACCCTATCCCTCATACCCTAACACTAACCCTAACCTAACCCTAACTCTATTGCTATCCTAACCCTAACTATAAACCTCATACCTCTAATACGAACCCAAACCCTAAAACAAACCCTGACCCTAAAGCGAACGATAACACTACCCTAACCCTAATACAAACCATAACCCTAAGTAGCCCTAACCCTAATCCTAATAACCCTAACCTTAAAACCCTAACCCTAATATGAAGCCTAACCCTCATATGAACCCTAATACGAATCCTAATCCTAAATATCCCTAACTCTAACCCTAACACAAACCTAATACCCTAATACTCTAAACCTAGCCTAACTAACCCTAATCCTAACCCTTATGCAAACCCTAACCCTAATGTTACCATAACCCTAACCCTAATACGAACCCTAACCATAACCTAACCCTAACCGTAACCTTAATACCATAACCCTAACCCTAACCAAACCCTAACCGTACCCTAATCCTAACCCTAACCCTAACCTAACCCTAGCTCTAACACAAACCCTAACTCTAACACTGACCCTAACACGAACCCTAACACTAATACACTACTCTAACCCTAACCCTAATAACCCTAACCATAACATTATAACCCTAAAACACTGTACCTAACCGTAATACGAACCCTAACCCTAATACGAACCCTAACCATAATACAAGCCCTAACCGTAACCCTAATCCTAACCCTAACCTAACCCTAACCCTTACACAAACCCTAACACTAACACGAACCCTAACCCTTACCCTAACACGAACCGTAACCCTAACACACCCTAATCCTAACCCTAACCCTAATACGAACCCTAACCCTAACCTAACCCTCACCTTAATACCATAACCCTAACCCTAACCAAACCCTAACTGAAACCCTAATCCTAACACTAACCCTAACCTAACCCTAACACTAACCCTAACCCTAATATCATAATCCTAATCCTAACCCTAACCCTAACCTAACCCTAATACTAACCCTAACCCTAACCCTAATACCATAATCCTAACCCTAACCCTAATTCCCTAACCCTAACCAAACCCTAACCGTAACCCTAATCCTAACCCTAATCCTAACCCTAACCTAACCCTAACTCTAACACAAACCCTAACTATAACACTAACCCTAACACGAACCATATCCCTAACACTACTCTAACCCTAACCCTAATCCTAATAACCCTAACCCTAACATTAAAACTCTAAAACACTGACCCTAAACCTAATACGAACCCTAACCCTAACCCTAATACGAACACTAACCCAAATACAAACCCTAACTCAAACCCTAATTCGAACCCTAATACGAACACTAACCCTAACCCTAATACCCTAATATCCTAACCCTAACCCTAACTAACCCTAATACCCTGACCCTGACCCTAACCTAACCCTAAGACTAACCCTAACCCTAATACCCCTAATCCTAACCCTAACCCTAATACGAACCCTAACCCTAACCTAACCCTAACCTTAACACCATAACCCTAACCCTAACCAAACCCTAACTGTAACCCTAATCCTAACACTAATCCTAACCCTAACCTAACCCTAACTCTAACACAAACCCTAAATCTAACACTAACCCTAACATGAACCCTAAACCTAACACTACTCTAACCCTAACCCTAATCCTAATAACCCTAACCCTAATACCCTAACCCTAGGATAACCCTAACCCTAATCCTAACCCTAACCCTAGCCTAACACTTACCCTAACTCTAATGCTATCCTAACCCAAACTATAACCCTAATACCTCTAATACGAACCCTAACCCTAACACAAACCCTAACCCTAATGCGAACCCTAATGCTAATGCTACCCTAACCCTAACCCTAATACGAGCCATAACCCCTAACCCTAACCCTATCCCTAAGTAACCCTAACCCTAATCCTAATAACCCTAACCCTAACACTAAAACTCTAAAACACTAACCCTAACCCTAATACGAACCCTAACCCTAATACGAACCCTATCCCAAACCCTAATACACACCCTAACCCTAATACCCTAATATCCTAACCCTAGCTCTAACTAACCCTAACCCTAACCGTAATACCCTAACCCTAATAACCTAACCCTAATTCTACCCGATCCCTAATACAAACCCTAACCCTAATACGAACCCTAACTCTAACCCTTATACGAACCCTAACCCTAACTAACCCTAACCCTAATACCATAACCCTAAATCTCAAATACCCTCACCCTAATATATTGACCCTAGCCCTAATCTAACCCTATTCCTAACCCAAACCCTAATACCCAAACCCTAACCCTAACCTAACTCTAACCCTAATACCCTAATCCTAACCCTAACCCTAATACAAACACTAACCCTGTCCATAACCTAACCCTAACATTAACCCTGACCCTAACCCTAATACCCTAATCCTAACCCTAACCATAAGCCTAATACGAACTCTAACCCTATCCATTACCTAACACTAACCCTAACCCTATGTAACCCTAACCCTAATCTAATAACCCTAACCCTAAAACCCTAAAACCCTTACCCTAATACAAACCATAACCCTAATATGAACCCTAACCCTAATATGAACCATAACCCTAATAGCGTAATACCCTAACCCTAGCTAACCCTTACATAACGCAAATCCTAATCCTAAAGCTAATCTTACCCTAACTCTAATACGAACCCTAACCCTAATATGAATACTAACCCTAATATGAACCCTAACCCTTACTAACCCTAACCCTAATACACTAACCCTAACACTAACCCTAACCCTAACACTAACCCTAACCCTAATACCCTAACCCTAAACCTAACCCTAACCCTAATATGAACCCTAACCCTAACCTATACCTAACCATAACCTTAATACAATAACCCTAACCCTAACCCAACCCTAACCATAACCCTAATCCTAACCCTAACCTAACCCTAACCATAACACTAACACGAACAATAACCCTAACACGAACACGAACCCTAACCCTAATACCATAAATTCTAATTCAAACCCTAATTCCCTAACCCTAACCCTAAAACGCTAACCATAACCTTAATACGAACCCTAACCCTAACTAACCCTAACCCTCATAGCCTAACCCTAACGCTAAGCCTATTACCCTAACCCTAATACGCTAACCCTAACCTAACTCTAACCCTAACCCTGATATGAACCCTACTCCTAATACGAACCCTAACCCTAACTCTAATACTAACCCTAAACCTAATACGAACCCTGACCCTAATATGAACCCTAACCCTAACTAACCCTAATACCCTTACTATAACCCTAACCTAACCCTAACACTAACCCTAACCCTAATACCACCTAACCCTAACCCTTATATGAACCCTAATCTAACCCTAACCTTAATACCATAACCCTAACCCTAGCCAAACCCTAACCGTAACCCTAATCCTAACCCTAACCCTAACCTATCCCTAACTCTAACACAAACCCTAACTCTAACACTAACCCTAACACGAACCCTAACCCTAACACTACTCTAACCTTAACCCTAATCCTAATAACCCTAATCCTAACACTAAAACCCTAAAACACTGACCCTAACCCTAATACGAACCCTAACCCTAACCCTAAAACGAACCCTAACCCTAATACAAACCCTAACACTAACACAAACCCTAACCCTAACAAGAACCCTAACCCTAATACCATAAATTCTAATTCTAACCCTAATACCCTAGCCCTAACCCTAAAACCCTATTCCTAAACTTAATATGAACCCTAAACCTAACTAACCCTAACCCTCATATCCTAACCCTAACGCTAACCCTATTACTCTAACCCTAATACACTAACTCTAACCTAACTCTAACCCTAACCCTAATATGAATCCTACCCCTAACACAAACCCTAACACTAACTCTAATACGAACCCTAATACGAACCCTAACCCTAATATGAACCCTAACCCTAACTAACCCTAATACCCTGACCCTAACCCTAACCTAACCCTAACACTAACCCTAACCCTAACCCTAATACCCCCTAATCCTAACCCTAACCCTAATACGAACCCTAACCTAACCCTAACCTTAATACCATGACCCTAACTCTAACCAAACCCTAACTGTAACACTAATCCTAACCCTAACACTAACCCTAACCATAACCCTAATACCCCCTATTCCTAACCCTAACCCTAATACGAACCCTAACCATAACCTAACCCTAACCTTAATACCGAAACCCTAACCCTAACCAAACCCTAACCGTACCCTAATCCTAACCCTAACCCTAACCTAACCCTAACTCTAACACAAACCCTTACTCTAACACTAACCCTAACACGAACCCTAACACTAACACTACTTTAACCCTAACCCTAATCCTAATAACCCTAACCATAACATTATAACCCTAAAACACTGTACCTAACCGTAATACGAACCCTAACCCTAACCCTAATACGAACCCTAACCCTAATACAATCCCTAACCGTAACCCTAATCCTAACCTTAACCTAACCCTAACCCTTACACAAACCCTAACACTAACACGAACCCTAACACTAACACGAACCGTAACCCTAATACCCCCAATTCCTTTCCCTAACCCTAATACGAACCCTAACCCTAACCTAACCCTCACCTTAATACCATAACCCTAACCCTAACCAAACCCTAACTGAAACCCTAATTCTAACCCTAATCCTAACCCTACCCCTAACACTAACCCTAACGCTAATACCATAATCCTAACCCTAACCCTAATTCCCTAACCCTAACCAAACCCTAACCGTAACCCTAATCCTAACCCTAACCTAACCCTAACTCTAACACAAACCCTAACTCTAACACTAACCCTAACACGAACCATAACCCTAACACTACTCTAACCCTAACCCTAATCCTAATAACCCTAAACCTAACATTAAAACTCTAAAACACTGACCCTAAACCTAATACGAACCCTAACCCTAATACGAACACTAACCCAAATACAAACCCTAACTCAAACCCTAATTCGAACCCTAATACCTTAATATACTAACCCTAACTAACCCTAACCCTAACCATAACTAACCCTAACCTAATGCGAACCCTAATCCTAAAGCTAATCTAACCCTAACCCTCATATGAACCCTAACCCTATATAACCCTAACCCTAATACCCTAACCCTAACCTTACCCTAACCCTAACCCTAATACTAACCCTAATACCCTAATCCTAACCTTAACCCTGATACGAACCCTAACCCTAACCTAACCCTCACCTTATTACCATAACCCTAACCCTAACCCAACCCTAACCGTAACCCTAACACTTACACAAACCCTAACACTAACACAAACCCTAACCCTAACACGAACCCTAACCCTAATACCATAAATTCTAATTCTAACCCTAATACCCTAGCCCTAACCCTAAAAACCTATTCCTAACCTTAATATGAACCCTAAACCTAACTAACCCTAACCCTCATATTTTAACCCTAACGCTAACCCTATTGCCCTAACCCTAATACCCTAACCCTAATCTAACTCTAACACTAACCCTAATATGAACCCTACCCCTAACACGAACCCTAACCCTAACACAAACCCTAACCCTAATGCGAACCCTAACCCTAACACAAACCCTAACCCTAATGCGAACCCTAACCCTCACACTACCCTAACCCTAATACAAACCCTAAGACCCTAATACCCTAACCCTAACACTAACCCTAACTAACCCTAACCCTAATACGAACACTAACCCTAATATGAATCCTAACTCTAGCCCTAAACCTAATACGAAACCTAATACAAACCCTAACCCTTATACCCTAATACCCTAACCCTAACTAACCCTAACCCTAATACCATAACCCAAATTCTAACCCTAATACCCTAACCCTAACCTTAAAACACTAACCCTAATACCCTAACCCTAATCCTAACCCTTATACAAACCCTAACCCTAACCATATTACACTAACCCTACCCTAACCCTAATCCTAACCCTAACCTAACCCTGACCATTACACGAACGTTAACCCTAACCCGAACCCAAACCATAATACGGACCCTAACCTTAATGCTGCTCTAACCCTAACCCTAATATGAACCCTAAAACTAATACGAACCCTAATACAAACCCTAACCTTAAATAACCCTAACGTTAACCCTAACCCTAATACCATAACCCTAACTCTAAAACCCTATCCCTCATACCCTAACCCTAACCTAACCCTAACTCTATTGCTATCCTAACCCTAACTATAAACCTCATACCTCTAATACGAACCCTAACCCTAAAACAAACCCTGACCCTAAAGCGAACGATAACGCTACCCTAACCCTAATACAAACCATAACCCTAAGTAACCCTAACCCTAATCCTAATAACCCTAACCTTAAAACCCTAACCCTAATATGAAGCCTAACCCTAATATGAACCCTAATACGAATCCTAATCCTAAATATCCCTAACTCTAACCCTAACACAAACCTTATACCCTAATACTCTAAACCTAGCCCTAACTAACCCTAATCCTAACCCTTATGCAAACCCTAACCCTAATGTTACCATAACCCTAACCCTAATACGAACCCTTACCCTAACTATCCCTAACCCTAATAGCATAATACCTTAACCCTAATACCCTAACCCTAATACCATAACATTAACCCTAGACTAACCCTAACCCTAATACCCAAACCCTAACTCTAACCTAACACTATCCCTAACACAAACCCTAACCCTATTATCCTAAACCTAACCCTGACCCTAACACGAACCCTAACCCTAATACGAACCTTAACCCTAACACTAACCTAATTCTAACACTAACCCTAACACCCTAACCCTAAACCTAACCCTACCCCTAACCCAACCATAACCCTAATCCTAAACCTAACCCTAACACGAACCCTAACCCTTACACAAAACCTAACCCTAACTCTAACATGAACCATAACCCTAACACAAACTCTAACCCTAATACCATTACCCTAATTCTAACCCTAATACCGTAACCCTAACCCTGTCCCTAATACCCTATCCCTAATATCCTAACCCTAACCATACCCTAAACCTAACCCTAATACGAACCCTAACCCAAACCCTAACACGAACACTAACCCTAATACGAACCCTAACACTAACGCTACCCTAACTATAACCCTAATATCTCTAATACAAACCCTAATGCTAACCCTAATACATACCCTAACTCTATCCCTAATATGGACCCTAATCCAAACCCAAAGCCTAATACGAACCCTAACCATCACCCTAATAGAAAAGCAGACCCTAACCGTAATATAAACCCTAAACCTAATAAGAACCCTAATACGAACCCTAACCCTAATCCCCTAATCCCCTAACCCTAACTAACCCTAACCCTAATACCATAGCCCTAATTCAAACCATAATACCCTAACCCTAACCCTAAAATCCTTACCCTAACCCTAATACGATCCCTAAACCTAAATAACCATAACCATAGTACCCTAACCCTAACCTAACCCTAACCCTAATACCCTAACCGTAACCTAATCCTAACCCTAACCCTAACCTAACCTAACCATAACCATAACCTTACCTAAATTAAACCTAACCCTAATTCCCTAACCCTAACATAACCATAACCCTAACCATAATACCCTAATCCTAACCCTAACCCTAAACTAACCCTAACCCTAATACGAACCCTAACCCAAACACGAACCCTAACCCTAATACGAACACTAGCCCCAACTCTAACGCTACCCTAACACTAACCCTAACCCTAATATGAACCATAATACGAACCCTAAACCTATCCCTAATATGATCCCTAATCCTAATACGAACCCTGACACTAACCCAAACCCTTACCCAAACCTAACCCTAACCCTAATTCTAACACAAACCCTAACCATAACATGAACCATAACCCTAACGCTAACCTAACCCTAATACCCTAAACCTAACCTGAACCCGAACCCTAACCCTAATACGGACCCTACCCCTAACCCTAATACGAACCCTAACCCTAAAATGAACCCTGACTCTAACCCTGAAACAAACCTAACCTTAACCCTAATACCCTAACCCTAACCTTAACACGAACCCTAATCCTAACCCTAAAACTACTCTAACCCTAACCCTAATACAAACCCTAACCCTAATACAAACCCTAACCCTAACTAACCCTAACCCTAACTCTAATACCCTAAACCTAAACCTAACCCTAATATGAACCCTAACCCTTACATAACCCTAACCCTTACCCTAATAATAACCCATACCCTAACCCAAATACCCTAACCCTAACCCTAATCCTAACCCTAACCCTAACTCTAACGCTACCCTAACAATAACTATAACCCTAATACTTCTAATACGTACCCTAATCCTAACACAAACCCTAAACCTAACGCGAACCCTAACACTATCCTAACCCTAATACGAATACTAACCCCTAACCCTAACACCCTAATGCCATAACCCTAAACCTAACTAACCATAATCCTAATAACACTAATGCTAACCCTAACCCTAAAACCCTAACCATAACCATAATACAAACCCTAACCCTAATACGAACCCTAACCCTAATACAAATCCTAACCCTAACCCTAATCTGAACCCTAATACCCTAACCCTAACTAACCCTAACCCTAATTCCCTAATTCCCTAACCCTAAAAGCCTAACCCTAACCCTAATACTCTAACCTTAACCCTAATACGAACCCTAACACTAACCCTAATACCCTAACCAAACCCTAACCGTAATCCTAACCCTAACCCTAACCTAACCCTAACACTTACACAAACCCTAATCCTATCTCGAACCCTAACACGAACCCTAACCCTAACCCTAACGCTACTCTAACCCTAACCCTAATACGAACCCTAACCCTAATACAAACCCTAACCCTAACTAACCTTAACCCTAACCCTAATACCCTAACCCTAAAACCCTATGCCTAATACTCTAACCCTAACCCGAAACCTAACCTTACCCCAAACCTAAGCCTAACACTAACCCTATCCCTAACACGAACCCTAGCGCTAATACGAACCCTAACCCAAACCTAACCCTAACCCTAACTCTAATGCTACCCTAACCCTAACTATAACCCTAATACCTCTAATACAAACCCTAACCCTAAAAGAAACCCTAAACCTAATGTGAAGCCTAACCCTAATGCTACCCTAACCCTATCCCTAATACGAACCCTAACCCACCCCCTAACCCTAACACCCTAACACCCTAACCCTTAGTAACCCTAACCCTAATCCTAATATGAACCCTAACCCTAACTAACCCTAACCTTAACCCTAACCCTAATACCCTAACCCTAACACTAATACCCTATCCCTAATACCTTAACCCTAACCATAACCTAACCCTAACCCTAATACCATAACCCTAACTCTAACCTTAACATGAACCCTAACACTAAACCTAACCCTAATACGAACCCCAACCTAACCCTAACTCTAATGCTACCCTAACCCTCACTATAACCCTAATACCTCTAATATGAACTGTAACACTAAAACAAAACCTAACGCGAAACCTAACCCTAACTCTACCATAACCCTATCCCTAATACGAACCCTAACCCCTAACCCTAATCCTAACAACCTAAAACTCTAACCCTAACACTAAGTAACTCTAAACCTAATCCTAATAACCCTGACCCTAAAACCCTAATCCTAATTTGAACCCTAGCCCTAACCCTAATACGAACCCTAACACTAACCCTAACGTGAACCCTAACCCTAATGCTACCCTAACCCTAATACGCAAACGCTAACCCTAACCGAACCCTAACCCTAACACTAACCTAAATCGGAATACCTTAATCCTAACCCTAACCCTAAACATAATACGAACCCTAACCCTGACCTAACCCTAACCCTAAAACCCTAACCCTAAAACACTAACCCTAACACTTACACAAACCCTAACACTAACACGAACCCTAACCCTAACACGAACCATAACCCTAATACTATTACCCTAATTTTAACCCTAATACCCCAACCCTAATACTCTAACCCTAATACGATACCTAACCCTAACCCTAACCCTAACAAGAAACCCTAACCCTAATACGAACACTAGCTCTAACCCTTATACGAACCCTAACCATAACTAACCATAACCCTACTACCCTAACCATAACTCTAATACCCTAACCCTAATACCCTAACCCTAACCTAACCCTAACACTAACTATAATAGCCAAACCCTAACCCTAACCTAAACCTAACCCTAATACCCTAATCCTAACCCTAACCCAAATACGAACCCTAACCCTTATACCATAACCCTTATTCTAAACCTAATACCCTAAACCTATCCCTAAAACCCTAAATCTAACCCTAATAACCTAACCCTAATACCCTAACCCTAAACCCTATTCCTAACCCTAAATAACCCTAACCCTAATCTAATAACCCTAACCCTAAAACCCTAACACCCTAACCCTAATACGAACCCTAACCCTAATACAAACCCTAACCCTACCCCTAATATCAAAATACCCTAACCCTAACTAACCCTAACATAACGCAAACCCTAATCCTAAAGCTAATCTAAACATAACCCTAATACGAATCCTAACCCTAATACGAACCCGAACCCTAATATTAAACCTAACCCTAACTAACCCTAACCCTAATTCCATAACCCTAACCTAACCCTAACACTAACCCTAACCCTAATACAAACCCTTACCTAACCTTAACCTTAACACCATAACCCTAACCCTAACCAAACCCTAACCGTAACCCTAATCCTAACCCCAAACCTAACCTAACCTAACCCTAACCCTTCCACAAACCCTAACCCTAACACAAACCCTAACCCTAAAACCATAAATCCTAATTCTAACCCTAATACCCTAACCCTAAAACCCTAACCCTAACCTTAATACGAACCCAAACCCTAAATAACCGTAACCCTAATACGCTAACTCTAATGCTAACACAATTACCCTCACCCTAATACCCTAACCCTAACCTAACTCTAACCCTAACCCTTATATGAACCCTACCCCTAACACAATCCCTAACCCTAACTCTAATATGAACCCTAACCCTACTACGAACCCTAACCCTTATACGAACCCTGACCCTAACCCTGACCCAAACCTACCCCTAGCCCGAACCCGAATACCCGAACCATAACTCTAACACAAAACCTAACTCTAACCCTAACCCTAATACGAACGCTAACCCTAATACCCTAATACCCAAACCCTAACCCTAACTAACCCTAACCCTAACACGAACCCTAACCCTAATACTAACCTAACCCTAAGACGAACCCTAACCCTAATACGAACCCTAACCTTAATATGAACGCTAAACCTAACCCTAATACCATAACACTAATTCTAACCCTAATACCCTAACCCTAACCATAACCCTAAAACCCTAACACCCTAACTCTAACCCTAATACGAACCCTAACCCTAACCCAACCCTAACCCTAATCCTAACCCTAACCCTAACCTAACCCTAACCCTTACACAAACCCTAACCCTAACACGAACCCTAACACGAACCCTAACACGAACCCTAAACCTAATCCTAAAGATACCCTAACCCTAATACAAACCTTAACCCTAATCCTAACCCTAATACGAACCCTAACCCTAATATGAATCCTAACACTAACTAACCCTAACCCTAACGCTAATACCCTAACCCTAATACCCTTTCCCTAATACCCTAACCCTAACCCTAACCCTAATACACTAAACCTAGCCCTAACCTATCTGTTTCCCTAACCCTAAACCTAACCCTAATAATAACCCTAACCCTAATACCCTAACCCTAGGATAACACTAACCCTAACCCTAATCCTAACCCTAACCCTAGCCTAACCCTTACACTAACTCTAATGCTAACCTAACTCTAACTATAACCCTAATACCTCTAATACGAACCCTAACGCGCACCCTAACCCTAACGCTACCATAACCCTAACCCTAATACGAACCCTAACCCCTAACCCTAACCATAACCCTAATCCTAATAACCCTAACTCTAACACTAAATCCCTAAAACACTAACCCTAACCCTAATGCGAACCCTAACCCTAGTACGAACCCTAACCCTAAAATGAACCCTGACCCTAACCCTGAAACAAACCTAACCTTAACCCTAATACCCTATCCCTAACCTTAACACGAACCCTAACCCTAACCCTAAAACTACTCTAACCCTAACCCTAATACGAACCCTAACCCAAATACAAACCCTAACTAACCCTAACCTTAACCCTTACCCTAATACCCTAAACTTAAACCTAACCCTAATACGAACCCTAACCCTATCCAAACCCTAACCCTTACCCTAACACTAACCCATACCCTAACCCAAATACCCTAACCCTAACCCAACCCTAACCCTAACCCTAATCCTAACCCTAACCTAACCATAACCCTAACTCTAACGCTACCCTAACCCTAACTATTACCCTAATACTTTTATTACGAACCCTAACCCTAACACAAACCCTAAACCTAACGCGAACCCTAACACTATCCTAACCCTAATACGAACACTAACCCCTAACCCTAACCCTAACCCTAATGCGAACCCTAACCCACCCCCTAACCCTAACACCCTAACACCCTAACCCTTAGTAACCCTAACCCTAATCCTAATATGAACCCTAACCCTAACTAACCCTAACCTTAACCCTAACCCTAATACCCTAACCCTAACACTAATACCCTATCCCTAATACCTTAACCCTAACCATAACCTAACCCTAACCCTAATACCATAACCCTAACTCTAACCTTAACATGAACCCTAACACTAAACCTAACCCTAATACGAACCCCAACCTAACCCTAACTCTAATGCTACCCTAACCCTCACTATAACCCTAATACCTCTAATACGAACTGTAACACTAAAACAAAACCTAACGCGAAACCTAACCCTAACTCTACCATAACCCTATCCCTAATACGAACCCTAACCCCTAACCCTAATCCTAACAACCTAAAACTCTAACCCTAACACTAAGTAACTCTAAACCTAATCCTAATAACCCTGACCCTAAAACCCTAATCCTAATTTGAACCCTAGCCCTAATACGAACCCTAACACTAACCCTAACGTGAACCCTAACCCTAATGCTACCCTAACCCTAACCCTAATACGCAAACGCTAACCCTAACCGAACCCTAACCCTAACACTAACCTAAATCGGAATACCTTAATCCTAACCCTAACCCTAAACATAATACGAACCCTAACCCTGACCTAACCCTAACCCTAAAACCCTAACCCTAAAACACTAACCCTAACACTTACACAAACCCTAACACTAACACGAACCCTAACCCTAACACGAACCATAACCCTAATACTATTACCCTAATTTTAACCCTAATACCCCAACCCTAATACTCTAACCCTAATACGATACCTAACCCTAACCCTAACCCTAACAAGAAACCCTAACCCTAATACGAACACTAGCTCTAACCCTTATACGAACCCTAACCATAACTAACCATAACCCTACTACCCTAACCATAACTCTAATACCCTAACCCTAATACCCTAACCCTAACCTAACCCTAACACTAACTATAATAGCCAAACCCTAACCCTAACCTAAACCTAACCCAAATACCCTAATCCTAACCCTAACCCAAATACGAACCCTAACCCTTATACCATAACCCTTATTCTAAACCTAATACCCTAAACCTATCCCTAAAACCCTAAATCTAACCCTAATAACCTAACCCTAATACCCTAACCCTAAACCCTATTCCTAACCCTAAATAACCCTAACCCTAATCTAATAACCCTAACCCTAAAACCCTAACACCCTAACCCTAATACGAACCCTAACCCTAATACAAACCCTAACCCTACCCCTAATATCAAAATACCCTAACCCTAACTAACCCTAACATAACGCAAACCCTAATCCTAAAGCTAATCTAAACATAACCCTAATACGAATCCTAACCCTAATACGAACCCGAACCCTAATATTAAACCTAACCCTAACTAACCCTAACCCTAATTCCATAACCCTAACCTAACCCTAACACTAACCCTAACCCTAATACAAACCCTTACCTAACCTTAACCTTAACACCATAACCCTAACCCTAACCAAACCCTAACCGTAACCCTAATCCTAACCCCAAACCTAACCTAACCTAACCCTAACCCTTCCACAAACCCTAACCCTAACACAAACCCTAACCCTAAAACCATAAATCCTAATTCTAACCCTAATACCCTAACCCTAAAACCCTAACCCTAACCTTAATACGAACCCAAACCCTAAATAACCGTAACCCTAATACTCTAACTCTAATGCTAACACAATTACCCTCACCCTAATACCCTAACCCTAACCTAACTCTAACCCTAACCCTTATATGAACCCTACCCCTAACACAATCCCTAACCCTAACTCTAATATGAACCCTAACCCTACTACGAACCCTAACCCTTATACGAACCCTGACCCTAACCCTGACCCAAACCTACCCCTAGCCCGAACCCGAATACCCGAACCATAACTCTAACACAAAACCTAACTCTAACCCTAACCCTAATACGAACGCTAACCCTAATACCCTAATACCCAAACCCTAACCCTAACTAACCCTAACCCTAACACGAACCCTAACCCTAATACTAACCTAACCCTAAGACGAACCCTAACCCTAATACGAACCCTAACCTTAATATGAACGCTAAACCTAACCCTAATACCATAACACTAATTCTAACCCTAATACCCTAACCCTAACCATAACCCTAAAACCCTAACACCCTAACTCTAACCCTAATACGAACCCTAACCCTAACCCAACCCTAACCCTAATCCTAACCCTAACCCTAACCTAACCCTAACCCTTACACAAACCCTAACCCTAACACGAACCCTAACACGAACCCTAACACGAACCCTAAACCTAATCCTAAAGATACTCTAACCCTAACCCTAATACAAACCTTAACCCTAATCCTAACCCTAATACGAACCCTAACCCTAATATGAATCCTAACACTAACTAACCCTAACCCTAACGCTAATACCCTAACCCTAATACCCTTTCCCTAATACCCTAACCCTAACCCTAACCCTAATACACTAAACCTAGCCCTAACCTATCTGTTTCCCTAACCCTAAACCTAACCCTAATAATAACCCTAACCCTAATACCCTAACCCTAGGATAACACTAACCCTAACCCTAATCCTAACCCTAACCCTAGCCTAACCCTTACACTAACTCTAATGCTAACCTAACTCTAACTATAACCCTAATACCTCTAATACGAACCCTAACGCGCACCCTAACCCTAACGCTACCATAACCCTAACCCTAATACGAACCCTAACCCTAACCATAACCCTAATCCTAATAACCCTAACTCTAACACTAAATCCCTAAAACACTAACCCTAACCCTAATACGAACCCTAACCCTAGTACGAACCCTAACCCTAAAATGAACCCTGACCCTAACCCTGAAACAAACCTAACCTTAACCCTAATACCCTATCCCTAACCTTAACACGAACCCTAACCCTAACCCTAAAACTACTCTAACCCTAACCCTAATACGAACCCTAACCCAAATACAAACGCTAACTAACCCTAACCTTAACCCTTACCCTAATACCCTAAACTTAAACCTAACCCTAATACGAACCCTATCCAAACCCTAACCCTTACCCTAACACTAACCCATACCCTAACCCAAATACCCTAACCCTAACCCAACCCTAACCCTAACCCTAATCCTAACCCTAACCTAACCATAACCCTAACTCTAACGCTACCCTAACCCTAACTATTACCCTAATACTTTTATTACGAACCCTAACCCTAACACAAACCCTAAACCTAACGCGAACCCTAACACTATCCTAACCCTAATACGAACACTAACCCCTAACCCTAACCCTAACCCTAACCCTAATGCGAACCCTAACCCACCCCCTAACCCTAACACCCTAACACCCTAACCCTTAGTAACCCTAACCCTAATCCTAATATGAACCCTAACCCTAACTAACCCTAACCTTAACCCTAACCCTAATACCCTAACCCTAACACTAATACCCTATCCCTAATACCTTAACCCTAACCATAACCTAACCCTAACCCTAATACCATAACCCTAACTCTAACCTTAACATGAACCCTAACACTAAACCTAACCCTAATACGAACCCCAACCTAACCCTAACTCTAATGCTACCCTAACCCTCACTATAACCCTAATACCTCTAATACGAACTGTAACACTAAAACAAAACCTAACGCGAAACCTAACCCTAACTCTACCATAACCCTATCCCTAATACGAACCCTAACCCCTAACCCTAATCCTAACAACCTAAAACTCTAACCCTAACACTAAGTAACTCTAAACCTAATCCTAATAACCCTGACCCTAAAACCCTAATCCTAATTTGAACCCTAGCCCTAACCCTAATACGAACCCTAACACTAACCCTAACGTGAACCCTAACCCTAATGCTACCCTAACCCTAACCCTAATACGCAAACGCTAACCCTAACCGAACCCTAACACTAACCTAAATCGGAATACCTTAATCCTAACCCTAACCCTAAACATAATACGAACCCTAACCCTGACCTAACCCTAACCCTAAAACCCTAACCCTAAAACACTAACCCTAACACTTACACAAACCCTAACACTAACACGAACCCTAACCCTAACACGAACCATAACCCTAATACTATTACCCTAATTTTAACCCTAATACCCCAACCCTAATACTCTAACCCTAATACGATACCTAACCCTAACCCTAACCCTAACAAGAAACCCTAACCCTAATACGAACACTAGCTCTAACCCTTATACGAACCCTAACCATAACTAACCATAACCCTACTACCCTAACCATAACTCTAATACCCTAACCCTAATACCCTAACCCTAACCTAACCCTAACACTAACTATAATAGCCAAACCCTAACCCTAACCTAAACCTAACCCTAATACCCTAATCCTAACCCTAACCCAAATACGAACCCTAACCCTTATACCATAACCCTTATTCTAAACCTAATACCCTAAACCTATCCCTAAAACCCTAAATCTAACCCTAATAACCTAACCCTAATACCCTAACCCTAAACCCTATTCCTAACCCTAAATAACCCTAACCCTAATCTAATAACCCTAACCCTAAAACCCTAACACCCTAACCCTAATACGAACCCTAACCCTAATACAAACCCTAACCCTACCCCTAATATCAAAATACCCTAACCCTAACTAACCCTAACATAACGCAAACCCTAATCCTAAAGCTAATCTAAACATAACCCTAATACGAATCCTAACCCTAATACGAACCCGAACCCTAATATTAAACCTAACCCTAACTAACCCTAACCCTAATTCCATAACCCTAACCTAACCCTAACACTAACCCTAACCCTAATACAAACCCTTACCTAACCTTAACCTTAACACCATAACCCTAACCCTAACCAAACCCTAACCGTAACCCTAATCCTAACCCCAAACCTAACCTAACCTAACCCTAACCCTTCCACAAACCCTAACCCTAACACAAACCCTAACCCTAAAACCATAAATCCTAATTCTAACCCTAATACCCTAACCCTAAAACCCTAACCCTAACCTTAATACGAACCCAAACCCTAAATAACCGTAACCCTAATACTCTAACTCTAATGCTAACACAATTACCCTCACCCTAATACCCTAACCCTAACCTAACTCTAACCCTAACCCTTATATGAACCCTACCCCTAACACAATCCCTAACCCTAACTCTAATATGAACCCTAACCCTACTACGAACCCTAACCCTTATACGAACCCTGACCCTAACCCTGACCCAAACCTACCCCTAGCCCGAACCCGAATACCCGAACCATAACTCTAACACAAAACCTAACTCTAACCCTAACCCTAATACGAACGCTAACCCTAATACCCTAATACCCAAACCCTAACCCTAACTAACCCTAACCCTAACACGAACCCTAACCCTAATACTAACCTAACCCTAAGACGAACCCTAACCCTAATACGAACCCTAACCTTAATATGAACGCTAAACCTAACCCTAATACCATAACACTAATTCTAACCCTAATACCCTAACCCTAACCATAACCCTAAAACCCTAACACCCTAACTCTAACCCTAATACGAACCCTAACCCTAACCCAACCCTAACCCTAATCCTAACCCTAACCCTAACCTAACCCTAACCCTTACACAAACCCTAACCCTAACACGAACCCTAACACGAACCCTAACACGAACCCTAAACCTAATCCTAAAGATACTCTAACCCTAACCCTAATACAAACCTTAACCCTAATCCTAACCCTAATACGAACCCTAACCCTAATATGAATCCTAACACTAACTAACCCTAACCCTAACGCTAATACCCTAACCCTAATACCCTTTCCCTAATACCCTAACCCTAACCCTAACCCTAATACACTAAACCTAGCCCTAACCTATCTGTTTCCCTAACCCTAAACCTAACCCTAATAATAACCCTAACCCTAATACCCTAACCCTAGGATAACACTAACCCTAACCCTAATCCTAACCCTAACCCTAGCCTAACCCTTACACTAACTCTAATGCTAACCTAACTCTAACTATAACCCTAATACCTCTAATACGAACCCTAACGCGCACCCTAACCCTAACGCTACCATAACCCTAACCCTAATACGAACCCTAACCCCTAACCCTAACCATAACCCTAATCCTAATAACCCTAACTCTAACACTAAATCCCTAAAACACTAACCCTAACCCTAATACGAACCCTAACCCTAGTACGAACCCTAACCCTAAAATGAACCCTGACCCTAACCCTGAAACAAACCTAACCTTAACCCTAATACCCTATCCCTAACCTTAACACGAACCCTAACCCTAACCCTAAAACTACTCTAACCCTAACCCTAATACGAACCCTAACCCAAATACAAACGCTAACTAACCCTAACCTTAACCCTTACCCTAATACCCTAAACTTAAACCTAACCCTAATACGAACCCTAACCCTATCCAAACCCTAACCCTTACCCTAACACTAACCCATACCCTAACCCAAATACCCTAACCCTAACCCAACCCTAACCCTAACCCTAATCCTAACCCTAACCTAACCATAACCCTAACTCTAACGCTACCCTAACCCTAACTATTACCCTAATACTTTTATTACGAACCCTAACCCTAACACAAACCCTAAACCTAACGCGAACCCTAACACTATCCTAACCCTAATACGAACACTAACCCCTAACCCTAACCCTAACCCTAACCCTAACCCTAATGCGAACCCTAACCCACCCCCTAACCCTAACACCCTAACACCCTAACCCTTAGTAACCCTAACCCTAATCCTAATATGAACCCTAACCCTAACTAACCCTAACCTTAACCCTAACCCTAATACCCTAACCCTAACACTAATACCCTATCCCTAATACCTTAACCCTAACCATAACCTAACCCTAACCCTAATACCATAACCCTAACTCTAACCTTAACATGAACCCTAACACTAAACCTAACCCTAATACGAACCCCAACCTAACCCTAACTCTAATGCTACCCTAACCCTCACTATAACCCTAATACCTCTAATACGAACTGTAACACTAAAACAAAACCTAACGCGAAACCTAACCCTAACTCTACCATAACCCTATCCCTAATACGAACCCTAACCCCTAACCCTAATCCTAACAACCTAAAACTCTAACCCTAACACTAAGTAACTCTAAACCTAATCCTAATAACCCTGACCCTAAAACCCTAATCCTAATTTGAACCCTAGCCCTAACCCTAATACGAACCCTAACACTAACCCTAACGTGAACCCTAACCCTAATGCTACCCTAACCCTAACCCTAATACGCAAACGCTAACCCTTACCGAACCCTAACCCTAACACTAACCTAAATCGGAATACCTTAATCCTAACCCTAACCCTAAACATAATACGAACCCTAACCCTGACCTAACCCTAACCCTAAAACCCTAACCCTAAAACACTAACCCTAACACTTACACAAACCCTAACACTAACACGAACCCTAACCCTAACACGAACCATAACCCTAATACTATTACCCTAATTTTAACCCTAATACCCCAACCCTAATACTCTAACCCTAATACGATACCTAACCCTAACCCTAACCCTAACAAGAAACCCTAACCCTAATACGAACACTAGCTCTAACCCTTATACGAACCCTAACCATAACTAACCATAACCCTACTACCCTAACCATAACTCTAATACCCTAACCCTAATACCCTAACCCTAACCTAACCCTAACACTAACTATAATAGCCAAACCCTAACCCTAACCTAAACCTAACCCTAATACCCTAATCCTAACCCTAACCCAAATACGAACCCTAACCCTTATACCATAACCCTTATTCTAAACCTAATACCCTAAACCTATCCCTAAAACCCTAAATCTAACCCTAATAACCTAACCCTAATACCCTAACCCTAAACCCTATTCCTAACCCTAAATAACCCTAACCCTAATCTAATAACCCTAACCCTAAAACCCTAACACCCTAACCCTAATACGAACCCTAACCCTAATACAAACCCTAACCCTACCCCTAATATCAAAATACCCTAACCCTAACTAACCCTAACATAACGCAAACCCTAATCCTAAAGCTAATCTAAACATAACCCTAATACGAATCCTAACCCTAATACGAACCCGAACCCTAATATTAAACCTAACCCTAACTAACCCTAACCCTAATTCCATAACCCTAACCTAACCCTAACACTAACCCTAACCCTAATACAAACCCTTACCTAACCTTAACCTTAACACCATAACCCTAACCCTAACCAAACCCTAACCGTAACCCTAATCCTAACCCCAAACCTAACCTAACCTAACCCTAACCCTTCCACAAACCCTAACCCTAACACAAACCCTAACCCTAAAACCATAAATCCTAATTCTAACCCTAATACCCTAACCCTAAAACCCTAACCCTAACCTTAATACGAACCCAAACCCTAAATAACCGTAACCCTAATACTCTAACTCTAATGCTAACACAATTACCCTCACCCTAATACCCTAACCCTAACCTAACTCTAACCCTAACCCTTATATGAACCCTACCCCTAACACAATCCCTAACCCTAACTCTAATATGAACCCTAACCCTACTACGAACCCTAACCCTTATACGAACCCTGACCCTAACCCTGACCCAAACCTACCCCTAGCCCGAACCCGAATACCCGAACCATAACTCTAACACAAAACCTAACTCTAACCCTAACCCTAATACGAACGCTAACCCTAATACCCTAATACCCAAACCCTAACCCTAACTAACCCTAACCCTAACACGAACCCTAACCCTAATACTAACCTAACCCTAAGACGAACCCTAACCCTAATACGAACCCTAACCTTAATATGAACGCTAACCCTAACCCTAATACCATAACACTAATTCTAACCCTAATACCCTAACCCTAACCATAACCCTAAAACCCTAACACCCTAACTCTAACCCTAATACGAACCCTAACCCTAACCCAACCCTAACCCTAATCCTAACCCTAACCCTAACCTAACCCTAACCCTTACACAAACCCTAACCCTAACACGAACCCTAACACGAACCCTAACACGAACCCTAAACCTAATCCTAAAGATACTCTAACCCTAACCCTAATACAAACCTTAACCCTAATCCTAACCCTAATACGAACCCTAACCCTAATATGAATCCTAACACTAACTAACCCTAACCCTAACGCTAATACCCTAACCCTAATACCCTTTCCCTAATACCCTAACCCTAACCCTAACCCTAATACACTAAACCTAGCCCTAACCTATCTGTTTCCCTAACCCTAAACCTAACCCTAATAATAACCCTAACCCTAATACCCTAACCCTAGGATAACACTAACCCTAACCCTAATCCTAACCCTAACCCTAGCCTAACCCTTACACTAACTCTAATGCTAACCTAACTCTAACTATAACCCTAATACCTCTAATACGAACCCTAACGCGCACCCTAACCCTAACGCTACCATAACCCTAACCCTAATACGAACCCTAACCCCTAACCCTAACCATAACCCTAATCCTAATAACCCTAACTCTAACACTAAATCCCTAAAACACTAACCCTAACCCTAATGCGAACCCTAACCCTAGTACGAACCCTAACCCTAAAATGAACCCTGACCCTAACCCTGAAACAAACCTAACCTTAACCCTAATACCCTATCCCTAACCTTAACACGAACCCTAACCCTAACCCTAATACGAACCCTAACCCAAATACAAACCCTAACTAACCCTAACCTTAACCCTTACCCTAATACCCTAAACTTAAACCTAACCCTAATACGAACCCTAACCCTATCCAAACCCTAACCCTTACCCTAACACTAACCCATACCCTAACCCAAATACCCTAACCCTAACCCAACCCTAACCCTAACCCTAATCCTAACCCTAACCTAACCATAACCCTAACTCTAACGCTACCCTAACCCTAACTATTACCCTAATACTTTTATTACGAACCCTAACCCTAACACAAACCCTAAACCTAACGCGAACCCTAACACTATCCTAACCCTAATACGAACACTAACCCCTAACCCTAAAACCCTAATACCCTAACCCTAAACCTAACTAACCCTAATCCTAATAACCCTAATGCTAACCCTAACCCTAAAACCCTAACCCTAACCATAACCATAATACAAACCCTAACCCTAATACGAACCCTAACCCTAATACAAATCCTAACCCTAACCCTAATCTGAACCCTAATACCCTAACCCTAACTAACCCTAACCCTAATACCATAACCCTAATTCTCTAATTCCCAAATTCCCTAACCCTAACCCTAAACCTAAAATAATAACCCTTATCTTAATACCCTAAACTTAACCCTAATACGAACCCTAACACTAACCCTAATACCCTAACCAAACCCTAACCGTAATCCTAACCCTAACCCTAACCTAACCCTAATGCTACTCTAACCCTAACCCTAATACGAACCCTAACCCTAATACATACCCTAACCATAACTAACCTTATACTTAACCCTAACCCTAATACCCTAACCCTAATACCCTATGCCTAATACTCTAACCCTAACCCTAAACCTAACCTATCCCCAAACCTAACCCTAACACTAACCCTATCCCTAACACGAACCCTAACCCTAATACGAACCCTAACCCAAACCTAACCCTAACCCTAACTCTAATGCTACCATAACTATAACCCTAATACCTCTAATACGAACCCTAACCCTAAAAGAAACCCTAACCCTAATGTGAAGCCTAACCCTAATGCTACCCTAACCCTATACCTAATACGAACCCTAACCCACCCCCTAACCCTAACACCTTAACACCCTAACCCTAAGTAACCCTAACCCTAATCCTAATATGAACCCTAACCCTAACTAACCCTAACCTTAACCCTAATACCCTAACCCTAACACTAATATCCTATCCCTAATACCTTAACCCTAACCATAACCTAACCCCAACCCTAATACCCTAACCCTAACCTAACCCTAACACTAACCCTAGCATGAACCCTAACACTAAACCTAACCCTAATACGAACCCCAACCAAACCCTAACTCTATCGCTACCCTTACCCTCACTATGACCCTAATACCTCTAATACGATCTGTAACACTAAAGCAAACCCTAACGCGAAACCTAACCCTACCCCTAACTCTACCCTAACCCTATCCCTAATACGAACCCTAACCCCTAACCCTAACCCTAACAACCTAATACTCTAACCCTTACACTAAATAACTCTAACCCTAATCCTAATAACCCTAAAACCATAACCCTAATACGGACCCTAGCCCTAACCATAATATGAACCCTAACACTAATCCTAACGTGAACCCTAACCCTAATGCTACCCTAACCCTAATACCCTAACCCTAACCGAACCCTAACCCTAATACTAACCCGAACCGTAATACCTTAATCTTAACCCTAACCCTAAACATAAAACGAACCCTAACCCTGACCTAACCGTAACCCTAAAACCCTAACCCTAAAATCCTAAACCTAACCTAACCCTAACACTTACACAAACCCTAACCCTAACACAAACCCTAACCCTAAAACCATAAATCCTAATTCTAACCCTAATACCCTAACCCTAAAACCCTAACCCTAACCTTAATACGAACCCTAACCCTAATACTCTAACTCTAATGCTAACACAATTACCCTCACCCTAATACCCTAACCCTAACCTAACTCTAACCCTAACCCTTATATGAACCCTACCCCTAACACAATCCCTAACCCTAACTCTAATATGAACCCTAACCCTAATACGAACCCTAACCCTTATACGAACCCTGACCTTAACCCTGACCCAACCCTACCCCTAGCCCGAACTCGAATACCCGAACCATAACTCTAACACAAAACTTAACTCTAACCCTAACCCTAATACGAACGCTAACCCTAATACCCTAATACCCAAACGCTAACCCTAACTAACCCTAACATGAACCCTAACCCTAATGCTAACCTAACCCTAAGACGAACCCTAACCCTAATACGAACCCTAACCTTAATATGAACGCTAAACCTAACCCTAATACCATAACACTAATTCAAGCCCTAATACCCTAACCCTAACCCTAAAACCCTAACACCCTAACTCTTAACCCTAATACGAACCCTAACCAAAACCTAACCCTAACCCTAATACCTTAACCCTAACCCAACCCTAACCCTAATCCTAAACCTAACCCTATCCTAACCCTAACCCTTACACAAACCCTAACCCTTAACACGAACCCTAACACGAACCCTAACCCTAATCCTAAAGATACTCTAACCCTAACCTTAATACAAACCTTAACCCTAATCCTAACCCTAATACGAACCCTAACCCTAATACGAACCCTAACACTAACTAACCCTAACCCTAACGCTAATACCCTAACCCTAATACCCTTTCCCTAATACCCTAACCCTAAACTAACCCTAACCCTAATACACTAAACCTAGCCCTAACCTATCCGTATCCCTAACCCTAAACCTAACCCTAATATGAACCCTTACCCTAATACCCTAACCCTAGGATAACCCTAACCCTAACCCTAATCCTAACCCTAACCCTAGCCTAACCCTTACACTAACTCTAATGCGATCCTAACCCTAACTATAACCCTAATACCTCTAATACGAACCCTAACCCTAACTTGAACCCTAACGCTACCCTAACCCTAATACAAACCCTAACCCCTAACCCTAACCCTAATCCAAACAACCCTAACCCTAACACTAAAACCTTAAACACTAACCCTAACCCTAATACGAACCCTAACCCTAGTATGAACCCTAACCCTAAAATGAACCCTGACCCTAACCCTGAAACAAACCTAACCTTAACCCTAATACCCTATCCCTAACCTTAACACGAACCCTAACCCTAAAACTACTCTAACCCTAACCCTAATACGAACCCTAACCCAAATGCAAACCCTAACTAACCCTAACCTTAACCCTAACCCTAGTACCCTAAACTGAAACCTAACCCTAATACGAACCCTAACCCTATCCAAACCATATCCCTTACCCTAACACTAACCCATACCCTAACCCAAATACCCTAACGCTAACCCAACCCTAACCCTAATCCTAACCCTAACCTAACCCTAACCCTAACTCTAACGCTACCCTAACCCTAACTATTACCCAAATACTTTTATTACGAACCCTAACCCTAACACAAACCCTAAACCTAACGTGAACCCTAACACTATCCTAACCCTAATACGAACACTAACCCCTAACCCTAAAACCCTAATACCCTAACCCTAAACCTAACTAACCCTAATCCTAATAACCCTAACGCTAACCCTAACCCTAAAACCCTAACCCTAACCATAACCATAATACAAACCCTAACCCTAATACGAACCCTAACCCTAATACAAATCCTAACCCTAACCCTAATCTGAACCCTAATACCCTAACCCTAACTAACCCTAACCCTAATACCATAAAACTAATTCTCTAATTCCAAAATTCCCTAACCCTAACTCTAAAACTAAAATCATAACCCTTACCTTAATACCCTAAACTTAACCCTAATACAAACCCTAACACTAACCCTAATACCCTAACCAAACCCTAACCGTAATCCTAACCCTAACCCAAACCTAACCCTAATGCTACTCTTACCCTAACCCTAATACGAACCCTAACCCTAATACATACCCTAACCATAAATAACCTTAACCCTAACCCTAATACCCTATGCCTAATACTCTAACCCTAACCCTAAACCTAACCTAACCCCAAACTTAACCCTAACACTAACCCTATCCCTAACACGAACCCTAACCCTAATACGAACCCTAACCCAAACCTAACCCTAACCCTAACTCTAATGCTACCCTAACTATAACCCTAATACCTCTAATACGAACCCTAACCCTAAAAGAAACCCTAACCCTAATGTGAAGCCTAACCCTAATGCTACCCTAACCCTATACCTAATACGAACCCTAACCCACCCCCTAACCCTAACACCTTAACACCCTAACCCTAAGTAACCCTAACCCTAATCCTAATATGAACCCCAACCCTAACTAACCCTAACCTTAACCCTAATACCCTAACCCTAACACTAATACCCTATCCCTAATACCTTAACCCTAACCATAACCTAACCCCAACCCCAATACCCTAACCCTAACCTAACCCTAACACTAACCCTAACATGAACCCGAACACTAAACCTAACCCTAATACGAACCCCAACCAAACCCTAACTCTATCGCTACCCTTACCCTCACTATGACCCTAATACCTCTAATACGATCTGTAACACTAATCCTAATAACCCTAACCCTAAAACCATAACCCTAATACGAACCCTAGCCCTAACCATAATACGAACCCTAACACTAACCCTAACGTGAACCCTAACCCTAATGCTACCCTAACCCTAACCCTAATACCCTAACCCTAAAATCCTAACCCTAACCTAACCCTAACACAAACCCTAACCCTAACACTAACATGAACCCTAACCCTAACACGAACCCTAACCCTAATACCATTACCCTAATTCTAACCCTAATACCCCAACCCTAATACCCTAACTCTAACCTAACCCTAACCCTAATACGAACCCTAATCCTAACAAGAAACCCTAACCCTAATATGAACCCTAACCCTAACTCTAACGCTACCATTACCCTAACTGTAACACTAATATCTCAAATACGAACCCTAACGCTAACCCTAATATGAACACTAACCCTAATATGAACCCTAACCCAAACCTTAATCCTAATACGAACCCTAACCCTAATACAAACCCTGACCCTAACCCTGACCCTACGCTAAACCTAATATGAACCCTAACCCTAACACCCTAATACCCTAAACCTAACCCTAACCTTAACCCTAACTAACCCTAACCCTAACCCTAAAACCCTAACCCTAACCCTAATACGAACACTAACCCTAACCCTAACCCTAATACCCCAACCATAACTGTAATACCCTAACCCTTATATCCTAACCCTAACTCTAACCTAACCCTAACCCCAAACCTAATACTCAAACCAAAACCCTAAAAAAAAACTCTAACCCTAACACAACCCCTAACCCTAACTCTACTCTAACCCTAACCCTAATAAGAACACTAACCCTAATACGAACCCTAACCCTAACCCGAATACCCTAATATCCTAACCCTAACTAACCCTAACCCTAACGCGAACCCTAACCCTAATGCTACCCTAACCCTAATACGAACACTAACCCTAATACGAACCCTAACTCTAACCCTTATACGAACCCGAACCCTAACCCTAACTAACCCTAAAGCTAATACCCTAACCTTAACTCTAATACCCTAACCCGAACCCAAACCTAACCCTAACCTAACCCTAACCCTAATACCCAAACACTAACCCTAACCTAAATCTAACCCTAATACCCTAATCCTAACCCTAAGTAACCCTAACCCTAATCTAATAACCCTAACCCTAAAACCCTAAAACCATAACCCTAATACAAACCCTAACACGAACCCTAACCGTAACCCTAATATGAACCCTAACCATAATACGGTAATACCCTAACCATAACTAACCCTAACAACGCGAAACATAATCCTAAAGCTATTCTATCCCTAACCCTAAAACGAACCCTAACCCTAATACGAACCCTAATCCTAATATGAACCCTAACCATAACCTAACCCTAACACTAATACTAACCCTAACCCTAATACCCTAATACATACCCTTACCCTATCCCTAATATGAACCCTAACCTAACCCTAACCCTAACCTTAATACCATAACCCTAACCCAACCCTAACCGTAACCCTAACCCTAACCTAACTCTAACCCTTACACAATCCCTAACCCTAACACGGACCCTAACACGAACTATAACCCTAATACCATAAATCCTAATTCTAACCCTAATACCCTAACACTAAAACCCTAACCCT
Organism: Pseudophryne corroboree; assembly: GCF_028390025.1. NCBI lineage: Eukaryota > Metazoa > Chordata > Amphibia > Anura > Myobatrachidae > Pseudophryne > Pseudophryne corroboree. The sequence continues at coordinate 151,070,948 of NC_086446.1, read as the reverse complement.
AACCTTAATACAAACCCTAAGCCATGCTAACACTAAACCTCATATCCTAACCCTAACACTAACCCTATTACCCTAACCCTAATACCCTAACCCTAACCTAACTCTAACCCTAACCCTAATATGAACCCTACCCCTAACACAAAACCTAACCCTAACTCTAATACGAACCCTAACCCTAATACGAACCCTAACCCTAATATGAACCCTAACTCTAACCCTAATACCCTAACCCTAACCTAACCCTAACACTAACCCTAACCCTAACCCTAATACCCTAATCCTACCCTAACCCTAACCCTAATACGAACCCTAACCCTAATACAAACCCTGACCCTAACCCAAACCCAACGCTAAACCTAATATGAACCCTAACACTAACACCCTAATACCCTAAACCTAACCTTAACCTTAACCCTAACTAACCCTAACCCTAACCCTAAAACCCTAACCCTAAAACCCTAACCCTAACCCTAATACGAACACTAACCCTAACCCTAATACCCCAACCATAACTGTAATACCCTAACCCTAATATCCTAACCCTAACTCTAACCTAACCCTAACCCCAAACCTAATACCCAAACCCTAACCCTACAAAAAACCCTAACACAAACCCTAACGCTACTCTAACCCTAACCCTAATAAGAACACTAACCCTAATACGAACCCTAACCCTAACCTGAATACCCTAATATCCTAACCCTAACCCTAACTAACCCTAACGCGAACATTAACCCTAATGCTACCCTAACCCTAATACGAACACTAACCCTAATACGAACCCTAACTCTAACCCTTATACGAACTCGAACCCTAACCCTAACTAACCCTAACGCTAATACCCTAACCTTATCTCTAATACCCTAACCTTAACCCAAACCTAACCCTAACCTAACCCTAACCCTAATACCCAAACACTAACCCTAACCTAAATCTAACCCTAATACCCTAATCCTAACCCTAACCCTAATATGAACCCTAACCCTATTCATAACCTAACCCTAACAGTAACCCTAACCCTAATACCCTAATCCTAACCCTAATTCGATCCCTAAGCCTATCCATAACCTAACCCTAACACTAACCCTAACCCTATGTAACACTAACCCTAATCTAATAACCCTAACCCTAAAACCATAACCCTAATACAAACCCTAACCCTAACACGAACCCTAACCGTAACCCTAATATGAACTCTAACCATAATACCGTAATTCCTTAACCATAACTAACCCTAACAACGCGAAATATAATCCTAAAGCTATTCTATCCCTAACCCTAAAACGAACCCTAACCCTAATACGAACCCTAACCCTAATATGAACCCTAACCATAACCTAACCCTAACACTAATACTAACCCTAACCCTAATACCCTAATACATACCCTTACCCTATCCCTAACATGAACCCTAACCTAACCCTAACCCTAACCTTAATACCATAACCCTAACCCAACCCTAACCGTAACCCTAACCCTAACCTAACTCTAACCCTTACACAATCCCTAACCCTAACACGAACCCTAACACGAACTATAACCCTAATACCATAAATCCTAATTCTAACCCTAATACCCTAACACTAAAACCCTAACCCTAACCTTAATACAAACCCTAAGCCATGCTAACACTAACCCTCATATCCTAACCCTAACACTAACCCTATTACCCTAACCCTAATACCCTAACCCTAACCTAACTCTAACCCTAACCCTAATATGAACCCTACCCCTAACACAAAACCTAACCCTAACTCTAATACGAACCCTAACCCTAATACGAACCCTAACCCTAATATGAACCCTAACTCTAACTAACCCTAATACCCTAACCCTAACCTAACCCTAACACTAACCCTAACCCTAACCCTAATACCCTAATCCTACCCTAACCCTAACCCTAATACGAACCCTAACCCTAATACAAACCCTGACCCTAACCCAAACCCAACGCTAAACCTAATATGAACCCTAACACTAACACCCTAATACCCTAAACCTAACCTTAACCTTAACCCTAACTAACCCTAACCCTAAAACCCTAACCCTAACCCTAATACGAACACTAACCCTAACCCTAATACCCCAACCATAACTGTAATACCCTAACCCTAATATCCTAACCCTAACTCTAACCTAACCCTAACCCCAAACCTAATACCCAAACCCTAACCCTACAAAAAACCCTAACACAAACCCTAACGCTACTCTAACCCTAACCCTAATAAGAACACTAACCCTAATATGAACCCTAACCCTAACCTGAATACCCTAATATCCTAACCCTAACCCTAACTAACCCTAACGCGAACCCTAACCCTAATGCTACCCTAACCCTAATACGAACACTAACCCTAATACGAACCCTAACTCTAACCCTTATACGAACTCGAACCCTAACCCTAACTAACCCTAACGCTAATACCCTAACCTTATCTCTAATACCCTAACCTTAACCCAAACCTAACCCTAACCTAACCCTAACCCTAATACCCAAACACTAACCCTAACCTAAATCTAACCCTAATACCCTAATCCTAACCCTAACCCTAATATGAACCCTAACCCTATTCATAACCTAACCCTAACAGTAACCCTAACCCTAATACCCTAATCCTAACCCTAATTCGATCCCTAAGCCTATCCATAACCTAACCCTAACACTAACCCTAACCCTATGTAACACTAACCCTAATCTAATAACCCTAACCCTAAAACCATAACCCTAATACAAACCCTAACCCTAACACGAACCCTAACCGTAACCCTAATATGAACTCTAACCATAATACCGTAATACCTTAACCATAACTAACCCTAACAACGCGAAATATAATCCTAAAGCTATTCTATCCCTAACCCTAAAACGAACCCTAACCCTAATACGAACCCTAACCCTAATATGAACCCTAACCATAACCTAACCCTAACACTAATACTAACCCTAATACCCTAATCAAAAACCCTAACCCTATCACTAATATGAACCCTAACCTAACCCTAACCCTAACCTTAATACCATAACCCTAACCCAACCCTAACCGTAACCCTAACCCTAACCTAAGCCTAACACTTACACAATCCCTAACCCTAACACGAACCCTAACCCTAACGCGAACCATAACCCTAATACCATAAATCCTAATTCTAACCCTAATACCCTAACACTAAAACCTTAACCCTAACCTTAATACAAACCCTAACCCATGCTAACCCTAACCCTCATATCCTAACCCTAACACTAACCCTATTACCCTAACCCTAATACCCTAACCCTAACCTAACTCTAACCCTAACCCTAATATTAACCCTACCCCTAACACAAACCCTAACTCTAATACGAACCCTAACCCTAATACGAACCCTAACCCTAATATGAACCCTAACTTAAACGAACCCTAATACCCTAACCCTAACCTAACCCTAACACTAACCCTAATACCCTAATCCTACCCTAACCCTAACCCTAATACTAACCCTAATCCTAATACAAACCCCGACCCTAACCCTGACCCAATGCTAAACCTAATATGAACCCTAACACCCTAATACCCTAAACCTAACCTTAACCATAACTAACCCTAACCCTAATACCCTAAACCTAATACGAACACTAACCCTAACCCTAACCCTAATACCCCAACCATAACTGTAATACCCTAACCCTAATATCCTAACGCTAACTCTAACCTAACCCTAACCACAAACCTAATACCCAAACCCTAAACCTAACCCTAAAACAAACCCTAACACAAACCGTAACCCTAATGCTACTCTAACCCTAACCCTAATAAGAACACTAACCCTAATACGAACCCTAACCCTAACTAACCCTAACCTTAACCCGAACCCTAACCCTAATACCCTAACACTAACCCTAATACCCTAACCCTAACCCTAGGGTTAGGATATTAGGGTTAGGGAATTAGGGTTAGGGCATTAGGGTTAGGGTATTAGGGTTAGGGTTAGGGTATTAGGGTTAGGGTATTAGGGTTAGGGTTTGGGTTAAGGTTAAGGTTAGTTAGGGTTAGGGTTTGTATTAGGGTTAGTGTTCTTATTAGGGTTAGGGTTAGAGTAGCGTTAGGGTTACGGTTTTGTGTTAGGGTTAACTTTAAAACCCTAAAACCCTAACACTAACTCTAATACGAACCCTAACCCTCACTCTAATACGAACCCTAACCCTAATAAGTACCCTAACCGTAACCTTAATACCCTAATACCCTAACCCTAACGTGAACCCTAACACTATCCCTAAGACCCTAATACCCTAGCCCTAACCCTAAGTAACCCTAATCCTAAAAACACTAACTCTAACACTAAAACCCTAAAACACTAACCCTAACCCTAATACGAATCCTAATCCTAACCCTAATGCGAACCCTTACCCTAATACAAAACCTAACCCTAACCCGAATACCCTAATATCCTAACCCTAACACTAACTAACCCTAACCCTAACGCGAACCCTAACCCTAATGCTACCCTAACCCTAATACGAACACTAACCCTAATACGAACCCTAACTCTAACCCTTATACGAACCCTAACCCTAACTAACCCTAAACGCTAATACCCTAACCTTAACTCTAATACCCTAACCTAACCCTAACCTAACCCTAACCCTAATACCCAAACACTAACCCTAAACTAACCCTAACCCTAATACCCTAATCCTAACCCTAACCCTAATACGAACCCTAACCCTATTCATAACCTAACCTTAACAGTAACCCTAACCCTAATACCCTAATCCTAACCCTAACCCTAATACGAATCCTAACCCTATCCATAACCTAACCCTAACACTAACCCTAACCCTATGTAACACTAACCCTAATCTAATAACACTAACCCAAAAACCCTAAAACCATAACCCTAATACAAACCCTAACACTAATACAAACCATAACCCTAATACAAACCCTAACCATAATACCCTAATACCCTAACCATAACTAACCCTAACAACGCAAAACATAATCCTAAAGCTATTCTATCCCTAACACTAACACTAACCCTAACCCTAATACCCTAATCCAAACCCTAACCCTATCCCTAATACGAACCCTAACCTAACCCTAACCCTAACCTTAATACCATAACCCTAACCCTAACCCAACCCTAACCGTAACCCTAACCCTAACCCTTACACAAACCCTAACCCCAACACGAACCCTAACCCTAACACGAACCATAACCCTAATAACATAAATCCTAATTCTAACCCTAATACTCTAACACTAAAACCCTAACCCTTACCTTAACCCCTAACCCTAACTAACCCTAACCCTCAAATCCTAATCCTAACACTAACCCTATTACCCTAACCCTAATACCCTAACGTTAACCTAACTCTAACCCTAACCCTAATATGAACCCTACCCCTAACACAAACCCTAACCCTAACTTTAATACGAACCCTAACCCTAATACGAACCCTAACCCTAATATGAACCCTAACTCTAACTAACCCTAATACCCTAACACGAACCTAACCCTAACCCTACTCCTAACCTAACCCTAACCAACATAACCCTAACCGTAACCCTAATCCTAACCCTAACCCTAACATAACCCTAACTCTAACCCTAACACGAACCCTAACCCTAAAACTACTCTAACCCTAACACTAAAACGAACCCTAACCCTGATACGAACCCTAACCCTAACTCTAATATTACCCTAACCCTAACTATAACACTAATACCTCTAATACGAACCCTAACCGTAAAACAAACCCTAACCCTAACGTGAACCCTAACCTTAACCTAACACTAACCCTAATACGAACCCAAACCTTAACCCCTAACCCTAACACCCTAATACCCTAACCATAACCCTAACTAACTCTAATCCTAATAACCCTAACCCTAACCCTAATCCTATTAACCCTATCCCTAAAACCCTAAACCTAACACTAATATGAACCCTAACACTAACCTAACCCTAACCCTAACCCTAATACCCTAACCCAACCCTAACCCTAATCCTATCCCTAACCCTAACCTAACCCTAACTCTTACACAAACCCTAACCCTATCGATAACTCTTACCATAAACCTAACGCTACTCTAACCCTAAACCTAATACGAACACTAACCCTAATATGAACCCTAACCCTAATACGAACCTTAATACGAACCCTAACCCAAACTAACCCTAACCTTAACCCTAAGGCTAATACCCTAATCCTAATACCATTATTAAGAACCCTAACCCTAAAACAATCTCTAACCCTAACCCTAAAGCAAACCCTAATGCTACCCTAACCCTAATACGAACCCTAACCCAAACTAAACCTAACCTAAACCCTAAGCCTAATTCCCTAACCCTAATACCACTAATAAGTACCATAACCCTAAAACAATCCCTAACCCTAACCCTAAAGCGAACCCTAACACTACCCTAACCCTAATATGAACCCTAACCCCTAACCCTAATTATAACACCCTAATACCCTAACCCTAACCCTAATACGAACCTTAACTCTAATACGAACCATAATACGTACCCTAATCCAAACTAACCCTAACCTTAACTATTATACCCAAACCCTAACCTAAACCTAACCCTAATCCTATCCCAAACCCTAACCTAACGCTAACTCTTACACAAACCCTAACCCTATCAAGAACACTAACCCTAACGCTACTCTAACCCTAACCCTAATAAGAACCTTAACCCTAATACGAACCCTAATACGTACCCTAATCCAAAATGACCCTAACCTTAACCCTAAACCTAATACCCTAACCCTATTACCACTAATAAGAACCCTAACCCTAAAACAATCCCTAACCCTAACCCTAAAGTGAACCCTAACCTTAACGCTACCCTAACCCTAATATGAACCCTAACCCTAACCCTAACCCTAATATGAACCCTAACCCTAACCTAACACCCTAATACCCTAACCCTAACCCTAATACAAACCTTAACCCTAACCTAACCCTAATCCTAACCCTAATTCTCTAACCCTACCCCTAACCCTAATCCTAACCCTAACCCTTACCTAACCCTAAACCTTAAACAAACCCTAACCATAACAAGAACCCTAACACGAACCCTAACCCTAAAGATAATCTAACCCTAATCCTAATACAAACCCTAATATGAACCCTAACAAACAAACCCTAACACTAACTAACACTAACCTTAACCCTAACCCTAATACCCTAACCCTAACCCTAATACCCTTTCCCTAATACCCTAAACCTAAACCTAATATAACCATAACCCTAATACCCTAACCCTAACCCTAACCTAACCGTACCCCTAACCATAACCCTAATATGAAAGCTAACCCTAACGCTAACACCCTAACCCTAACCCAACCCTAACCCTAATCCTAACCCTTACCTAACCCTAACTCTAACGCTACCCTAACCCTAACTATAACCCTAATACCTCTAATATGAACCCTAATCCTAACACAAACCCTAATGCGAACCCTAACCCTAATGCTACCCTGTTCCTAACCCTAATATGAACCCTAACCCCTAACCCTAACCCTAATCCCCTAATAACCTAGCCCTAACCCTAAGTAACCCTAATCCTAATAACCATAACCCTAACACTGAAACCCTAAAACTCTAACCCTAACCCTAATACGTATGATAACCCTAACCCTAATATGAACCCTAACCCTAATATGAACCCTAACCCTAATATTAACCCTAACCCTAACTCTAATACGAACCCTAGTATGAACCCTAACCCTAATACCCTAATATCCTAACCCTATACCTAACTAACACTAACCCTAAAGCGAACCCTAACCCTAACGCTACCCTAACCCTAATACAAACCCTAACCCTAATACGAACCCTAACTCTAACCCTTATTCGAACCCTAACCCTAATACCCTAACCCTAATTCTAATACCCTAACCCTAATATACAAACCCTAACCTAACCCTAACCCTAACTATTATACCCAAACCCTAACCTAAACCTAACCCTAATCCTATCCCAAACCCTAACCTAACGCTAACTCTTACACAAACCCTAACCCTATCAAGAACACTAACCCTAACGCTACTCTAACCCTAACCCTAATACGAACACTAACCCTAATAAGAACCTTAACCCTAATACGAACCCTAATACGAACCCTAATCCAAACTAACCCTAACCTTAACCCTAAACCTAATACCCTAACCCTAATACCACTAATAAGAACCCTAACCCTAAAACAATCCCTAACCCTAACCCTAAAGTGAACCCTAACCCTAAACCTAACACCCTAATACCCTAACCCTAACCCTAATACAAACCTTAACCCTAACCTAACCCTAATCCTAACCCTAATACTCTAACCCTACCCCTAACCCTAATCCTAACCCTAACCCTTACCTAACCCTAAACCTTAAACAAACCCTAACCCTAACAAGAACCCTAACACGAACCCTAACCCTAAAGATAATCTAACCCTAACCCAAATTCAAACCCTAATATGAACCCTAATACAAACCCTAACACTAACTAACACTAACCTTAACCCTAACCCTAATACCCTAACCCTAACCCTAATACCCTTTCCCTAATACCCTAAACCTAATATAACCATAACCCTAATTCCCTTACCCTAACCCTAACCTAATCGTACCCCTAACCATAACCCTAATATGAAAGCTAACCCTAACGCTAACACCCTAACCCTAACCCAGCCCTAACCCTAATCATAACCCTTACCTAACCCTAACTCTAATGCTACCCTAACCCTAACTATAACCCTAATACCTCTAATATGAACCCTAACCCTAACACAAACCCTAATGCGAACCCTAACCCTTTTGCTACCCTATTCCTAACCCTAATATGAACCCTAACCCCTAACCATAACCCTAAGCCCCTAATAACCTAGCCCTAACCCTAAGTAACCCTAACCCTAATACTAATAACCATAACCCTAACACTAAAACACTAAAACTCTAAACCTAACCCTAATACGTATGATAACCCAAACCCTAATATGAACCCTAATATGAACCCTAACCCTAATATGAACCCTAACCCTAACTCTAATACGAACCCTAGTATGAACCCTAACCCTAATATCCTAACCCTATGCCTAACTAACACTAACCCTAACGCGAACCCTAACCCTAACGCTACCCTAACCCTAATACAAACCCTAACCCTAATACGAACCCTAACTCTAACCCTTATACGAACCCTAACCCTAACTAACCCTAACCTTAATACCCTAACCCTAATTCTAATACCCTAACCCTTATATACAAACCCTAACCTAACCCTAACCCTAACTATTATACCCAAACCCTAACCTAAACCTAACCCTAATCCTATCCCAAACCCTAACCTAACGCTAACTCTTACACAAACCCTAACCCTATCAAGAACACTAACCCTAACGCTACTCTAACCCTAACCCTAATAAGAACACTAACCCTAATAAGAACCTTAACCCTAATACGAACCCTAATACGAACCCTAATCCAAACTAACCCTAACCTTAACCCTAAACCTAATACCCTAACCCTAATACCACTAATAAGTACCCTAACCCTAAAACAATCCCTAACCCTAAAGTGAACCCTAACCCTAACGCTACCCTAACACTAATATGAACCCTAACCCTAAACCTAACACCCTAATACCCTAACCCTAACCCTAATACGAACCTTAACCCTAACCTAACCCTAATCCTAACCCTAATACTCTAACCCTACCCCTAACCCTAATCCTAACCCTGACCCTTACACGAACCCTAACCCTAAAGATAATCTAACCCTAATCCTAATACAAACCCTAATATGAACCCTAATACAAACCCTAACACTAACTAACACTAACCTTAACCCTAACCCTAATACCCTAACCCTAACCCTAATACCCTTTCCCTAATACCCTAAACCTAAACCTAATATAACCATAACCCTAATACCCTAACCCTAACCCCTACCTAACCGTACCCCTAACCATAACCCTAATATGAAAGCTAACCCTAACGCTAACACTCTAACCCTAACCCAACCCTAATCCTAACCCTTACCTAACCCTAACTCTAACGCTACCCTAACCCTAACTATAACCCTAATACCTCTAATATGAACCCTAACCCTAACACAAACCCTAATGCGAACCCTAACCCTTATGCTACCCTATTCCTAACCCTAATGTGAACCCTAACCCCTAACCCTAACCCCCTAATAACCTAGCCCTAATCCTAAGTAACCCTAACCCTAATCCTAATAACCATAACCCTAACACTAAAACCCTAAAACTCTAACCCTAACCCTAATACGTATGATAACCCTAACCCTAATATGAACCATAACCCTAATATGAACCCTAACCCTAATATGAACCCTAACCCTAACTCTAATACGAACTCTAGTATGAACCCTAACCCTAATATTCTAGTATCCTAACCCTATACCTAACTAACACTAACCCTAATGCGAACCCTAGCCCTAACGCTACCCTAACCCTAATACAAACCCTAACCCTAATACGAACCCTAACTCTAACCCTTATTCGAACCCTAACCCTAACTAACCCTAACCCTAATACCCTAACCCTAATTCTAATACCCTAACCCTAATATACAAACCCTAACCTAACCCTAACCCTAACTATTATACCCAAACCCTAACCTAAACCTAACCCTAATCCTATCCCAAACCCTAACCTAACGCTAACTCTTACACAAACCCTAACCCTATCAAGAACACTAACCATAACGCTACTCTAACCCTAACCCTAATACGAACACTAACCCTAATAAGAACCTTAACCCTAATACGAACCCTAATCCAAACTAACCCTAACCTTAACCCTAAACCTAATACCCTAACCCTAATACCACTAATAAGAACCCTAACCCTAAAACAATCCCTAACCCTAACCCTAAAGTGAACCCTAACCTTAACACTACCCTAACCCTAATATGAACCCTAACCCTAAACCTAACACCCTAATACCCTAACCCTAACCTAAATACAAACCTTAACCCTAACCTAACCCTAATCCTAACCCTAATACTCTAACCCTACCCCTAACCCTAATCCTAACCCTAACCCTTACCTAACCCTAAACCTTAAACAAACCCTAACCCTTACAAGAACCCTAACACGAACCCTAACCCTAAAGATAATCTAACCCTAACCCTAATTCAAACCCTAATATGAACCCTAATACAAACCCTAACACTAACTAACACTAACCTTAACCCTAACCCTAATACCCTAACCCTAATACCCTTTCCCTAACACCCTAAACCTAATATAACCATAACCCTAATTCCCTTACCCTAACCCTAACCTAATCGTACCCCTAACCATAACCCTAATATGAAAGCTAACCCTAACGCTAACACCCTAACCCTAACCCAGCCCTAACCCTAATCCTAACCCTTACCTAACCCTAACTCTAACGCTACCCTAACCCTAACTATAACCCTAATACCTCTAATATGAACCCTAACCCTAACACAATCCCTAATGCGAACCCTAACCCTTTTGCTACCCTATTCCTAACCCTAATATGAACCCTAACCCCTAACCATAACCCTAAACCCCTAATAACCTAGCCCTAACCCTAAGTAGCCCTAACCCTAATACTAATAACCATAACCCTAACACTAAAACCCTAAAACTCTAAACCTAACCCTAATACGTATGATAACCCTAACCCTAATATAAACCCTAACCCTAATATGAACCCTAACCCTAATATGAACCCTAACTCTAATACGAACCCTAGTATGAACCCTAACCCTAATACCCTAATATCCTAACCCTATACCTAACTAACACTAACCCTAACGCGAACCCTAACCCTAACGCTACCCTAACCCTAATACAAACCATAAACCTAATACGAACCCTAACTCTAACCCTAATACGAACCCTAACCCTAACTAACCCTAACCCTAATACCCTAACCCTAATTCTAAAACCCTAACCCTAATGTACAAACCCTAACCTAACCCTAACCCTAACTATTATAACCAAACCCTAACCTAAACCTAACCCTAATCCTATCCCAAACCCTAACCTAACGCTAACTCTTACACAAACCCTAATCCTATCAAGAACACTAACCCTAACGCTACTCTAACCCTAACCCTAATAAGAACACTAACCCTAATAAGAACCTTAACCCTAATACGAACCCTAATACGAACCCTAATCCAAACTAACCCTAACCTTAACCCTAAACCTAATACCCTAACCCTAATTCCACTAATAAGTACCCTAACCCTAAAACAATCCCTAACCCTAACCCTAAAGTGAACCCTAACCCTAACGCTACCCTAACACTAATATGAACCCTAACCCTAAACCTAACACCCTAATACCCTAACCCTAACCCTAATACGAACCTTAACCCTAACCTAACCCTAATCCTAACCCTAATACTCTAACCCTACCCCTAACCCAACCCTAACCCTAACCCCAATCCTAACCCTAACCCTTAGCTAACCCTAAACCTTAAACAAACCCTAACCCTAACAAGAACCATAACACGAACCCTAACCCTAAAGATAATCTAACCCTAATACGAACCCTAATACAAACCCTAACACTAACTAACCGTAACCTTAACCCTAACACTAATACCCTAATCCTAACCCTAACCCTAACACTACTCTAACCCTTACCCTAAAACGAACCCTAACCCTAATACGAACCCTAATAACCCTAACTCTAATTTTACCCTAAACCTAACTTTAACACTAATACCTCTAATATGAAACCTAACCCTAAAACAAACCTTAACGCAAACCCTAACCCTAACCTAACCCTAACCCTAATACGAACCCTAACCTTAACCCCTAACCCTAACTAATTATAATCCTAATAACCCTAACCCTAACACTAACCCTAATCCTAATAACCCTAACCCCTTTAACATCAAACCTAACACTAATACGAACCCTAACACTTACCTAACCCTAACCCAAATACCCTAACCCAAACCTAACCCTAATCCTAACCCTAACCCTAACCTAACCCTAACTCTTACACAAACCCTAACCCTATGAAGAAAATTTACCCTAACGCTACTCTAACCCTAACCCTAATACGAACACTAACCCTAATAAGAACCTTAACCCTAATACGAACCCTAATACGAACCCTAATCCAAACTAACACTAACCTTAACCCTAAACCTAATACCCTAACCCTAATACCACTAATAAGAACCCTAACCCTAAAACAATCCCTAACCCTAACCCTAAAGTGAACCCTAACCTTAACGCTAACCTAACCCTAATATGAACCCTAACCCTAAACCTAACACCCTAATACCCTAACCCTAATACAAACCTTAACCCTAACCTAACCCTAATCCTAACCCTAATACTCTAACCCTACCCCTAACCCTAATCCTAACCCTAACCCTTACCTAACCCTAAACCTTAAACAAACCCTAACAAGAACCCTAACACGAACCCTAACCCTAAAGATAATCTAACCCTAACCCTAATACAAACCCTAATATGAACCCTAATACAAACCCTAACACTAACTAACACTAACCTTAACCCTAACCCTAATACCCTAACCCTAACCCTAATACCCTTTCCCTAATACCCTAAACCTAATATAACCATAACCCTAATACCCTAACCCTAACCTAACCGTACCCCTAACCATAACCCTAATATGAAAGCTAACCCTAACGCTAACACCCTAACCCTAACCCAACCCTAACCCTAATCCTAACCCTTACCTAACCCTAACTCTAACGCTACCCTAACCCTAACCATAACCCTAATACCTCTAATATGAACCCTAACCCTAACACAAACCCTAATGTGAACCCTAACCCTAACTATAACCCTAATACCTCTAATATGAAACCTAACCCTAACACAAACCCTAATGCGAACCCTAACCCTAATGCTACCCTATTCCTAACACTAATATGAACCCTAACCCCTAACCATAACCCTAACCCCCTAATAACCTAGCCCTAACCCTAACCCTAATCCTAATAACCATAACCCTAACACTAAAACCCTAAAACTCTAACCCTAACCCTAATACGTATGATAACCCTAACCCTAATATGAACCCTAACCCTAACTCTAATATGAACCCTAGTATGAACCCTAACCCTAATACCCTAATATCCTAACCCTATACCTAACTAACACTAACCCTAACGCGAACCCTAACCCTAACGCTACCCTAACCTTAATACAAACCCTAACCCTAATACGAACCCTAACTCTAACCCTTATACGAACCCTAACCCTAACTAACCCTAACCCTAATACCCTAACCCTAATTCTAATACCCTAACCCTAATATACAAACACTAACCCTAACTATTATACCCAAACCCTAACCTAAACCTAACCCTAATCCTATCCCAAACCCTAACCTAACGCTAACTCTTACACAAACCCTAACCCTATCAAGAACACTAACCCTAACGCTACTCTAACCCTAAACCTAATACGAACACTAACCCTAATAAGAACCTTAACCCTAATACGAACCCTAATACGAACACTAATCCAAACTAACCCTAACCTTAACCCTAAACCTAATACCCTAACCCTAATACCACTAATAAGTACCCTAACCCTAAAACAATCCCTAACCCTAACCCTAAAGTGAACCCTAACCCTAAACCTAACACCCTAATACCCTAACCCTAACCCTAATACGAACCTTAACCCTAACCTAACCCTAATCCTAACCCTAATACTCTAACCCTATTCATAACCCAACCCTAACCCTAATCCTAACCCTAACCCTTACCTAACCCTAAACCTTAAACAAACCCTAACCCTAACAAGAACCCTATCATGAACCCTAACCCTAAAGATAATCTAACCCTAACCCTAATACGAACCCTAATACAAACCCTAACACTAACTAACCATAATCTTAACCCTAAGACTAATACCCTAATCCTAACCCTAACCCTAACACTACTCTAACCCTAACCCTAAAACGAACCCTAACCCTAATACGAACCCTAATAACCCTAACTCTAATTTTACCCTAACCCTAACTATAACACTAATACCTCTAATACGAAACCTAACCCTAAAACAAACCTTAACGCAAACCCTAACCCTAACCTAACCCTAACTCCAATACGAACCCTAACCTTAACCCCTAACCCTAACTAACTATAATCCTAATAACCTTAACCCTAACCCTAATCCTAATAACCCTAACCATAAAACATCAAACCTAACACTAATACGAACAGTAACACTAACCTAACCCTAATTCCCTAACCCAAACCTAACCAAATTCCTATCCCTAACCCTAACCTAACCCTAACTCTTACACAAACCCTGACCCTATCAAGAAAATTTACCCTAACGCTACTCTAACCCTAATACGAACACTAACCATAATAAGAACCTTAACCCTAATATGAACCCTAATACGAACCCTAATCCAAACTAACCCTAACCTTAACCCTAAACCTAATACCCTAACCCTAATACCACTAATAAGAACCCTAACCCTAAAACAATCCCTAACCCTAACCCTAAAGTGAACCCTAACCTTACGCTACCCTAACCCTAATATGAACCCTTACCCTAAACCTAACACCCTAATACCCTAACCCAAACCCTAATACAAACCTTAACCCTAACCTAACCCTAATCCTAACCCTAATACTCTAACCCTACCCCTAACCCTAATCCTAACCCTAACCCTTACCTAACCCTAAACCTTAAACAAACCCTAACCTTAACAAGAACCCTAACATGAACCCTAACCCTAAAGATAATCTAACCCTAACCCTAATACAAACCCTAATATGAACCCTAATACAAACCCTAACACTAACTAACACTAACCTTAACCCTAACCCTAATACCCTAACCCTAATACCCTTTCCCTAATACCCTAAACCTAAACCTAAAATAACCATAACCCTAATACCCTAACCCTAACCTAACCGTACCCCTAACCATAACCCTAATATGAAAGCTAACCCTAACGCTAACACCCTAACCCTAACCCAACCCTAACCCTAATCCTAACCCTTTCCTAACCCTAACTCTAACGCTACCCTAACCCTAACTATAACCCTAATACCTCTAATATGAACCCTAACCCTAACACAAACCCTAATGCGAACCCTAACCCTAATGCTACCCTATTCCTAACCCTAATATGAACCCTAACCCCTAACCCTAACCCCCTTATAACCTAGCCCTAACCCTAAGTAACCCTAACCCTAATCCTAATAACCATAACACTAACACTAAAACCCTAAAACTCTAACCCTAACCCTAATACGAATGATAATCCTAACCCTAATATGAACCCTAATATGAACCCTAACCCTAACTCTAATACGAACCCTAGTATGAACCCTAACCCTAATACCCTAATATCCTAAACCTATACCTAACTAACACTAACCCTAACGCGAACCCTAACCCTAACGCTACCCTAACCCTAATACAAACCCTAATACGAACCCTAACTCTAACCCTTATACGAACCCTAACCCTAATACCCTAACCCTAATTCTAATACCCTAACCCTAATATACAAACCCTAACCTAACCCTAACCCTAACTATTATACCCAAACCCTAACCTAAACCTAACCCTAATCCTATCCCAAACCCTAACCTAACGCTAACTCTTACACAAACCCTAATCCTATCAAGAACACTAACCCTAACGCTACTCTAACCCTAACCCTAATAAGAACACTAACCCTAATAAGAACCTTAACCCTAATACGAACCCTAATACGAACCCTAATCCAGACTAACCCTAACCTTAACCCTAAACCTAATACCCTAACCCTAATACCACTAATTAGTACCCTAACCCTAAAACAATCCCTAACCCTAACCCTAAAGTGAACCCTAACCCTTACGCTACCCTAACACTAATATGAACCCTAACCCTAAACCTAACACCCTAATACCCTTACCCTAACCCTAATACGAACCTTAACCCTAACCTAACCCTAATCCTAACCCTAATACTCTAACCCTACCCCTAACCCAACCCTAACCCTAACCCCAATCCTAACCCTAACCCTTAGCTAACCCTAAACCTTAAACAAACCCTAACCCTAACAAGAACCATAACACGAACCCTAACCCTAAAGATAATCTAACCCTAACCCTAATACGAACCCTAATACAAACCCTAACACTAACTAACCGTAACCTTAACCCTAACACTAATACCCTAATCCTAACCCTAACCCTAACACTACTCTAACCCTTACCCTAAAACGAACCCTAACCCTAATACGAACCCTAATAACCCTAACTCTAATTTTACCCTAAACCTAACTATAACACTAATACCTCTAATATGAAACCTAACCCTAAAACAAACCTTAACGCAAACCCTAACCCTAACCTAACCCTAACCCTAATACGAACCCTAACCTTAACCCCTAACCCTAACTAACTATAATCCTAATAACCCTAACCCTAACCCTAATCCTAATAACCCTAACCCCTTTAACATCAAATCTAACACTAATACGAACCCTAACACTTACCTAACCCTAACCCAAATACCCTAACCCAAACCTAACCCTAATCCTATCCCTAACCCTAACCTAACCCTAACTCTTACACAAACCCTAACCCTATCAAGAAAATGTACCCTAACGCTACTCTAACCCTAACCCTAATACGAACACTAACCCTAATAAGAACCTTAACCCTAATGCGAACCCTAATACGAACCCTAATCCAAACTAACACTAACCTTAACCCTAAACCTAATACCCTAACCCTAATACCACTAATAAGAACCCTAACCCTAAAACAATCCCTAACCCTAACCCTAAAGTGAACCCTAACCTTAACGCTACCCTAACCCTAATATGAACCCTAACCCTAAACCTAACACCCTAATACCCTAACCCTAATACAAACCTTAACCCTAACCTAACCCTAATCCTAACCCTAATACTCTAACCCTACCCCTAACCCTAATCCTAACCCTAACCCTTACCTAACCCTAAACCTTAAACAAACCCTAACCCTAACAAGAACCCTAAGACGAACCCTAAGCCTAAAGATAATCTAACCCTAACCCTAATACAAACCCTAATATGAACCCTAATACAAACCCTAACACTAACTAACACTAACCTTAACCCTAACCCTAATACCCTAACCCTAACCCTAATACCCTTTCCCTAATACCCTAAACCTAATATAACCATAACCCTAATACCCTAACCCTAACCCTAACCTAACCGTACCCCTAACCATAACCCTAATATGAAAGCTAACCCTAACGCTAACACCCTAACCCAACCCTAACCCTAATCCTAACCCTTACCTAACCCTAACTCTAACGCTACCCTAACCCTAACTATAACCCTAATACCTCTAATATGAACCCTACCCCTAACCCAACCCTAACCCTAACCCCAATCCTAACCCTAACCCTTAGCTAACCCTAAACCTTAAACAAACCCTAACCCTAACAAGAACCATAACACGAACCCTAACCCTAAAGATAATCTAACCCTAACCCTAATACGAACCCTAATACAAACCCTAACACTAACTAACCGTAACCTTAACCCTAACACTAATACCCTAATCCTAACCCTAACCCTAACACTACTCTAACCCTTACCCTAAAACGAACCCCTTACCCTAATACGAACCCTAATAACCCTAACTCTAATTTTACCCTAAACCTAACTTTAACACTAATACCTCTAATATGAAACCTAACCCTAAAACAAACCTTAACGCAAACCCTAACCTAACCCTAACCCTAATACGAACCCTAACCTTAACCCCTAACCCTAACTAACTATAATCCTAATAACCCTAACCCTAACACTAACCCTAATCCTAATAACCCTAACCCCTTTAACATCAAACCTAACACTAATACGAACCCTAACACTTACCTAACCCTAACCCAAATACCCTAACCCAAACCTAACCCTAATCCTATCCCTAACCCTAACCTAACCCTAACTCTTACACAAACCCTAACCCTATGAAGAAAATTTACCCTAACGCTACTCTAACCCTAACCCTAATACGAACACTAACCCTAATAAGAACCTTAACCCTAATACGAACCCTAATACGAACCCTAATCCAAACTAACACTAACCTTAACCCTAAACCTAATACCCTAACCCTAATACCACTAATAAGAACCCTAACCCTAAAACAATCCCTAACCCTAACCCTAAAGTGAACCCTAACCTTAACGCTAACCTAACCCTAATATGAACCCTAACCCTAAACCTAACACCCTAATACCCTAACCCTAATACAAACCTTAACCCTAACCTAACCCTAATCCTAACCCTAATACTCTAACCCTACCCCTAACCCTAATCCTAACCCTAACCCTTACCTAACCCTAAACCTTAAACAAACCCTAACCCTAACAAGAACCCTAACACGAACCCTAACCCTAAAGATAATCTAACCCTAACCCTAATACAAACCCTAATATGAACCCTAATACAAACCCTAACACTAACTAACACTAACCTTAACCCTAACCCTAATACCCTAACCCTAACCCTAATACCCTTTCCCTAATACCCTAAACATAATATAACCATAACCCTAATACCCTAACCCTAACCCTAACCTAACCGTACCCCTAACCATAACCCTAATATGAAAGCTAACCCTAACGCTAACACCCTAACCCTAACCCAACCCTAACCCTAATCCTAACCCTTACCTAACCCTAACTCTAACGCTACCCTAACCCTAACTATAACCCTAATACCTCTAATATGAACCCTAACCCTAACACAAACCCTAATGCGAACCCTAACTATAACCCTAATACCTCTAATATGAACCCTAACCCTAACACAAACCCTAATGCGAACCCTAACCCTAATGCTACCCTATTCCTAACCCTAATATGAACCCTAACCCCTAACCATAACCCTAACCCCCTAATAACCTAGCCCTAACCCTAACCCTAATCCTAATAACCATAACCCTAACACTAAAACCCTAAAACTCTAACCCTAACCCTAATACGTATGATAACCCTAACCCTAATATGAACCCTAACCCTAATATGAACCCTAACCCTAACTCTAATACGAACCCTAGTATGAACCCTAACCCTAATACCCTAATATCCTAACCCTATACCTAACTTACACTAACCCTAACGCGAACCCTAACCCTAACGCTACCCTAACCTTAATACAAACCCTAACCCTAATACGAACCCTAACTCTAACCCTTATACGAACCCTAACCCTAACTAACCCTAACCCTAATACCCTAACCCTAATTCTAATACCCTAACCCTAATATACAAATACTAACCCTAACTATTATACCCAAACCCTAACCTAAACCTAACCCTAATCCTATCCCAAACCCTAACCTAACGCTAACTCTTACACAAACCCTAACCCTATCAAGAACACTAACCCTAACGCTACTCTAACCCTAAACCTAATACGAACACTAACCCTAATAAGAACCTTAACCCTAATACGAACCCTAATACGAACACTAATCCAAACTAACCCTAACCTTAACCCTAAACCTAATACCCTAACCCTAATACCACTAATAAGTACCCTAACCCTAAAACAATCCCTAACCCTAACCCTAAAGTGAACCCTAACCCTAAACCTAACACCCTAATACCCTAACCCTAACCCTAATACGAACCTTAACCCTAACCTAACCCTAATCCTAACCCTAATACTCTAACCCTATTCATAACCCAACCCTAACCCTAATCCTAACCCTAACCCTTACCTAACCCTAAACCTTAAACAAACCCTAACCCTAACAAGAACCCTATCATGAACCCTAACCCTAAAGATAATCTAACCCTAACCCTAATACGAACCCTAATACAAACCCTAACACTAACTAACCATAACCTTAACCCTAAGACTAATACCCTAATCCTAACCCTAACCCTAACACTACTCTAACCCTAACCCTAAAACGAACCCTAACCCTAATACGAACCCTAATAACCCTAACTCTAATTTTACCCTAACCCTAACTATAACACTAATACCTCTAATACGAAACCTAACCCTAAAACAAACCTTAACGCAAACCCTAACCCTAACCTAACCCTAACTCCAATACGAACCCTAACCTTAACCCCTAACCCTAACTAACTATAATCCTAATAACCTTAACCCTAACCCTAATCCTAATAACCCTAACCCTAACCATAAAACATCAAACCTAACACTAATACGAACAGTAACACTAACCTAACCCTAATTCCCTAACCCAAACCTAACCAAATTCCTATCCCTAACCCTAACCTAACCCTAACTCTTACACAAACCCTGACCCTATCAAGAAAATTTACCCTAACGCTACTCTAACCCTAATACGAACACTAACCATAATAAGAACCTTAACCCTAATATGAACCCTAATACGAACCCTAATCCAAACTAACCCTAACCTTAACCCTAAACCTAATACCCTAACCCTAATACCACTAATAAGAACCCTAACCCTAAAACAATCCCTAACCCTAACCCTAAAGTGAACCCTAACCTTACGCTACCCTAACCCTAATATGAACCCTTACCCTAAACCTAACACCCTAATACCCTAACCCAAACCCTAATACAAACCTTAACCCTAACCTAACCCTAATCCTAACCCTAATACTCTAACCCTACCCCTAACCCTAATCCTAACCCTAACCCTTACCTAACCCTAAACCTTAAACAAACCCTAACCCTAACAAGAACCCTAACACGAACCCTAACCCTAAAGATAATCTAACCCTAACCCTAATACAAACCCTAATATGAACCCTAATACAAACCCTAACACTAACTAACACTAACCTTAACCCTAACCCTAATACCCTAACCCTAACCCTAATACCCTTTCCCTAATACCCTAAACCTAAACCTAAAATAACCATAACCCTAATACCCTAACCCTAACCTAACCGTACCCCTAACCATAACCCTAATATGAAAGCTAACCCTAACGCTAACACCCTAACCCTAACCCAACCCTAACCCTAATCCTAACCCTTACCTAACCCTAACTCTAACGCTACCCTAACCCTAACTATAACCCTAATACCTCTAATATGAACCCTAACCCTAACACAAACCCTAATGCGAACCCTAACCCTAATGCTACCCTATTCCTAACCCTAATATGAACCCTAACCCCTAACCCTAACCCCCTTATAACCTAGCCCTAACCCTAAGTAACCCTAACCCTAATCCTAATAACCATAACACTAACACTAAAACCCTAAAACTCTAACCCTAACCCTAATACGAATGATAATCCTAACCCTAATATGAACCCTAACCCTAACTCTAATACGAACCCTAGTATGAACCCTAACCCTAATACCCTAATATCCTAAACCTATACCTAACTAACACTAACCCTAACGCGAACCCTAACCCTAACGCTACCCTAACCCTAATACAAACCCTAATACGAACCCTAACTCTAACCCTTATACGAACCCTAACCCTAATACCCTAACCCTAATTCTAATACCCTAACCCTAATATACAAACCCTAACCTAACCCTAACCCTAACTATTATACCCAAACCCTAACCTAAACCTAACCCTAATCCTATCCCAAACCCTAACCTAACGCTAACTCTTACACAAACCCTAATCCTATCAAGAACACTAACCCTAACGCTACTCTAACCCTAACCCTAATAAGAACACTAACCCTAATAAGAACCTTAACCCTAATACGAACCCTAATACGAACCCTAATCCAGACTAACCCTAACCTTAACCCTAAACCTAATACCCTAACCCTAATACCACTAATTAGTACCCTAACCCTAAAACAATCCCTAACCCTAACCCTAAAGTGAACCCTAACCCTAACGCTACCCTAACACTAATATGAACCCTAACCCTAAACCTAACACCCTAATACCCTTACCCTAACCCTAATACGAACCTTAACCCTAACCTAACCCTAATCCTAACCCTAATACTCTAACCCTACCCCTAACCCAACCCTAACCCTAACCCCAATCCTAACCCTAACCCTTAGCTAACCCTAAACCTTAAACAAACCCTAACCCTAACAAGAACCATAACACGAACCCTAACCCTAAAGATAATCTAACCCTAACCCTAATACGAACCCTAATACAAACCCTAACACTAACTAACCGTAACCTTAACCCTAACACTAATACCCTAATCCTAACCCTAACCCTAACACTACTCTAACCCTTACCCTAAAACGAACCCTAACCCTAATACGAACCCTAATAACCCTAACTCTAATTTTACCCTAAACCTAACTATAACACTAATACCTCTAATATGAAACCTAACCCTAAAACAAACCTTAACGCAAACCCTAACCCTAACCTAACCCTAACCCTAATACGAACCCTAACCTTAACCCCTAACCCTAACTAACTATAATCCTAATAACCCTAACCCTAATCCTAATAACCCTAACCCCTTTAACATCAAATCTAACACTAATACGAACCCTAACACTTACCTAACCCTAACCCAAATACCCTAACCCAAACCTAACCCTAATCCTATCCCTAACCCTAACCTAACCCTAACTCTTACACAAACCCTAACCCTATCAAGAAAATGTACCCTAACGCTACTCTAACCCTAACCCTAATACGAACACTAACCCTAATAAGAACCTTAACCCTAATACGAACCCTAATCCAAACTAACACTAACCTTAACCCTAAACCTAATACCCTAACCCTAATACCACTAATAAGAACCCTAACCCTAAAACAATCCCTAACCCTAACCCTAAAGTGAACCCTAACCTTAACGCTACCCTAACCCTAATATGAACCCTAACCCTAAACCTAACACCCTAATACCCTAACCCTAATACAAACCTTAACCCTAACCTAACCCTAATCCTAACCCTAATACTCTAACCCTACCCCTAACCCTAATCCTAACCCTAACCCTTACCTAACCCTAAACCTTAAACAAACCCTAACCCTAACAAGAACCCTAAGACGAACCCTAAGCCTAAAGATAATCTAACCCTAACCCTAATACAAACCCTAATATGAACCCTAATACAAACCCTAACACTAACTAACACTAACCTTAACCCTAACCCTAATACCCTAACCCTAACCCTAATACCCTTTCCCTAATACCCTAAACCTAATATAACCATAACCCTAATACCCTAACCCTAACCCTAACCTAACCGTACCCCTAACCATAACCCTAATATGAAAGCTAACCCTAACGATAACACCCTAACCCAACCCTAACCCTAATCCTAACCCTTACCTAACCCTAACTCTAACGCTACCCTAACCCTAACTATAACCCTAATACCTCTAATATGAACCCTAACCCTAACGCTACCCTAACCTTAATACAAACCCTAACCCTAATACGAACCCTAACTCTAACCCTTATACGAACCCTAACCCTAACTAACCCTAACCCTAATACCCTAACCCTAATTCTAATACCCTAACCCTAATATACAAATACTAACCCTAACTATTATACCCAAACCCTAACCTAAACCTAACCCTAATCCTATCCCAAACCCTAACCTAACGCTAACTCTTACACAAACCCTAACCCTATCAAGAACACTAACCCTAACGCTACTCTAACCCTAAACCTAATACGAACACTAACCCTAATAAGAATCTTAACCCTAATACGAACCCTAATACGAACACTAATCCAAACTAACCCTAACCTTAACCCTAAACCTAATACCCTAACCCTAATACCACTAATAAGTACCCTAACCCTAAAACAATCCCTAACCCTAACCCTAAAGTGAACCCTAACCCTAAACCTAACACCCTAATACCCTAACCCTAACCCTAATACGAACCTTAACCCTAACCTAACCCTAATCCTAACCCTAATACTCTAACCCTATTCATAACCCAACCCTAACCCTAATCCTAACCCTAACCCTTACCTAACCCTAAACCTTAAACAAACCCTAACCCTAACAAGAACCCTATCATGAACCCTAACCCTAAAGATAATCTAACCCTAACCCTAATACGAACCCTAATACAAACCCTAACACTAACTAACCATAACCTTAACCCTAAGACTAATACCCTAATCCTAACCCTAACCCTAACACTACTCTAACCCTAACCCTAAAACGAACCCTAACCCTAATACGAACCCTAATAACCCTAACTCTAATTTTACCCTAACCCTAACTATAACACTAATACCTCTAATACGAAACCTAACCCTAAAACAAACCTTAACGCAAACCCTAACCCTAACCTAACCCTAACTCCAATACGAACCCTAACCTTAACCCCTAACCCTAACTAACTATAATCCTAATAACCTTAACCCTAACCCTAATCCTAATAACCCTAACCCTAACCATAAAACATCAAACCTAACACTAATACGAACAGTAACACTAACCTAACCCTAATTCCCTAACCCAAACCTAACCAAATTCCTATCCCTAACCCTAACCTAACCCTAACTCTTACACAAACCCTGACCCTATCAAGAAAATTTACCCTAACGCTACTCTAACCCTAATACGAACACTAACCATAATAAGAACCTTAACCCTAATATGAACCCTAATACGAACCCTAATCCAAACTAACCCTAACCTTAACCCTAAACTTAATACCCTAACCCTAATACCACTAATAAGAACCCTAACCCTAAAACAATCCCTAACCCTAACCCTAAAGTGAACCCTAACCTTACGCTACCCTAACCCTAATATGAACCCTTACCCTAAACCTAACACCCTAATACCCTAACCCAAACCCTAATACAAACCTTAACCCTAACCTAACCCTAATCCTAACCCTAATACTCTAACCCTACCCCTAACCCTAATCCTAACCCTAACCCTTACCTAACCCTAAACCTTAAACAAACCCTAACCCTAACAAGAACCCTAACACGAACCCTAACCCTAAAGATAATCTAACCCTAACCCTAATACAAACCCTAATATGAACCCTAATACAAACCCTAGCACTAACTAACACTAACCTTAACCCTAACCCTAATACCCTAACCCTAACCCTAATACCCTTTCCCTAATACCCTAAACCTAAACCTAAAATAACCATAACCCTAATACCCTAACCCTAACCTAACCGTACCCCTAACCATAACCCTAATATGAAAGCTAACCCTAACGCTAACACCCTAACCCTAACCCAACCCTAACCCTAATCCTAACCCTTACCTAACCCTAACTCTAACGCTACCCTAACCCTAACTATAACCCTAATACCTCTAATATGAACCCTAACCCTAACACAAACCCTAATGCGAACCCTAACCCTAATGCTACCCTATTCCTAACCCTAATATGAACCCTAACCCCTAACCCTAACCCCCTTATAACCTAGCCCTAACCCTAAGTAACCCTAACCC
Source organism: Pseudophryne corroboree (assembly GCF_028390025.1). NCBI lineage: Eukaryota > Metazoa > Chordata > Amphibia > Anura > Myobatrachidae > Pseudophryne > Pseudophryne corroboree. The sequence continues at coordinate 151,044,586 of NC_086446.1, read as the reverse complement.
TAATCCTAATAACCATAACACTAACACTAAAACCCTAAAACTCTAACCCTAACCCTAATACGAATGATAATCCTAACCCTAATATGAACCCTAATATGAACCCTAACCCTAACTCTAATACGAACCCTAGTATGAACCCTAACCCTAATACCCTAATATCCTAAACCTATACCTAACTAACACTAACCCTAACGCGAACCCTAACCCTAACGCTACCCTAACCCTAATACAAACCCTAATACGAACCCTAACTCTAACCCTTATACGAACCCTAACCCTAATACCCTAACCCTAATTCTAATACCCTAACCCTAATATACAAACCCTAACCTAACCCTAACCCTAACTATTATACCCAAACCCTAACCTAAACCTAACCCTAATCCTATCCCAAACCCTAACCTAACGCTAACTCTTACACAAACCCTAATCCTATCAAGAACACTAACCCTAACGCTACTCTAACCCTAACCCTAATAAGAACACTAACCCTAATAAGAACCTTAACCCTAATACGAACCCTAATACGAACCCTAATCCAGACTAACCCTAACCTTAACCCTAAACCTAATACCCTAACCCTAATACCACTAATTAGTACCCTAACCCTAAAACAATCCCTAACCCTAACCCTAAAGTGAACCCTAACCCTAACGCTACCCTAACACTAATATGAACCCTAACCCTAAACCTAACACCCTAATACCCTTACCCTAACCCTAATACGAACCTTAACCCTAACCTAACCCTAATCCTAACCCTAATACTCTAACCCTACCCCTAACCCAACCCTAACCCTAACCCCAATCCTAACCCTAACCCTTAGCTAACCCTAAACCTTAAACAAACCCTAACCCTAACAAGAACCATAACACGAACCCTAACCCTAAAGATAATCTAACCCTAACCCTAATACGAACCCTAATACAAACCCTAACACTAACTAACCGTAACCTTAACCCTAACACTAATACCCTAATCCTAACCCTAACCCTAACACTACTCTAACCCTTACCCTAAAACGAACCCTAACCCTAATACGAACCCTAATAACCCTAACTCTAATTTTACCCTAAACCTAACTATAACACTAATACCTCTAATATGAAACCTAACCCTAAAACAAACCTTAAAGCAAGCCCTAACCCTAACCTAACCCTAACCCTAATACGAACCCTAACCTTAACCCCTAACCCTAACTAACTATAATCCTAATAACCCTAACCCTAATCCTAATAACCCTAACCCCTTTAACATCAAATCTAACACTAATACGAACCCTAACACTTACCTAACCCTAACCCAAATACCCTAACCCAAACCTAACCCTAATCCTATCCCTAACCCTAACCTAACCCTTACTCTTACACAAACCCTAACCCTATCAAGAAAATGTACCCTAACGCTACTCTAACCCTAACCCTAATACGAACACTAACCCTAATAAGAACCTTAACCCTAATACGAACCCTAATCCAAACTAACACTAACCTTAACCCTAAACCTAATACCCTAACCCTAATACCACTAATAAGAACCCTAACCCTAAAACAATCCCTAACCCTAACCCTAAAGTGAACCCTAACCTTAACGCTACCCTAACCCTAATATGAACCCTAACCCTAAACCTAACACCCTAATACCCTAACCCTAATACAAACCTTAACCCTAACCTAACCCTAATCCTAACCCTAATACTCTAACCCTACCCCTAACCCTAATCCTAACCCTAACCCTTACCTAACCCTAAACCTTAAACAAACCCTAACCCTAACAAGAACCCTAAGACGAACCCTAAGCCTAAAGATAATCTAACCCTAACCCTAATACAAACCCTAATATGAACCCTAATACAAACCCTAACACTAACTAACACTAACCTTAACCCTAACCCTAATACCCTAACCCTAACCCTAATACCCTTTCCCTAATACCCTAAACCTAATATAACCATAACCCTAATACCCTAACCCTAACCCTAACCTAACCGTACCCCTAACCATAACCCTAATATGAAAGCTAACCCTAACGATAACACCCTAACCCAACCCTAACCCTAATCCTAACCCTTACCTAACCCTAACTCTAACGCTACCCTAACCCTAACTATAACCCTAATACCTCTAATATGAACCCTAACCCTAACACAAACCCTAATGCGAACCCTAACCCTAATGCTACCCTATTCCTAACCCTAATATGAACCCTAACCCCTAACCATAACCCTAACCCCCTAATAACCTAGCCCTAACCCTAACCCTAATCCTAATAACCATAACCCTAACACTAAAACCTTAAAACTCTAACCCTAACCCTAATACGTATGATAACCTTAACCCTAATATGAACCCTAACCCTAATATGAACCCTAACCCTAATATGAACCCTAACCCTAACTCTAATACGAACCCTAGTATGAACCCTAACCCTAATACCCTAATATCCTAACCCTATACCTAACTAACACTAACTCTAACGCGAACCCTAACCCTAACGCTACCCTAACCTTAATACAAACCCTAACCCTAATACGAACCCTAACTCTAACCCATATACGAACCCTAACCCTAACTAACCCTAACCCTAATACCCTAACCCTGATTCTAATACCCTAACCCTAATATACAAACCCTAACCTAACCCTAACCCTAACTATTATACCCAAACCCTAACCTAAACCTAACCCTAATCCTATCCCAAACCCTAACCTAACCCTAACTCTTACACAAACCCTGACCCTATCAAGAAAATTTACCCTAACGCTACTCTAACCCTAACCCTAATACGAACACTAACCATAATAAGAACCTTAACCCTAATACGAACCCTAATACGAACCCTAATCCAAACTAACCCTAACCTTAACCCTAAACCTAATACCCTAACCCTAATACCACTAATAAGAAGCCTAACCCTAAAACAATCCCTAACCCTAACCCTAAAGTGAACCCTAACCTTACGCTACCCTAACCCTAATATGAACCCTTACCCTAAACCTAACACCCTAATACCCTAACCCAAACCCTAATACAAACCTTAACCCTAACCTAACCCTAATCCTAACCCTAATACTCTAACCCTACCCCTAACCCTAATCCTAACCCTAACCCTTACCTAACCCTAAACCTTAAACAAACCCTAACCCTAACAAGAACCCTAACACGAACCCTAACCCTAAAGATAATCAAACCCTAACCCTAATACAAACCCTAATATGAACCCTAATACAAACCCTAACACTAACTAACACTAACCTTAACCCTAACCCTAATACCCTAACCCTAACCCTAATACCCTTTCCCTAATACCCTAAACCTAAACCTAAAATAACCATAACCCTAATACCCTAACCCTAACCTAACCGTACCCCTAACCATAACCCTAATATGAAAGCTAACCCTAACGCTAACACCCTAACCCTAACCCAACCCTAACCCTAATCCTAACCCTTACCTAACCCTAACTCTAACGCTACCCTAACCCTAACTATAACCCTAATACCTCTAATATGAACCCTAACCCTAACACAAACCCTTATGCGAACCCTAACCCTAATGCTACCCTATTCCTAACCCTAATATGAACCCTAACCCCTAACCCTAACCCTAACCCCCTTATAACCTAGCCCTAACCCTAAGTAACCCTAACCCTAATCCTAATAACCATAACACTAACACTAAAACCCTAAAACTCTAACCCTAACCCTAATACGAATGATAACCCTAACCCTAATATGAACCCTAATATGAACCCTAACCCTAACTCTAATACGAACCCTAGTATGAACCCTAACCCTAATACCCTAATATCCTAACCCTATACCTAACTAACACTAACCCTAACGCGAACCCTAACCCTAACGCTGCCCTAACCCTAATACAAACCCTAATACGAACCCTAACTCTAACCCTTATACGAACCCTAACCCTAATACCCTAATCCTAATTCTAATACCCTAACCCTAATATACAAACCCTAACCTAACCCTAACCCTAACTATTATACCCAAACCCTAACCTAAACCTAACCCTAATCCTATCCCAAACCCTAACCTAACGCTAACTCTTACACAAACCCTAACCCTATCAAGAACACTAACCCTAACGCTACTCTAACCCTAACCCTAATACGAACACTAACCCTAATAAGAACCTTAACCCTAATACGAACCCTAATACGTACCCTAATCCAAACTAACCCTAACCTTAACCCTAAACCTAATACCCTAACCCTAATACCACTAATAATTACCCTAAAACTAAAACAATCCCTAACCCTAACCCTAAAGTGAACCCTAACCCTAACGCTACCCTAACCCTAATATGAACCCTAACCCTAAACCTAACACCCTAATACCCTAACCCTAACCCTAATACGAACCTTAACCCTAACCCAACCCTAACCCTAATCCTAACCCTAACCCTTACCTAACCCTAATCCTTAAACAAACCCTAACCCTAACAAGAACCCTAACACGAACCCTAACCCTAAAGATAATCTAACCCTAACCCTAATACGTACCCTAATACAAACCCTAACACTAACTAACCGTAACCTTAACCCCTAACCCTAACCCTAACCTTAATTCCCTTTCCCTAATACCCTAAACCTAAACCTAACCTAACCATAATACTATACCCTAAACCTAATACCCTAACCCTAACCCTAACCTAACCGTAACCCTAACCATAACCCTAAAATGAAAGCTAACCCTAACCCTAACACCCTAACCCTAACCCAACCCTAACCCTAATCCTAACCCTTACCTAACCCTAACTCTAACGCTACCCTAACCCTAACTATAACCTTAATACCTCTAATATGAACCCTAACACAAACCCTAACGCGAACCCTAACCCTATTCCTAACCTTAATATGAACCCTAACCCCTAACCCTAACCCTAACCCCCTAATAACCTAGCCCTAACCCTAAGTAACCCTAACCCTAATCCTAATAACCATAACCCTAACAATAAAACCCTAAAACTCTAACCCTAACCCTAATACGAATGACAACCCTAACCCTAATATGAACCCTAACCTTAATATGAACCCTAACCCTAATACGAACCCTAATATGAACCCTAACCCTAATACCCTAATATCCTAACCCTAAAACTAACTAACACTAACCCTAATGCTACCCTAACCCTAATACTAACCCTAACCCTAATACGAACCCTAACTCTAACCCTTATACGAACCCTAACCCTAACTAACCCTAACCCTAATACCCTAACCCTAATTCTAATACCCTAACCCTAATATCCTAACCCTAACCTAACCCTAACCCTAACTATTATACCCAAACCCTAACCTAATCCTAACCCTAACTCTAATATGAACCCTAACCATATCCCTAACCTAACCCTAACCCGAACCCTAATACCCTTTCCCTAATACCCTAACCCTAAACAAACCCTAACCCTAATACACTAACCCTAGCCCTAACCTATCCGTAACCCTAACCCTAAACCTAACCCTAATACCCTAACCCTAGGATAACCCTAACCCTAAACCTAATCCTAACCCTAACCCTAACCTAACCCTATTCCTAACTCTAATGCTATCCTAACCCTAACTATAACCCTAATACTTCTAATACGAACCCTAACCCTAACACAAACCCTAACCCTAACGCGAACCCTATCCCTAACGCTACCCTAACCATAACCCTAATACGAACCCTAACCCCTAACCCTAACCCTAATCCTAATAACCCTAACACTAACACTAAAACCCTAAAACACTAACCCTAACCTTAATACGTACCCTAACCCTAACCCTAATACGAACCCTATCCCAAACCCTAAAACGAACCCTAATACGAACCCTAACCCTAACCCTAATACCCTAATAACCTAACCCTAACCCACTAACCCTAACTCTAACCGTAACCGTAATTCCCTAACCATAATAACCTAACCCTAACCCTAATGCTACCCTAATACGAACCCTAACCCTAATATGAACCCTAACCCTAACTAATCCTAACCCTAATACCCTAACCCTAATATCCTAACCCTAACCCTAACCTAACCCTAATCCTAACCCAAACCCTAATAACCAAACACTAACCTAACCCTAACCCTAATACCCTAATCCTAACCATTATACGAACAAAAACCCTATCCATAACCTAACCCTAAAACTAACCCTAACCCTAATACCCTAATCCTAACCATAACCCTAACCCTAACCCTAATACGTACCCTAACACTATTCATAACCTAACCCTAACACTAACCCTCACCCTATGTAACACTAACCCTCATCTTATAACCCTAACCCTAAAACCCTAACCCTACCCCTAATACAAAACCTAACCCTAATAGGAACACTAACCCTAACCCTAATACGAACCATAACCCTAATAGCCTAATACCCTAACCCTAACTAACCCTAACATAACGCGAACCCTAATCCTAAAGCTAATCTAACCCTAACCCTAATATGAACTCTAACCCTAACAAACCCTAACCCTAATACACTAACCCTAACCTAACCCTAACTCTAACACTAACCCTAACACAAATACCCTAACCCTAATACGAACCCTAACCTTAATACCTTAACCCTAACCCTAACACCAGTGGCATAACTAGAAATTTTTCTCCCCCAAGCCAAAAAAATCTTCGGCGCCACCCCCCCACCCCCCCACCCCCCCACCCCCCCCCCGCATACCCCCATAATTGGCATTAGTAAAGGGATAAATATGCGCGTGCCGCCAAAAAGGGTGTGTGGCTACATTGAAATGGGCGTGGCTTCACGTAAAGGGGCGTGGCATTGCAGGAAAAGACTACCTTATACCCCAGTTTTGCAACCTGCACGCCCAGACGTTAGCCACCACAGGAAAGAAAAATAATCCTGATTCATGCCCCTTACATTATTTGTCATTTTTCCTCCTTATAGTAATGCCCAGTATACATTATTCCACATACTGCAATGGCCCTAGCCATTATGCCACACACAATAATGCACATGACACAATATGCACACACTGTAATGCCCCCGACACATTATGCCACACACCGTAATGCCTATGACACATTATGACAGGAATCGCAATGGCCGTTATACATTATGCTACACACTGCAATGCCCCTGATACATTATAGCACATACAATGTCTGTGACACAGTATGACACACACCACAATGATCCTGAGACATTATACCACATACCACAATGCCCGTGATATAGTATACAACACACCGTAATGCCTGACACATTATGACACACACCGCAATGTCCGTGATACATTATGCCACACACCGTAATGCCCATTACACATTAAGTTCTACAGTAAGGCTTCTAATTACTTTTAAATTACCTGCTCGTTGTCAGGGGTTTCATGCTCTTGGTTCCATGCACGGTGCCAGGGGTTTTCATGCTCAGGGTGTCATGCTCGTTGCCAGTTGTTTTATGCACTGGGTGTCATGCTCGCTGCCAGGGGTTTCATGCACTGGGTGTCATGCTCGTTGCTAGGGGGTAGTGCTTGTTGCTAGCGCCGTGCTCCCAGTGCCACATATGCCCCCAGTGCCAGATATTCCCCCACAGTGCCAGGTATATGCCCCCAGTGCCAGATATTCCCCCACAGTGCCAGGTACATGCCCCCAGTGCCAAATATACCCCCCCCCCAAGTGCCACATATGCCCCCTCAGTGCCTGCTCCCCCCAGTGCCAAATACTCCCCCACAGTACCACATATGCCCCCTCAGTGCCTACTCCCCCCAGTGCCAGATATTCTCCCACAGTGCCAGGTATATGCCCCCAGTGCCAGATATTCCCCCACAGTGCCACATATGCCCCCTCAGTGCCTGCTCCACCCCAGTGCCAGATATTCCCCCACAGTGCCAGGTATATACCCCCAGTGCCAGATATTCCCCACAGTGCCACATATGCCCCCCCAGTGCCTGCTCCCCCCAGTGCCAGATATTCCCCCACAGTGCCAGGTATATGCCCCCAGTGCCAGATATTCCCCCACAGTGCCACATATGCCCCCTCAGTGCCTGCTCCACCCCAGTGCCAGATATTCCCCCACAGTGCCAGGTATATGCCCCCAGTGCCAGATATTCCCCACAGTGCCACATATGCCCCCCCAGTGCCTGCTCCCCCCAGTGCCAGATATTCCCCCACAGTGCCAGGTATATGCCCCCAGTGCCAGATATTCCCCCACAGTGCCACATATGCCCCCCCAGTGCCTGCTCCCCCAGTGCCAAATATTCCCCCACAGTGCCAGGTATATGCCCCCAGTGCCAGATATTCCCCCACAGTGCCAGGTATATGCCCCCAGTGCCAGATATTCCCCCCACAGTGCCTGCTCCCTCCCCCCCCCCCCCCGCTCTTTTGTGTTCGGGGACACGGAGCGCACAGCGCGCACCTCTCCAGTGTCCCTCCTGTCTCTCCGGCCGCTCTAATAAAGGAAGTACCGGTTCGTGAGCCAATCAGAGCTCACGAACCGGCACTTCCTTTATTAGACAGCCGGAGAGCCAGGGAGGGACACAGGAGAGGCGCGCGCTGTGCGCTCCGTGTCCCTCCTTACAGCAGCGGAGGGAAGGAGACCGCAGATTGACATGCGGACGCTCGTCCGCATGTCAATCTGTGCAAAGTCAGTGGCGCCCCCGCAGCCCCTCGCCCCAAGCCACCGCGAGGACTGAGAGGGCAGTAGTTACGCCACTGCCTAACACAACCCTAACCGTAACTCTAATTCTAACCCTAACCTAACCCTAACCCTTTCACAAACCCTAACACTAACACTAACACGAACCCTAACCCTAACACAAACCCTAACCCTAATACCGTAAATTCTAATTCTAACCCTAATACCCTAACCCTAACCCTTACCTAACCCTAACGCTACCCTAACCCTATCTATAACCCTAATACCTCTAATATGAACCCTAACACAAACCCTAACCCTAATGCATACCCTAACCCTAATGCTACCTTATTCCTAACCCTAATACGAACCCTAAACCCTAAACCTAACCCTCTAATACCCTAGCCCTAACCCTAAGTAACCCTAACACTAATCCTAATAACCATAACACTAACACTAAAACCCTAAAACACTAACCCTAACCCTAATACAAACCATAACCCTAACCCTAATACGAACACTAACCCTAGTATGAACCCTAAACCTAACCCTAATACGAACCCTAATACGAACCCTAACCCTAATAGCCTAATATCCTAACCCTAAACCTAACTAACACTAACCCTAACGCGAACCCTAACCCTAACGCTACTCTAACCCTAATACAAACCCTAACCCTAATACGAACCCTAACTATAACCCTTATACGAACCCTAAATAACCCTAACCATAATACCCTAACCCTAACTCCAATACCCTAACCCTAATACCCTAACACTAACCCTAACCAAACCCTAACCCTAACTATAATACCCAAACCCTAACCCAAACCTAAACCTAACCCTAATACCCTAATCCTAACCCTAACCCAAACCCTAATACGAACCCTAACCCTATCCCTAACCTAACCCTAACACTAACCCTAACCCTATCCCTAAACCTAATACCCTAACCCTAACCCAACCCTAACCCTAACCCTAATCCTAACCCTAACCCAAACCATTACAATAACCCTAACCCTAACACTAACATGATCCCTAAACCTATCCCTAACCCTAACACGAACCCTAACCCTAACCCTTATACCATAACCCTTATTCTAAACCTACTACCCTAAACATAACCCTAAAACCCTAAATCTAACCCTAATAACCTAACCCTAATACCCTAACGCTAAACCCTATTCCTAACCTTAAGTAACCCTAACCCTAATCTAATAAATCTAACCCTAAAACCCTAACACCCTAACCCTAATAAGAACCCTAACCCTAATATGAACCCTAACTAATCCTAACCCTAATTCCCTAACCCTAACCTAACCCTAACCCTAACCCTAATACAAACCCAAACCCTAACCTAACCCTAACCTTAATACCATAACCCTATCCCTAACCAAACCCTAACCGTAACCCTAATCCTAACCCTAAACCTAACCTAACCCTAACCCTTACACAAACCCTAACCCTAACATGAACCCTAACCCTAAAACCATAAATCCTAATTCTAATCCTAATACCCTAACCCTAAAACCCTAACCTTAATATGAAACCTAATCCTAACTAACCCTAACCCTAATACTCTAACCCTAACACTAACACTATTACCCTCACCCTAATACCCTAAATCTAACCTAACTCTAACCCTAACCCTAATATGAACCCTACCCCTAACACAAACCCTAACCCTAACTCTAATACGAACCCTAACCCTAATACGAACCCTAATCCTAATACAAACCCTGACCCCAACCCTAACCCTGATCCAACCCTAACCCGAACCCGAACCTGAATACCCTAACCATAATTCTAACACAAAACATAACTCTAACCCTAACCCTAATACGAACCCTAACCCTAACCCTAATAAGCTAATACCCTAACCCTAACTAACCCTAACCCTAACATGAACCCTAACCCTAATGCTAACCTAACCCTAAAACGAACCATAACCCTAATACGAACCCTAACCATAATATGAACGCTAAACCTAACCCTAATACCATAACACTAATTCTAACCCTAATACCCTAACCCTAACCATAACCCTACAACCCTGACCCTAATCCCTAACCCTAATACCCTAACTCTAACCCTAATACGGACCCTAACCCTAACCTAAACAAAACCCTAACCCTAATACCCTAACCCTAACCAAACCCTAACCCTAATCCTTACCCTAACCCTAATCTAACCCTAACCCTTACACAAACCCTAAACCTAACACAAACCCTAACACAAACTCTAACCCTAATCCTAAAGATACTCTCACCCTAACCCTAATACGAACCCTAACCCTAATATGAACCCTAACACTAATTAACCCTAACCTTAACCCTAATACCCTAACCCTAATACCTTTTCCCTAATACCCTAACCCTAAACTAACCCTAATCCTAATACACTAACCCTAGCCCTAACCTATCCATAACCCTAACCCTAAACCTAACCCTAATATGAATCCTAACCCTAATACCCTAACCCTAGGATAACCCTAACCCTAATCCTAACCCTAACCCTAGCCTAACATTAACCCTAACCCTAACTCTAATGCTATCCTAACCCTAACTATAACCCTAATACCTCTAATACAAACCCTAACCCTAACTCAAACCCTAACGCAAACCCTAACCCTAACGCTACCCTAACCCTAACCATAATACAAACCCTAACCCCTAACCCTAATCCTAATAACCTTAACACTAAAACCCTAAAACACTAACCCTAACCCAAATACGAACCATTAACTTAATACGAACCCTATCCCAAACCCTAAAACGAACCCTAATACGAACCCTAACCCTAATACCCTAATATCCTAACCCTAAATAACCCTAACCCTAACCCAAACCCTAAAACCCAAACCCTAACCCTAACCTAACCCTAACCCTAGTACCCTAATCCTAACCCTAATACGAACCAAAACCCTATCCATAACCTAACCCTAAAACTAACCCTAACCCTAACCCTAATACCCTAATACGAACCCTAACACTATCCATAACCTAACTCTAACACTAACCCTAACTCTATGTAACCCTAACCCTAATCTAATAACCCTAACCCTAAAACCCTAACCCTAACCCTAATACAAACCCTAACCCTAATAGGAACACAAACCCTAACCGTAATACGAACCATAACACTAATAGCCTAATACCCTAACCCTAACTAACCCTAACATAACGCGAACCTTAATCCTAAAGCTAATCTAACCCTAACCCTAATAAGAACCCTAACCCTAATATGAACCCTAACCCTAACAAAACCTAACCCTAATACCCTAACCCTAACATAACCCTAACCCTAACACAAACCCTAACACTAATACCCTAATCCTAACCCTAATCATAACCCTAATACGAACCCTAATACCCTAACCTTAATACCATAACCCTAACCCTAACCCAACCGTAACCCTAATCCTAACCCTAACCTAACCTTAACCCTTACACAAACCCTAACACTAACACAAACCCTAACCCTAACACAAACCCTAACCCTAATACCGTAAATTCTAATTCTAACCCTAATACCCTAACCCTAACCTTTACCTAACCCTAACTCTAACTCTAATGCTAACCTAACCCTAACTGTAACCCTAATAGCTCTAATATGAACCCTAACACAAACCCTAACCCAACCCTAACCCTAACCCTAATCCTAACCCTAACCCTAACCCTTACCTTACCCTAAACATTAAACAAACCCTAACAAGAACTCTAACATGAACCCTTACCCTAATACAAACCCTAACCCTAATCCTAACCCTAATACGAACCCTAACACTAACTAACACTAACCTTAACCCTAACCCTAATACCCTTTCCCTAATACCCTAAACCTTACCTAACCATAACCCTAATACCCTATCCCTAATATCCTAACCTAACCATAACCCTAACCCTAATATCCTAACCCTAACCCTAACTCTAACGCTACCCTAACCCTAACTATAACCCTAATACCTCTAATATAAACCCTAACCCTAACACAAACGCTAACCCTAACGCTACCCTATTACTAACCCTAATATGAACACTAACCCCTAACCATAACCCCCTAATAACCTAGACCAAACCCAAACACTAATCCTACTAACCATAACCCTAACACTAAAACCCTAAAACACTAAAATAAACCTTAATACGAACCATAACCCTAACCTTAATACTAACCTTAAACCTAATATGAACCCTAACCCTAATACGAACCCTAATACGAACCCTAACCCTAATACCCTAATATCCTAACCCTAACCCTAACGCTAACCTAACCCTAATACAAACCCTAACCCTAATACAAACCCTAACTCTAACCCTTATACGAACCCTAACCCTAACTAACCCTAACCCTAATACCATAACCCTAATACCCTAACCCTAACTCGAATACCCTAACCCTAATACCCTAACCCTAACCCTAACCTAAACCTAACCCTAATACCCTAATCCTAACCCTAACCCTAATACGAACCCTAACCCTATCCCTAACCTAACCCTAACCCTATCCCTAAACCTAATATGCTAACCCTAACCCAACCCTAACCTTAATCCTAACCCTAACATGAGCCCTAAACCTATCCCTAACCCTAAAATGAACCATAATCCCAACCCTTATACCATAACCCTTATTCTAAACCTAATACCCTAACCCTAAAACCATAACCCTAACACTAATAACCTAACCCTAATACCCTAACCCTAAACCCTATTCCTAACCCTAAGTAACCCTAACCCTAATCTAATAACCCTAACTCTAACCTTAAAACCCTAACACACTAACCCTAATACGAACCCTAACCCTAATACAAACCCTAACCCTAATACCAAAATACCCTAACCCTAACTAACCCTAACATAACGCAAACCCTAATCCTAAAGCTAATCTAACCATAACCCTAATACAAATCCTAACTCTAATACGAACCCTAACCATAATATGAACCCTAACCTTAATACCATAACCATAACCCTAACCAAACCCTAATCGTAACCCTAATCCTAACTCTAACCCTAACCCTTACACAAACCCTAACCCTAACACGAACCCTAACCCTAACCCTAACACGAACCCTAACCCTAAAACCATAAATCCTAATTCTAACCCTAATACCCTAACCCTAAAACCCTAACCCTAACCTTAATATGAACCCTAACCCTAACTAACCCTAACCTTAATAATCTAACCATAACGCTAACACAAAACCTAACTCTAACCCTAACCCTAATACGAACCCTAACCCTAATAACCTAATACCCTAACCCTAACCCTAACCCTAACTAACCCTAACGCGAACCCTAACCCTAATACAAACCCTAACCCTAAGACGAACCCTAACACGAACCCTAACCATAATATGAACGCTAAACCTAACCCTAATACCATAACACTAATTCTAACCCTAATACCCTAGACCTAACCATAACCCTAAAACCCTTACCCTAAAACCCTAACCCTAATACCCTAACTCTAACCTTAATACGAACCCTAACCCTAACCTAAACCTAACTCTAACCCTAAAATGAACCCTAACGCTAATACAAACCCTAATAACCCTAACTCTAATTTTACCCTAACCCTAACTATAACACTAATACCTTTAATACGAATCCTAACTCTAAAACAAACCCTAACCTTGACGTGAACCCTAACCTAAACCTAACCCTAATACGAACCCTAACCTTAACCCCTAACCCTAATCCTAATAACCCTAATCCTAATAACCCTAACCCTAAAACCCCAAACCTAACCCTAATACGAACCCTAACACTAACCTACCCCTAACCCTAATACCCTAACCCAAACCTAACCCTAATCCTATCCCTAACCCTAACCTAACCCTAACTCTTACACAAACCCTAACCCTATCAAGAACACTAACCATAACGCTACTCTAACCCTAATACGAACACTAACCCTAATAAGAACCCAAACCCTAATACGAACCCTAATACGAACCCTAACCGAAACTAACCCTAACCTTAACTCTAACCTAATACCCTAACCCTAATACCACTAATAAGAAAATTAACTCTAAAACAATCACTAACCCTAACCCTGAAGTGAACCCTAACCCTAACGCTACCCTAACCCTAATATGAACCCTAACCCTAAACCTAACACCCTAATTCCCTAACCCTAATACGAACCTTAACCCTAACCAAACCCTAACCCTAATACTCTAACCCTACCCCTAACCCTTACCCAACCCTAACCCTAATCCTAACACTAACCCTTACCTAACCCTAAACCTCAAACAAACCCTAACCCTAACAAGAACCCTAACACGAACCATAACCCTAAAGATACTCTAAGCCAAACCTTAATACAAACACTAACCCTAATCCTAACCCTAATACGAACCCTAACACTAACTAACCCTAACCTTAACCCTAACCCTAATACCCTAACCCTAACCCTAATACCCTTTCCCTAATACCCTAAACCTAACCCTAACCTACCCGTAACCCTAATACCCTAACCCTAATACCCTAACCGTAACCCTAACCCTAACCCTAATATGAAAGCTAACACTAACCCTAATACCCTAACCCTAACCCAACCCTAACCCTAATCCTAACCCTTACCTAACCCTAACCCTAACCCTAACTCTAACGCTACCCTAACCCTACTATAACCCTAATACCTCTAATATGAACCCTAACACAAACCCTAACGCGAACCCTAACCCTAATGCTACCCTATTCCTAACCCTAATACGAACCCTAACCCCTAACCCCCTAATAACCTAGCCCTAACACTAAGTAACTCTAACCCTAATGCTAATAACCATAACCCTAACACTAAAACACTAAAACACTAACCCTAACCCTAATATGAACCATAACCCTAACCCTAATACGACCCCTACCCCTATTATTAACCCTAACCCTTACCCTAATATGAACCCTAATACAAACCCTAACCCTAATACCCTAACATCCTAACCCTAACCCTAATACAAACCCTAACCCTAATACGAACCCTAACTCTAACCCTTATACGAACCCTAACCCTAACTAACCCTAACCCTAATACCCTAAACCTAACTCTAATACCCTAACCCTAATACCCTAACCCTAACCCTAACTATAATACCCAAACCCTAACCTAAACCTAACCCTAATACCCTAATATTAACCATAACCCTAACCCTAATACGAACCCTAACCTTATCCCTAACCTAACCCTAACACTAACCCTAACCCTATCCCTAAACCTAATATGCTAACCCTAACCCAAACCCTTACACAAACCTTAAAACTAACACGAGCCCTAACCCTATCCCTAACCCTAAAACAAACCATAACCCCAACCCTTATACCATAACCCTTATTCTAAACCTAATACCCTAACCCTAAAACATAACCCTAACCCTAACATCCTAACCCTAATACCCAAACCCTGAACCCTATTCCTAACCCTAAGTAACCCTAACCCTAATCTAATAACCCTAACCTTAAAACCTTAACACCCTAACCCTAACCCTAATAAGAACCCTAACCCTAATACGAACCCTAACCCTAATACCAAAATACTCTAACCCTAACTAACCCTAACATAATGCAAACCCTAATCCTAAAGATAATCTAACCATAACCCTATTATGAATCCTAACTCTAATACGAACAATAACCCTAATATGAACCCTAACTAACCCTAACCCTAATTCCCTAACCCTAACACTAACCCTAACCCTAATACAAACCCTAACTCTAACCTAACCCTAAACCTAACCTTAATACCATAACCATAACCCTAACCAAACCCTAATCGTAACTCTAATCCTAACTCTAACCCTAACCCTAACCTAACCCTAACCCTTACACAAACCCTAACCCTAACACGTACCCTAACCCTAACCCTAACACGAACCCTAACCTTAACCCTAAAACCATAAATCCTAATTCTAACCCTAATACCCTAACCCTAAAACCCTAACCCTAACCTTCTTATGAACCCTATCCCTAACTAACCCTAACCTTAATACTATAACACTAACGCTAACACTATTACCCTCACCCTAATACCCTAACCCTAATCTAACTCTAACCCTAACCCTAATATGAACCCTACCCCTAACACAAAACCTAACCCTATCTCAAATATGAACCCTAACCCTAATACGAACCCTAACCCTAATACAAACCCTGACCCGACCATAACCCTGACCCAACCCTAACCCTAACCCGAATACCCTAACCATAACTCTAACACAATACCTAACTCTAACCCTAACCCTAATAAGAACCATAACCCTAACCCTAATACCATAATACCCTAACCCTAACTAAAACTAACGCGAACCCTAACCCTAATGCTACCCTAACCCTAAGACGAATCCTAACCCTAATATGAACCCTAACCATAATATGAACGCTAAACCTCACCCTAATACCATAACACTAATTCTAACCCTAATACCCTAACCCTAACCATAACCCTAAAACCCTAACCCTAAAACCCTAACCCTAATACCCTAACCCTAACCCAACCCTTACCCTAACCCTAACCCTAACCCTAACCTAACCCTAACCCTTACACGAACCCTAACCCTAATAATAAAGATACTCTAACCCTAACCCTAATACAAACCTTAACCCTAATCCTAACCTTAATACGAACCCTAATTCTAATACGAACCCTAACACTAACTAACCCTAACCTTAACCCTAACCCTAATACCCTAACCCTAATACCCTTTCCTAATACCCTAACCCTAAACTAACCCTAACGCTAATACACTAACCCTAGCCCTAACCTATCCGTAACCCTAACCCTAATCCTAACCCTAATATGAACCCTAACCCTAATACCCTAACCCTAGGATAACCCTAACCCTAACCCTAGCCTAACACTAACCCTAACTCTAATGCTATCCAAACCCTAACTATAACCCTAATACCTCTAATACGTACCGTAACCCTAACACAAACCCTAACTCTAATGCGAACCCTAACGCTACCCTAACCCTAACCCTAATACGAACCCTAACCCATAACCCTAACCCTAATCCTAATAACCCTAACCCTAACACTAAAACCCTAAACACAAACCCTAACCCTAATACGAACCCTAATCCAAATTCTAATACAAACCCTATCCCAAACACTAAAGCGAACCCTAATACGAACCCTAACCTAACCCTAACCCTTACACGAACCCTAACCCTAATCCTAAAGATACTCTAACCCTAACCCTAATACAAACCTTAACCCTAATCCTAACCTTAATACGAACCCTAATTCTAATACGAACCCTAACACTAACTAACCCTAACCTTAACCCTAACCTTAACCCTAATACCCTAACCCTAATACCCTTTCCTAATACCCTAACCCTAAACTAACCCTAACCCTAATACACTAACCCTAGCCCTAACCTATCCGTAACCCTAACCCTAATCCTAACCCTAATATGAACCCTAACCCTAATACCCTAACCTTAGGATAACCCTAACCCTAACCCTAGCCTAACCCTAACCCTAACTCTAATGCTTTCCTAACCCTAACTATAACCCTAATACCTCTAATACGTACCGTAACCCTAACACAAACCCTAACTCTAATGCGAACCCTAATGCTACCCTAACCCTAACCCTAATACGAACCCTAACCCATAACCCTAACCCTAATCCTAATAACCCTAACCCTAACACTAAAACCCTAAAACACAAACCCTAACCCTAATACGAACCCTAATCCAAATTCTAATACAAACCCTATCCCAAACACTAAAACGAACCCTAATACTCACCCTAACCCTAATACCCTAATATCCTAACCCTAACCCTAACTCACCCTAACCCTAACCGTAAAACCATATCCCTAATTACCTAACCATAACCCTAATGCTACCCTAACCCTAACACGAACCCTAACTCTAACCCTTATACACACCCTAACCCTAACTAACCCTAATACCCTAACCCTAATATAGTAATCCTAACGATAACCTAACCCTAATCCTAACCCAAACCCTAATACCCAAACCCTAACCCTAACCCTAAAACCCTAATCCTAACCCTAACCCTAATACGAACCAAAACCCTATCCATAACCTAACCCTAACACTAACCCTAACCCTAATACCCTAATCCTAACCATAACCCTAACCCTAATACGAACCCTAACACTATCCATAACCTCACCCTAACCCTAACCCTAACCCTATGTAACCTTAACCCTAATCTAATAACCCTAACCCTAAAACCCTAACCCTTATACAAACCTTAACCCTAATAGGAACACTAACCCTAACCCTAATACGAACCATAACCCTAATAGCCTAATACCCTAACCCTAACTAACCCTAACATAACGCGAGCCCTAATCCAAAAGCTAATCTAACCCTAACCCTAATACGAACCCTAATACTAACCCTAACACTAATATGAACTCTAACCCTAACTAACCCTAACCCTAATACCCTAACCCTATCCTAACCCTAACCCTAACACTAACCCTAATACTAATACCCTAATCCTAACCCTAACCCTAATATGAACCCTAACCCAAACCTCAATACCATAACCCTAACCCTAACCCAACCCTAACCCTAATCCTTACCCTAACCTAACCCTTACACAAACCCTAACCCTAACACTAACCCTAACACTAACATGAACCCTAACCATAACACAAACCCTAACCCTAATACGATAAATTCTAATTCTAACCCTAATACCCTAACCCTAACCCTAAAACGCTAACCCTAACCTTAATACGAACTCTAACCCTAACTAACCCTAACCCTGAAATCCTAACACTAATGCAAACCCTATTACCCTAACCTAACTCTAACCCTAACCCTTAGGGTTAGGTTAGTGTTCGTATTAGGGTTAGGGTTAGGATTATGGTATTAGGGTTAGGGTTAGGGTTAGTGTTAGTGTTAGGGTTAGGGTTATGGCATTAGGGTTAGTTAGGGTTAGGGTTCATATTAGGGTAAGGGTTCGTATTAGGGTTAGTGTTCGTATTAGAGTTAGGGTTCGTGTAAGGGTAATACGAACCCAAACCCTAATATGAACCCTAACCCTAATACGAACACTAACCCTAACCCTAATACCATAATCCTAACCCTAACCCTAATACGGACACTAACCTAACCCTAACCTTAATAATATAACTCTAACCCTATCCAAACTCTAACCGTAACCCTAATCCTAACCATAACCCTAACACTAACCTAACCCTAAATCTAACACAAACCCTAACTCTAACACTAACCCTAACATGAACCCTAACCCTAACACTACTCTAACCCTAACCCTAATCCTAATAACCCTAACACTAAAACCCTAAAACACTGACCCTAACCCTAATACGAACCCTAACACTAACCCTAATACGAACCCTAACCCTAATACGAACCCTAACCCTAATAACCTAATATCCTAACCCTAACTAACCCTAACCTGACCGTTACTACCCCTAACATAATTCGAACCCTAATCCTAAAGCTAGTCTAACCCTAACCCTAATACGAACCCTAACCTAACCCTAACCCTTACACAAACCCTAACACGAACCCTAACACAAACCCTAACCCTAAAGATACTCTAACCCTAACCCTAATACAAACCATAATCCTAATGCTAATACGAACCCTAGCACTAACTAACCCTAACCTTAACCCTAACCCTAATACCCTAACAATAATACCCTTTCCCTTATACCCTTAACCTAACCCTAACCTAACCATAACACTAATACCCTAACCCTAATACCCTAACCCTAATATGAAACCTAACCCTAACCCTAATACCCTAACGCTAACCCAAACCCAACCCTAACCCTAATCCTAACCCTAAACCTTACCTAACCCTAACCTTAACCCTAACTCTAACGCAACCCTAACCCTAACCCTAACCTTAATACCATAACCCTAACCCTGACCAAACTCTAACCGTAACCCTAATCCTAACCCTAACCTAACCCTAACTCTAACACAAACCCTAACTCTAACACTAACCCTAACACGAACCATAACCCTAATACTACTCTAACCCTAATCCTAATAACCCTAACCCTAACACTAAAACACTAAAATACCGACCCTAACCCTAATACGAACCCTAACCCTAATACGAACCCTAACCTAATACGAACCCTATTACGAACCCTATCCCTAATAACCTAATATCTTAACCCTAACCCTAACCATAACTAACCCTAACATAATGCGAACCCTAATACTAAAGCTAATCTAACCCTAACCCTAATACAAACCCTAACCCTAACCTAACCCTAACCCTTACACAAATCCTATACCTAACACAAACCCTAACACAAACCCTAACCCTAAAGATACTCTAACCCTAACCCTAATACAAACCCAATCCCTAATCCTAATCCTAATACGAACCCTAACCCTTATACGATCCCTAACACTAACTAACCCTAACCTTAATCCTAACCCTAATACCCTAACCCTAATGCCATTTCCCTAATACCCTTAACCTAACCCTAACCATAACCCTAATACCCTAACCCTAATAACCTAACCCTAACCTAACCGTAACCCTAACCCTAATATGAAACTTAATCCTAACCCTAATACCCTAACCCTAACCCTAACCCAACCCTAACTCTAACGCTACCCTAACCCTAATATTAAAACTAACCCTAATACCCTTACCTAACCCTAATACCCTTACCTAACCCTAACCCTAAATCTAACGCTACTCTAACCATAACTATAACCCTAATACCGCTAATATGAACCCTAACCCTAACACTACCCTAACCCTAACCTTAATACGAACCCTAACCCCTAACCCTAACCCTAACCCCCTAATACCCTAGCCCTAACCCTAAGTAACCATAACCCTAATCCTAATAACCATAACCCTAACACTAAAACACTAAAACACTAACCCTAACTCTAATACTCTAACCCTAACCCTAACCTAACCCTAACCCTAACTATAATACCCAAACCATAACCCTAACCTAAACCTAATACCCTAATCCTAACCCTAACGCTAATACGAACCCTAACCCTATCCCCAACCTAACCATAACACTAACCCTAACCCTAACTCTTGCACAAACTCTAACTCTAACTCTTACATGAACCCTAACCCTATCCCTAACCCTAACACGAACCCTAACCCTTATACAATAACCCTTATTCTAAACCTAATACCCTAACCCTTACCCTAAAACCCTAACCCTATCCCTAATTATCTAACCCTAATACCATAACCCTAAACCCTATTCCTATCCCTAAGTAACCCTAACCCTAATCTAATAACCCTAACCCTAAAACCCTAACACCCTAACCCTAATACAAACCCTAATACGAACCCTAACCCTAATACCAAAATACCCAAACCCCAACTAACCCTAACAAAACGCAAACCCTAATCCTAAAGCTAATCTAACCATAACCCTAATACGAATCCTAACACTAATACGAACCCTAACCCTAATATGAAGCCTAAACCTAACTAACCCTAACCCTAATTCCCTAACACTAACCCTAATATCCTATCCCTAATATACTTAACCTAACCCTAACCTAACCATAACCCTAATACAAATCCTAACCCTAATACGAACCCTAACCCTAATATGAACCCTAACCTTAACCCTAACCCTAACCCTAATACCCTTTCCCTAATACCCTTAACCTAACCCTAACCTAACCATAACCCTAATATCCTAACCCTAATATCCTAACCCTAACTTAACCCTAACCCTAACCCTAACCCCCTAATAACCTAGCCCTAACCCTAAGTAACCCTAACCCTAATCCTAATAACCATAACCCTAACACTAAAACAATAAAACACTAACCCTAACCTTAGTACTAACCCTAACCCTAATATGAACCATAACCATAATACGAACCCTAATACGAAACCAACCGCTAATACCCTAATATCCTAACCCTAAACCTAACTAACCCTAACCCTAACGCGTACCCTAAACCTTGCCTAACCCTAACCTTAACCCTAACTCTAACGCAACCCTAACCCTAACCTTAATACTATAACCCTAACCCTGACCAAACTCTAACCGTAACCCTAATCCTAACCCTAACCCTAACCTAACACTAACTCTAACACAAACCCTAACTCTAACACTAACCCTAACACGAACCATAACCCTAATACTACTCTAACCCTAACCCTAATCCTAATAACCCTAACACTAAAACCCTAAAACACCGACCCTAACCCTAATACGAACCCTAACCCTAATACGAACCCTAACCTAATTCGAACCCTATTACGAACCCTATCCCTAATAACCTAATATCTTAACCCTAACCCTAACCATAACTAACCCTAACATAATGCGAACCCTAATACTAAAGCTAATCTAACCCTAACCCTAATACAAACCCTAACCCTAACCTAACCCTAACCCTTACACAAATCCTATCCCTAACACAAACCCTAACACAAACCCTAACCCTAAAGATACTCTAACCCTAACCCTAATACAAACCCAATCCCTAATCCTAATCCTAATACGAACCCTAACCCTTATACGATCCCTAACACTAACTAACCGTAACCTTAATCCTAACCCTAATACCCTAACCCTAATACCATTTCCCTAATACCCTTAACCTAACCCTAACCTAACCATAACCCTAATACCCTAACCCTAATAACCTAACCCTAACCTAACCGTAACCCTAACCCTAATATGAAACCTAATCCTGACCCTAATACCCTAACCCTAACCCAACCCTAACTCTAACGCTACCCTAACCCTAATATTAAAACTAATCCTAATACCCTTACCTAACCCTAATACCCTTACCTAACCCTAACCCTAAATCTAACGCTACTCTAACCATAACTATAACCCTAATACCGCTAATATGAACCCTAACCCTAACACTACCCTAACCCTAACCTTAATACGAACCCTAACCCCTAACCCTAACCCCCTAATACCCTACCCTAACCCTAAGTAACCATAACCCTAATCCTAATAACCATAACCCTAACACTAAAACCCTAAAACACTAACCCTAACTCTAATACACTAACCCTAACCCTAACCTAACCCTAACCCTAACTATAATACCCAAACCATAACCCTAACCTAAACCTAACCCTAAAACCCTAATCCTAACCCTAACCCTAATACGAACCCTAACCCTATCCCCAACCTAACCATAACACTAACCCTAACCCTAACTCTTGCACAAACTCTAACTCTAACCCTAACATGAACCCTAACCCTATCCCTAACCCTAACACGAACCCTAACCCTTATACAATAACCCTTATTCTAAACCTAATACCCTAACCCGTACCCTAAAACCCTAACCCTATCCCTAATTATCTAACCCTAATACCATAACCCTAAACCCTATTCCTAACCCTAAGTAACCCTAACCCTAATCTAATAACCCTAACCCTAAAACCCTTACACCCTAACCCTAATACAAACCCTAATACGAACCCTAACCCTAATACCAAAATACCCTAACCCCAACTAAACCTAACAAAATGCAAACCCTAATCCTAAAGCTAATCTAACCATAACCCTAATACGAATCCTAACACTAATACGAACCCTAACCCTAATATGAAGCCTAAACCTAACTAACCCTAACCCTAATTCCCTAACACTAACCCTAATATCCTTTCCCTAATACCCTTAACCTAACGCTAACCTAACCATAACCCTAATACAAATCCTAACCCTAATATGAACCCTAACCCTAACCTTAACCCTAACCCTAACCCTAATACCCTTTCACTAATACCCTTAACCTAACCCTAACCTAACCATAACCCTAATACCCTAACCCTAATATCCTAACCCTAACTTAACCCTAACCCTAACCCCCTAATAACCTAGCCCTAACCCCCTAATAACCTAGCCCTAACCCTAAGTAACCCTAACCCTAATCCTAATAACCATAACCCTAACACTAAAACAATAAAACACTAATCCTAACCTTAGTACTAACCCTAACCCTAATATGAACCATAACCCTAATACGAACCCTAATACGAACCCTACCCCTAATACCCTAATATCCTAACCCTAAACCTAACTAACCCTAACCCTAACGTGTACCCTAAACCTAACTCTAATACACTAACCCTAATACCCTAACCCTAACCTAACCCTAACCCTAACTATAACACTCAAACCCTAACCCTAACCTAAACCTAACCCTAATAACCTAATCCTAACCCTAACCCTAATACAAACCCTTACCCTAACCTAAACCTAACCCTAATACCCTAATCCTAACCCTAACTCTAACCCTTATATGAACCCTAACCCTAACTAACCCTAACCCTAATACCCTAACCCTAACATTAATATACTAACCCTAATACCCTAACACTAACCTAACCCTAACTATAATACCCAAACCCTAACCTAAACCTAACTCTAAAACCCTAATCCTAACCCTAACACTATCCCTAATATGAACCCTAACCCTATCCCTAACCTAACCCTAACACTAACACTAACTCTATCCCTAAACTTAATACCCTAACCCAACCCTAACCCTAACCCTAATCCTAACCCTAATCCAAACCCTTACACAAACCCTAACCCTAACTATAAAACGAACCCTAACCCTATCCATAACAATACCCTAACCCCAACTAACCCTAAAAAACGCAAACCCTAATCCTAAAGCTAATCTAACCATAACCCTAATACGAATCCTAACATTAATACGAACCCTAACCCTAATATGAAGCCTAACCCTAACTAACCCTAACCCTAATTCCCTAACACTAACCCTAATATTGTTTCCCTAATACCCTTAACCTAACCCTAACCTAACCATAACCCTAATACAAATCCTAACCCTAATACGAACCCTAACCCTAATATGAACCCTAACCTTAACCCTAACCCTAATACTAATACCCTAATCCTAACCCTAACCCTAATATGAACCCTAACCCTAACCTTAATACCATAACCCTAACCCTAACCCAACCCTAACCCTAACCTAACCCTAACCCTTACACAAACCCTAACCCTAACACTAACATGAACCCTAACCCTAACACAAACCCTAACCCTAATACGATAAATTCTAATTCTAACCCTAATACCCTAACCCTAAAACGCTAACCCTAACCTTAATACGAACTCTAACCCTAACTAACCCTAACCATCAAATCCTAACACTAATGCAAACCCTATTACCCTAACCCTAACCTCACTCTAACCCTAACCCTTAGGGTTAGGTTAGTGTTCGTATTAGGGATAGGGTTAGGATTATGGTATTAGGGTTAGGGTTAGTGTTAGTGTTAGGGTTCATATTAGGGTTAGGGTTCGTATTAGGGTTAGTGTTCGTATTAGAGTTAGGGTTCGTGTAAGGGTAGGGTTCCTACCCCTTACACGAACCCTAACCCTTACTCTAATACGAACACTAACCCTAATACGAACCCTAACCCTAACCCTAATACGAACACTAACCCTAACCCTAATACCATAATCCTAACCCTAACCCTAATACGAAAACTAACCTAACCCTAACCTTAGTACCATAACTCTAACCCTAACCAAACTCTAACCCTAACCCTAACCCTAATCCTAATAACCCTAACACTAAAACCCTAAAACACTGACCCTAACCCTAATACGAACGCTAACCCTAACCCTAATACGAATCCTAACCCTAATACGAACCCCAACCTAACCCTAATACGAACCCTAATACGAACCCTAACCCTAATAACCTAATATCCTAACCCTAATTAACCCTAACCTGACCGTTACTACCCCTAACATAATTCGAACCCTAATCCTAAAGCTAATCTAACCCTAACCCTAATACGAACCCTAACCCTAACCTAACCCTAACCCTTACACAAACCCTAACACGAACCCTAACACGAACCATAATCCTAATGCTAATACGAACCCTAGCACTAACTAACCCTAACCTTAACCCTAACCCTAATACCCTAACAATAATACCCTTTCCCTTATACCCTTAACCTAACCCTAACCTAACCATAACACTAATACCCTAACCTTAATACCCTAACCCTAACCTAACCGTAACCCTAACCCTAATATGAAACCTAACCCTAACCCTAATACCCTAACCCTAACCCAACCCTAACCCTAATCCTAACCCTAAACCTTACCTAACCCTAACCTTAACCCTAACTCTAACGCAACCCTAACCCTAACCCTAACCTTAATACCATAACCCTAACCCTGACCAAACTCTAACCGTAACCCTAATCCTAACCCTAACCCTAACCTAACCCTAACTCTAACACAAACCCTAACTCTAACACTAACCCTAACACGAACCATAACCCTAATACTACTCTAACCCTAACCCTAATCCTAATAACCCTAACCCTAACACTAAAACCCTAAAACACCGACCCTAACCCTAATACGAACCCTAACCCTAATACGAACCCTAACCTAATACGAACCATAATACGAACCCTAACCCTAACCCTAATAACCTAATATCTTAACCCTAACCCTAACCATAACTAACCCTAACATAATGCGAACCCTAATACTAAAACTAATCTAACCCTAACCCTAATACAAACCCTAACCCTAACCTAACCCTAACCCTTACACAAATCCTATCCCTAACACAAACCCTAACCCTAAAGATACTCTAACCCTAACCCTAATACAAACCCAATCCCTAATCCTAACCCTAATACGAACCCTAACCCTTATACGATCCCTAACACTAACTAACCCTAACCTTAATCCTAACCCTTATACCCTAACCCTAATACCATTTCCCTAATACCCTTAACCTAACCCTAACCTAACCATAACCCTAATACCCTAACCCTAATAACCTAACCCTAACCTAACCGTAACCCTAACCCTAACCCTAATATGAAACCTAATCCTAACCCTAATACCCTAACCCTAACCCAACCCTAACTCTAACGCTACCCTAACCCTAATATTAAAACTAACCAAAATACCCTTACCTAACCCTAACCCTAAATCTAACGCTACCCTAACCATAACTATAACCCTAATACCGCTAATATGAACCCTAACCCTAACACGAACCCTAACCCTAACACTACCCTAAGCCTAACCTTAATACGAACCCTAACCCCATAATACCCTAGCCCTAACCCTAAGTAACCATAACCCTAATCCTAATAACCATAACCCTAACACTAAAACCCTAAAACACTAACCCTAACTCTAATACACTAACCCTAACCTAACCCTAACCCTAACTATAATACCCAAACCCTAACCCTAACCTAAACCTAACCCTAATACCCTAATCCTAACCCTAACCATAACACTAACCCTAACCCTAACTCTTACACAAACTCTAACTCTAACCCTAACCCTATCCCTAACCCTAACATGAACCCTAACCCTTATACAATAACCCTTATTCTAAACCTAATACCCTAACCCTTACCCTAAAACCCTAACCCTATCCCTAATAATCTAACCCTAATACCATTACCCTAAACCCTATTCCTAACCTTAAATAACCCTAACCCTAATCTTATAACCCTAACCCTAAAACCCTAACACCCTAATCCTAATACAAACCCTAACCCTAATACGAACCCTAACCCTAACCCTAATACCAAAATACCCTAACCCCAACTAACCCTAACAAAACGCAAACCCTAATCCTAAAGCTAATCTAACCATAACCCTAATACGAATCCTAACCCTAATACGAACCCTAACCCTAATATGAAGCCTAAACCTAACTAACCCTAACCCTTATTCCCTAACACTAACCCTAATATCCTTTCCCTAATACCCTTAACCTAACCCTAACCTAACCATAACCCTAATACAAATCCTAACCCTAATACGAACCCTAACCCTAATATGAACCCTAACCCTAACCTTAACCCTAACCCTAACCCTAATACCCTTTCCCTAATACCCTTAACCAAACCCTAACCTAACCATAACCCTAATACCCTAACCCTAACTTAACCCTAACTTAACCCTAACCCCCTAATAACCTAGCCCTAACCCCCTAATAACCTAGCCCTAACCCTAAGTAACCCTAACCCTAATCCTAATAAACCATAACCCTAACACTAAAACAATAAAACACTAACCCTAACCTTAGTAATAACCCTAACCTTAATATGAACCATAACCCTAATATGAACCCTAATACGAACCCTACCCCTAACACCCTAATATCCTAACCCTAAACCTAACTAACCCTAACCCTAACGCGTACCCTAACCCTAACTCTAATACACTAACCCTAATACCCTAACCCTAACCTAACCCTAACCCTAACTATAATACTCAAACCCTAACCCTAACCTAATCCTAACCCTAATAACCTAATCCTAACCCTAACCCTAATACGAACCCTTACCCTAACCTAAACCTAACCCTAATACCCTAATCCTAACCCTAACTCTAACCCTTATATGAACCCTAACTAACCCTAACCCTAATACCCTAACCCTAACTCTAATATACTAACCCTAATACCCTAACCCTAACCTAACCCTAACTATAATACCCAAACCCTAACCTAAACCTAACTCTAAAACCCTAATCCTAACCCTAACACTATCCCTAATATGAACCCTAACCCTATCCCTAACCTAACCCTAACACTAACCCTAACTCTATCCCTAAACCTAATACCCTAACCCAACCCTAACCCTAATCCTAACCCTAACCCAAACCCTTACACAAACCCTAACCCTAACTCTAAAACGAACCCTAACCCTATCCATAACAATAACATAACCCCAACTAACCCTAAAAAAACGCAAACCTTAATCCTAAAGCTAATCTAACCATAACCCTAATATGAATCCTAACATTAATACGAACCCTAACCCTAATATGAAGCCTAACCCTAACTAACCCTAACCCTAATTCCCTAACACGAACCCTAATATCCTTTCCCTAATACCCTTAACCTAACCTAACCATAACCCTAATACAAATACGAACCCTAATACGAACCCTAACCCTAATATGAACCCTAACCCTAACCTTAACCCTAACCCTAATACCCTTTCCCTAATACCCTTAACATAACCCTAACCTAACCATAACCCTAATACCCTAACCCTAATATCCTAACCCTAACTTAACCCTAACCCTAACCCCCTAATAACCTAGCCCTAACCCTAAGTAACCCTAACCCTAATCCTAATAACCATAACCGTAACACTAAAACAATAAAACACTAACCCTAACCTTAGTACGAACCCTAACCCTAATATGAACCATAACCAAAATACGAACCCTAATACAAACC
Source organism: Pseudophryne corroboree (assembly GCF_028390025.1). Taxonomy (NCBI): domain Eukaryota; kingdom Metazoa; phylum Chordata; class Amphibia; order Anura; family Myobatrachidae; genus Pseudophryne; species Pseudophryne corroboree. Next base: position 151,014,755 of record NC_086446.1, on the reverse strand, counting down.
CTACCCCTAAAACCTTAATATCCTAACCCTAAACCTAACTAACCCTAACCCTAACGCGTACCCTAACCCTACCTCTAATACACTAACCCTAATACCCTAACCCTAACCTAACCCTAACCCTAACTGAAATACTCAAACCCTAACCCTAACCTAAACCTAACCCTAATAACCTAATCCTAACCCTAACCCTAATACAAACCCTTACCCTAACCTAAACCTAACCCTAATACCCTAATCCTAACCCTAACTCTAACCCTTATATGAACCCTAACCCTAACTAACCCTAACCCTAATACCCTAACCCTAACATTAATATACTAACCCTAATACCCTAACACTAACCTAACCCTAACTATAATACCCAAACCCTAACCTAAACCTAACTCTAAAACCCTAATCCTAACCCTAACACTATCCCTAATATGAACCCTAACCCTATCCCTAACCCAACCCTAACCCTAATCCTAATCGTAACCCAAACCCTTACACAAACCCTAACTCTAAAACGAACCCTAACCCTATCCATAACCCTAACACGAACCCTAACCCTTATACCATAACCATTATTCTAAACCTAATACTCTAACCCTAACCCTAAAACCCTAACCCTATCCCTAATAATCTAACACTAATACCCTAACCCTAAACCCTATTCCTAACCCTAAGTAACCCTAACCCTAATCTAATAACCCTAACCCAAACCCTAAAAACCTAACACCCTAACCCTAATCCTAATACAAACCCTAACCCTAATACGAACCCTAACCTTAACCCTAATACCAAAATACCCTTACCTTAACTAACCCTAACATAACGCGAACCCTAATCCTAAAGCTAATCTAACCATAACCCTAATACGAATCCTAACCCTAATAAGAACCCTAACCCTAATATGAACCCTAACCCTAACTAACCCTAACCCAAATTCCCTAACCCTAACCTAACCATAACCCTAACCATAACCCTAATACAAACCCTAACCCTAACCTAACCCTAACCTTAATACCATAAACCTAACCCTAACCAAACCCTAACCGTAACCCTAATCCTAACCCTAACCTTAACCCTAACCCTTACACATGCCCTAACCCTAACCTTAACACGAACCCTAACCTAACTCTAACCCTAACCCTAATATGAACCCTACCCCTAACACAAACCCTAATCCTAACTCTAATATGAACCCTAACCCTAATATGAACCCTAACCCTAATTTGAACCCTAATCCTAACCCTAATATGAACCCTAATACGAACCCTAACCCTAATACCCGAATATCCTAACCCTAAACCTAACTAACACTAACCCTAACGCGAACAATAACCCTAACGCTACCCTAACCCTAATACAAACCCTAACCCTAATACAAACCCTAATGCTAACCCTTATACAAACCCTAATTCTAACTAACCCTAACCCTAATAACCTAACCCTAACTCTAATACCCTAACCTTAAAACCATAACCCTAACACTAACCCTAACCTAAACCTAACCCTAAATATAATACCCAAACCCTAACCCTAACCTAAACCTAACCCTAATACCCTAATACCCTAATCCTAAACCTAACCCTAACCCTAATACGAACCCTAACCCTATCCCTAACCTAACCCTAACACTAACCCTAACCCTATCCATAAACCTAATATGCTAACCCTAACCCTAACCCTAATCCTAACCCTAACACAAACCCTTACATAAACCCTAACCCTAACAGGAGCCCTAACCCTATCGCTAACCCTAACGCAAACCCTAACCCCAACCCCTATACCATTACCCTTATTCTAACCCTAATACCCTAAACCTAACCCTTAAAACATAACACAAACCCTAATAACCTAACCCTAATACCCTAACCCTAAACCCTAATTCTAACCCTAAGTAACCCTAACCCTAATCTAATAACCCTAACCCTAACCTTAAAACACTAACACCCTAACCCTAACCCTAATACGAACCCTAACCCTAATGCGAACCCTAACCCTAATACCAAAATACCCTAACCCTAACATAATGCGAACCCTAATCCTAAAGCTAATCTAACCATAACTCTAATATGAATCCTAACTCTAATACGAACACTTACCCTAATATGAACCCTAACTAACCCTAACCCTAATATGAACCTTAATCCCTAACCCTAATCCTAATAACCCTAACCCTAACACTTAAACCCTAAAACACTAACCCTAACCCTAATACGAACCCTAACCCTAATACGAACCCTAATCCTAACCTAACCCTAACCTTTTTACCATAACGCTAACCCTAACCAAACCCTAACCGTAACCCTAACCCTAAACCTGACCTAACCATAACTCTGACCTAACCCAAACTCTAACACAATCCATAACCCTAACACTACTCTAACCCTAACCCTAAAACGAACCCTAACTCTAATACGAACCCTAATAACCCTAACTCTAATTTTACCCTAACCCTAACTATAACACTAATACCTCTAATACGAAACCTAACCCTAAAAAAAACCTTAACGCGAACCCTAACCCTAACCTAACCCTAACCCTAATACGAACCCTAACCTTAACCTCTAACCCTAACTAACTATAATCCTAATAACCCGATCCCTAACCCTAATCCTAATAACCCTAACCCTAGAACCCCAAACCTAACCCTAATACGAACCCTAACACTTACCTAACCCTAACCCTAATACCCTAACCCAAACCTAACCCTAATCCTTTCCCTAACCCTAACCTAACCCTAACTCTTACACAAACCCTAACCCTAATTACGAACCCTAATACAAACCCTAACACTAACTAACCGTAACCTTATCCCTAACCCTAATACCCTAACCCTAACCTTAACACTACTCTAACCCTAACCCTAAAACGAACCCTAACCCTAATATGAACCCTAATAACCCTAACTCTAATTTTACCCTAACCCTAACTATAACACTAACACCTCTAATACGAAACCTAACCCTAAAACAAACCTTAACGCGAACCCTAACCCTAACCTAACCCTAATACAAACCCTAATCTTAATCCCTAACCCTAACTAACTATAATCCTAATAACGCTAACCCTAATCCTAATAACCCTAACCCTAACCCTAATACCCCAAACCTAACCCTAATACGTACCCTAACACTAACCTAACCCTAATACCCTAACCCAAACCTAACCCTAATCCTATCCCTAACCCTAAATTAACCCTAACTCTTACACAAACCCTAACCCTATCAAGAAAATTTACCCTAACCCTACTCTAACCCTAACCCTAATACGAACACTAACACTAATAAGAACCTTAACCCTAATACGAACCCTAATATGAACCCTAATCCAAACTAACCCTAACCTTAGCCCTAAACCTAATACCCTAACCTTAATACCACTAATAAGAACCCTAACCCTAAAACAATCCCTAACCTTAACCCTAAAGTGAACCCTAACGCTACCCTAACCCTAATATGAAGCCTAACCCTAAACCTAACACCCTAATACCCTAACCCTAACCCTAACTCAAACCTTAACCCTTACCTAACCCTAATTCTAACCCTAATACTCTAACCCTACCCCTAACCCTAATCCTAACCCTAACCCTTACCTAACCCTAAACCTTAAACAAACCCTAACCCTAACAAGAACCCTAACACGAACCCTAACCCTAAAGATAATCTAACCCTAACCCTAATACAAACCCTAATATGAACCCTAATACAAACCCTAACACTAACTAACACTAACCTTTACCCTAACCCTAATACCCTAACCCTAACCCTAATACTCTTTCCCTAATACCCTAAACCTAAACCTAATATAACAATAACCCTAATACCCTAGCCCTAACCCTAACCTAACCGCACCCCTAACCATAACCCTAATATGAAAGCTAACCCTAACGCTAACACCCTAACCCAACCCTAACCCTAATCCTAACCCTTACCTAACCCTAACCCTAACTCGAACGCTACTCTATCCCTAACTATAACCCTAATACCTCTAATATGAACCCTAACCCTAACACAAACCCTAATGCGAACCCTAACCCTAATGCAACCCTATTCCTAACCCTAATATGAACCCTAACCCCCTAATAACCTAGCCCTAACCCTAAGTAACCATAACCCTAATCCTAATAACCATAACCCTACCACTAAAACCCTAAAACTCTAACACTAACCCTAATACGAATGATAACCCTAACCCTAATATGAACCCCAACCCTAATATGAACCCTAACCCTAATATGAACCCTAACCCTAACTCTAATATGAACCCTAGTACAAACCCTAACCCTAATACCCTAATATCCTAACCCTATACCTAACTAACACTAACCCTAACGCGAACCCTAACCCTAACGCTACCCTAACCCTAATACAAACCCTAATACGAACCCTAACTCTAACCCTTATACGAACCCTAACCCTATCTAACCCTAACCCTAATACCCTAACTCTAATTCTAATAACCTAACCCTAATATACAAACCCTAACCCTAACTATTATACCCAAACCCTAACCTAAACCTAACCCTAATCCTATCCCAAACCCTAACCTAACGCTAACTCTTACACAAACCCTAACCCTATCAAGAACACTAACCCTAACGCTACTCTAACCCTAACCCTAATAAGAACACTAACCCTGATACGAACCCTAATCCAAACTAACCCTAACCTTAACCCTAAACCTAATACCCTAACCCTAATACCACTAATAAGAACCCTAACCCTAAAACAATCCTTAACCCTTACCCTAAAGTGAACCCTAACCCTAACGCTACCCTAACCCTAATATGAACCCTAACCCTAAACCTAACTCCCTAATACCCTAACCCTAATACAAACCTTAACCCTAACCTAACCCTAATCCTAACCCTAATACTCTAACCCTACCCATAACCCTAATCCTAACCCTAACCCTTACCTAACCCTAAACCTTAAACAAACCCTAACCCTAACAAGAACCCTAACACGAACCCTAACCCTAAAGATAATCTAACCCTAACCCTTATACAAACCCTAATATGAACCCTAATACAAACCCTAACACTAACTAACACTAACCTTTACCCTAACCCTAATACCCTAACCCTAACCCTAATACCCTTTCCCTAATACCCTAAACCTAAACCTAATATAACCATAACCCTAATACCCTAAACCTAACCCTAACCTAACCGTACCCCTAACCATAACCCTAATATGAAAGCTAACCCTAACGCTAACACCCTAACCCTAACCCAACCCTAACCCTAATCCTAAAACTTACCTAACCCTAACCCTAACTCGAACGCTACCCTAACCCTAACTATAACCCTAATACCTCTAATATGAACCCTAACCCATACACAAACCCTAATGTGAACCCTAATCCTAATGCTACCCTATTCCTAACCCTAACCCTAACCCCCTAATAACCTAGCCCTATCCCTAAGTAACCATAACCCTAATCCTAATAACCATAACCCTAACACTAAAACCCTAAAACTCTAACCCTAACCCTAATACGAATGATAACCCTAACCCTAATATGAATCCTAACCCTAATATGAACCCTAACCCTAATATGAACCCTAACCCTAACTCTTATACGAACCCTAGTAAGAACACTAACCCTAATACCCTAATATCCTAACCCTATACCTAACTAACACTAACCCTAACGCGAACCCTAACCCTAACGCTACCCTAACCCTAATACAAACCCTAACCCTAATACGAACCCTAACTCTAACCCTTATACGAACCCTAACCCTATCTAACCCTAACCCTAATACCCTAACCCTAATTCTAATACCCTAACTCTAATATACAAACCCTAACCTAACCCTAACCCTAACTATTATACCCAAACCCTAACCTAAACCTAACCCTAATCCTATCCCAAACCCTAAACAAACGCTAACTCTTACACAAACCCTAACCCTATCAAGAACACTAACCCTAACGCTACTCTAACCCTAACCCTAATACGAACACTAACCCTAATACGAACCTTAACCCTGATACAAACCCTAATACGAACCCTAATCCAAACTAACCCTAACCTTAACACTAAACCTAATACCCTAACTCTAATACCACTAATAAGAACCCTAACCCTAAAACAATCCTTAACCCTAACCCTAAAGTGAACCCTAACCCTAACGCTACCCTAACCCTAATATGTACCCTAACCCTAAACCTAACACCCTAATACCCTAAACCTAACCCTAACCTAACCGTACCCCTAACCATAACCCTAATATGAAAGCTAACCCTAACGCTAACACCCTAACCCTAACCCTAATCCTAAAACTTACCTAACCCTAACTCGAACGCTACCCTAACCCTAACTATAACCCTAATACCTCTAATATGAACCCTAACCCATACACAAACCCTAATGTGAACCCTAATCCTAATGCTACCCTATTCCTAACCCTAATATGAACCCTAACCCCTAACCCTAACCCCCTAATAACCTAGCCCTAACCCTAAGTAACCATAACCCTAATCCTAATAACCATAACCCTAACACTAAAACCCTAAAACTCTAACCCTAATACGAATGATAACCCTAACCCTAATATGAATCCTAACCCTAATATGAACCCTAACCCTAATATGAACCCTAACCCTAACTCTTAAACGAACCCTAGTACGAACCCTAACCCTAATACCCTAATATCCTAACCCTATACCTAACTAACACTAACCCTAACGCGAACCCTAACCCTAACGCTACCCTAACCCTAATACAAACCCTAACCCTAATACGAACCCTAACTCTAACCCTTATACGAACCCTAACCCTATCTAACCCTAACCCTAATACCCTAACCCTAATTCTAATACCCTAACCCTAATATACAAACCCTAACCTAACCCTAACCCTAACTATTATACCCAAACCCTAACCTAAACCTAACCCTAATCCTATCCCAAACCCTAACATAACGCTAGCTCTTACACAAACCCTAACCCTATCAAGAACACTAACCCTAACGATACTCTAACCCTAACCCTAATACGAACACTAACCCTAATAAGAACCTTAACCCTGATACAAACACTAATACGAACCCTAATCTAAACTAACCCTAACCTTAACCCTAAACCTAATACCCTAACCCTAATACCACTAATAAGAACCCTAACCCTAAAACAATCCTTAACCCTAACCCTAAAGTGAACCCTAACCCTAACGCTACCCTAACCCTAATATGAACCCTAACCCTAAACCTAACACCCTAATACCCTAACCCTAATACAAACCTTAACCCTAACCTAACCCTAATCCTAACCCTAATACTCTAACCCTACCCCTAATCCTAACCCTAACCTTTACCTAACCCTAAACCTTAAACAAACCCTAACCCTAACAAGAACCCTAACACGAACCCTAACCCTAAAGATAATCTAACCCTAACCCTAATACAAACCCTAATATGAACCCTAATATAAACCCTAACACTAACTAACACTAACCTTTACCATAACCCTAATACCCTAACCCTAATACCCTTTCCCTAATACCCTAAACCTAAACCTAATATAACCATAACCCTAATACCCTAAACCTAACCCTAACCTAACCGTACCCCTAACCATAACCCTAATATGAAAGCTAACCCTAACGCTAACACCCTAACCCTAACCCAACCCTAACCCTATTCCTAAAACTTACCTAACCCTAACTCGAACGCTACCCTAACCCTAACTATAACCCTAATACCTCTAATATGAACCCTAACCCATACACAAACCCTAATGCGAACCCTAATCATAATGCTACCCTATTCCTAACCATAATATGAACCCTAACCCCTAACCCTAACCCTAACCCCCTAATAACCTAGCCCTAACCCAAAGGAACCATAACCCTAATCCTAATAACCATAACCCTAACACTAAAACCCTAAAACTTTAACCCTAACCCTAATACGAATGATAACCCTAACCCTAATATGAATCCTAACCCTAATATGAACCCTAACCCTAATATGAACCCTAACCCTAACACGAACCCTAGTACGAACCCTAACCCTAATACCCTAATATCCTAACCCTATACCTAACTAGCACTAACCCTAACGCGAACCCTAACCCTAACGCTACCCTAACCCTAATACAAACCTTAACCCTAATACGAACCCTAACTCTAACCCTTATACGAACCCTAACCCTATCTAACCCTAACCCTAAAATAATCTAACCCTAACCCTTATACAAACCCTAATATGAACCCTAAGACAAACCCTAACACTAACTAACACTAACCTTTACCCTTTCCCTAATACCCTAAACCTAAACCTAATATAACCATAACCCTAATACCCTAAACCTAACCCTAACCTAACCGTGCCCCTAACCATAACCCTAATATGAAAGCTAACCCTAACGCTAACACCCTAACCCTAACCCAACCCTAACCCTAATCCTAAAACTTAGCTAACCCTAACCCTAACTCGAACGCTACCCTAACCCTAACTATAACCCTAATACCTCTAATATGAACCCTAACCCATACACAAACCCTAATGCGAACCCTAATCCTAATGCTACCCTATTCCTAACCCTAATATGAACCCTAACCCCTAACCCTAACCCTAACCCCCTAATAACCTAGCCCTAACCCTAAGTAACCATAACCCTAATCCTAATAACCATAACCCTAACACTAAAACCCTAAAACTCTAACCCTAACCCTAATACGAATGATAACCCTAACCCTAATATGAACCCTAACCCTAATATGAACCCTAACCCTAACTCTAATACGAACCCTAATACGAACCCTAACCCTAATACCCTAATACCCTAACCCTATACCTAACTAACACTAAGCCTAACGCGAACCCTAACCCTAACGCTACCCTAACCCTAATACAAACCCTAACCCTAATATGAACCCTAACTCTAACCCTTATACGTACCCTAACCCTAACTGACCCTAACCCTAATACCCTAACCCTAATACTAATACCCTAACCCTAATATACAAACCCTAACCTAACCCTAACCCTAACTATTATACCCAAACCCTAACCTAAACCTAACCCTAATCCTATCCCTAACCCTAACCTAACGCTAACTCTTACACAAACTGTAACCCTAACCCTATCAAGAACACTAACTCTAACGCTACTCTAACCCTAACCCTAATACGAACACTAACCCTAATAAGAACCTTAACCCTAATACGAACCCTAATCCAAACTAAGCCTAACCTTAACCCTAAACCTAATACCCTAACCCTAATACCACTAATAAGAACCCTAACCCTAAAACAATCCCTAACCCTAACCCTAAAGTGAACCCTAACGGTACTCTAACCCTAATACAAACCCTAACCCTAAACCTAACACCCTAATACCCTAACCCTAATACGAACCTTAACCCTAACCTAACCCTAATCCTAACCCTATTACTCTAACCCTACCGCTAACCCAACCCTAACCCTAACCCTAATCCTAACCCTAAACCTTACCTAACCCTAAACCTTAAACAAACCCTAACCCTAACAAGAACACTAACACGAACCCTAACCCTAAAGATAATCTAACCCTAACCCTAATACGAACCCTAATACAAACCCTAACACTAACTAACCGTAACCTTATCCCTAACCCTAATACCCTAACCCTAACCCTAACACTACTCTAACCCTAACCCTAAAACGAACCCTAACCCTAATATGAACCCTAATAACCCTAACTCTAATTTTACCCTAACCCTAACTTTAACACTAATAACTCTAATACGAAACCTAACCCTAAAACAAACCTTAACGCGAACCCTAACCCTAACCAAACCCTAACCCTAATACGAACCCTAACCTTAACCCCTAACCCGTTCTAACTATAATCCTAATAACCCTAACCCTAACCCTAATCCTAATAACCCTAACCCTAACCCTAAAACCCCAAACCTAACCCTAATACGTACCCTAACACTAACCTAACCCTAACCCTAATACCCTAACCCAAACCTAACCCTAATCCTATCCCTAACCCTAACTTAACCCTAACTCTTACACAAACCCTAACCCTATCAAGAACACTAACCCTAATGCTACTCTAACCCTAACCCTAACACGAACACTAACCCTAATAAGAACCTTAACCCTAATACGAACCCTAATACGAACCCTAATCCAAACTAACCCTAACCTTAACCCTAAACCTAATATCCTAACCCTAATACCACTAATAAGAACCCTAACCCTAAAACAATCCCTAACCCTAACCCTAAAGTGAACCCTAACCCTAACGCTACCCTAACCCTAATATGAACCCTAACCCTAAACCTAACACCCTAATACCCTAACCCTAATACAAACCTTAACCCTAACCTAACCCTAATCCTAACCCTAATACTCTAACCCTACCCCTAACCCTAATCCTAACCCTAACCCTTACCTAACCCTAAACCTTAAACAAACCCTAACCCTAACAAGAACCCTAACACGAACCCTAACCCTAAAGATAATCTAACCCTAACCCTAATACAAACCCTAATATGAACACTAATACAAACCCTAACACTAACTAACACTAACCTTTACCCTAACCCTAATACCCTAACCCTAACCTGATAAAGCTAATTATTTATCTTATAACATTCACTATATATTGGTAAGAGACTCAGTACGCAATGGGCGTACGGGGTACCGTAAAGGTACGCACTTAGCGTAGCAGACGCTAGGCCGTGGTCGAGACGCCCGAGCGGCACATTCGCTCACGGCTTATGCTGGGTATCGAGCACGCTATAGGCGGTCCGAGTACCGTAATGCTCCGCTACTAGCGTAGCGGACGCTGTGCCCACAAGAGGAACACGAGCGGCGCAGACGCTCACAGAATGACACACAGTAAACCTTGTATGCAACACAATGTAATGCTGATTAACCTCAATTATGTAAAAGCTGCTTGAGCGATTGAGACACTCCGAATACCCTTAGCAATGTAATGATACACACAATACCTTGTAAGGTTCCAAAACCTTTATCTAGATGATTTTAGTATTTAAAAGGGGAAAACAGTTACAGCTTATACACTACAGCACAAACATGAAACACCTAAACAAAATAACTGAACTTATACAATATACAACAGCGTAACAATAACAGAGAGAGAGAGAGAGTATGGCAAATACAAACAGAGAACAAGTTGGTTACAGAGAAAAACTTACACACTGGGGAATGATCGCTGCACAGTCCTGGACCCAGCTCTCTAGTTAGTCAATGATGAAAACCGTTGTGGAGAGTAGACTGAGCTGGCCCAGACTGGCTGTCTTATATACACTACATACAGTACACTACAAAGGGGCCTACAATCTCATTGTTCATTGGACACAGGAATCTGTCTTCACATTATAACAAAAGGTCATAGGTTGATTCAAACAGGTGGGCTGTGACTATTTCATACTGCTCAGGTGGGAGGGAATCTCAGGATTCCCGCCGCATGGATAATGAATTGCAAATACAGTAAATGTCCATAAACTTCTTATAACCATAACTATTCGCAGGAGCGATTAATCTCTTTCAAACCAACACCGGAATGTTACTAACAATATACTCTACCGTTGCATACTAAACACCACTGCTCAAAACCTGTCTGACCCTTCGTATCATGTAAAGAGGGATTTCTCTGTCCATGAACCAGTTACACTAAACAAACTCACTGATATTATTAAGGGGACCATAACCTATAAAATACACTATTTGGATTAATTATGTAACGATCGAGTCGCCCGCCAGACGCACACAAACTCTACCGTAAATGCACATACCACGCGCCTGAGCGCATGACCGTGGAGGCGCCGTCACGCAACTGCGAATATGCGCACGCACGGGAGAGAATGTGCACATGCAGCGGGCAAGCACATGGGGTTAGTACAAGGCATGAGAATAACGATATTTTTCGACTTTGACAGTCCACCCTTTGGCAGTCACCAATAACTGCCACTTCCTAAACAAAACAGAAAAATATATGTCATCATGTAAACACCTTTTTATGATTGGGTAAGGGAGGAGAGGAGAAGGTTAGAAAGATATGACCTAGTGAGACAGTAAAAGCATGTGTGTATGAAATCCATGTTTGAGGGGTCATGTATCATCGCGTCGTACGTGTTTTAAATCAAGCTTCGAGGTATTGCGAAGTATACATTTGAATCCTTCTTATCCCGTATCAAGGGTCTGTGGATGGGCTGTCAAACTCTACCAAGCTCTTTTCGGCTTTTGGTTGCAACAAATGGGGGAGCACATTTAGTTGATGATACATGAAGAGGGGGGAACATGTGAATGCTAATATGTGAGAATCACCTGTCGACTATGTGAGATACTACCTGGAGGTTGTAGAGATGAAGATAAGAAACAATTGTTATAAATGCAGTCGTAAACTATGTGAGTTTAAATAAACAGTCGCCGATTGAGGTCTTGTCTGATGTCTTGTCTGATGTACATGTTGTCTGATGTCTCTCTGTGCTTTTGCTATAAATAACGAGCAAAAGCTGTTCCATTGTCCATAAAATTACAGTCTCTAAAGTATTGGGCTTTCGTAAAAGTTAAAGTCACTAGGGATATTGGGGGTCTGTGACATAGTTCATCAATGGTCTGTATAAAAGAGGTTGTCAAATTCTTCTTCCAAGCGGATGTCTTTGTACCTTGGAGGAAAACAAAGGAGAAACGGGTGAACGAAACGGACCGTGGAATCACATTTTCATCACAACATTGTCTCTATCGTTGGGTCATAAATCAAATTAGTTGTTGTTATTACAGTGTCCTCGCTCCTCAGACTCATCACTCTAGTACTACCTTTACACTTCGTTAAAGCCCGAATGCATCTAAATATCAGACCAACCAATATGACGACTCCCAGAATACACAAGAGAAATTTCCCTACGTCCATTATAATACCTTGGATCCATTCTCCTAAACCAGAGAACCAATTTCGTGGGTTCAACCATGACACCCAACTGGTCAGCTCATTACCCACAGCAGCGAGTGTGAGATTGTGTTTCCTTCGAAACTCCCACTTTAATTGCAAAATGTCATCCATCTTTTGGTCTATGACCTCGGCCGGGTCCTCGGTGCTGTTTGTAATATACGTGCAGCACTTTACACCATACTGAGTTGCTAGGGTAACACAATACCCGCCTGTCACTGCTGTGAGATAATTGAGAATCATCCTATGCTGAAACAGCTCTGTTTTGTAGGCTTGTAACTTTTTCCCAGTGTACCTGAACGTGTCGTCATACATTTCGGTGATATTGTCTAACAAGTTTGCTAGCGCAGATATATATCTATAATTTATCACTCCTCTGGCGGTACGAGTGATATCTAACGCGAGTAGGAATTGAATCCCGGTGGATTCATGGATCAGATCAGAGGCCGGATGCTCTGTCCTCTCAATCAGGTGCCTTTTAACGACGTGTTCGTAATGAGTGTGAGTATAAGGAGCTTGGGCACCGCGGTGAATGTCTTTCATTTTGTTATGGGATACAGTCATTACTTCAGGCAGTACTTTTCCAATGTAACACAATCCCTCTGAGTTTGGGGCAAGCCACTTATACGCCTTTCTCCCGCATATGAAATATGCATCATCGGGGAGAACATATGGGACGGAGTATGACAGAACCATGTTACAAATTTTCCATGTGAAATCTCCTAACCCTAACTCTCCCATCTGTCTAGTACACGTATCAGGTTGTACGATATGTGCACAGTATCCTGGTGATACTTCTCCAACTCGCATGGTCCTACTTCCTAGAGTATACCTGTACCGGAAATATTTTCCACTGTTGGCTACCTGGCGTATAAGCTCTGTGTCTATGGGCATTCTATCGGCTCTATATGAAAATGTCATGGTTTGATTACTCCATGACACTTCCCAATTTCCCGGCTTTCGGGGATTGGAAATGTTAAAGCATACTAAGGACTTATCCACATGATACTGGTGGAGCTTCAAACTAGGAGGACTAGAGATATTAAACCTCTTGTCCACCGGCCTCCCACCACTTAACTCAAGTACCTCTCCTACAGTTAAAGGGAATGGCACTAGTCCTGATTTGCTATGACCTTGAGGTACTTGAGAGCATACCCAACAGTCTGTCTGGTTTAACACTTTACCCACTAAGGAGTGATAGTCACCCAATGGATGCCGGTCCATGTGGACATTAAAACTGGACTGACATTTCTTGATGCACCCATCCTCAACTATATTGTCACAATGCCTACAGATGCAGTTCTCTTCAGCTAACAATCCTTCACAATTCCTTCTATTGTCAATGCTACCAGATCGTTTTCTGATACTCGCCTTTACTCGGTGATTATGTTGCTCTTGGAAAACTACGCCTCCATCCTGGTCATCAGAACCCATTCCAGATCCTTTCTCGACCTCCATGGTACTCTCACCGAAACAGACTGCTCTGGTCAACATCATGGTCAACAGGAAAATCCGGATCACAGTCTCTTGGGGCAAGTCCATCTTATAGGAGAAAAAGGAGAAAAATAAGAAGGGGGGAGGAGAATAGGAGGGAGATGGGAACTGGAGAAAATAACAAAAGGGAAAAAGAAATCTGGCTCGACAAACGCCTCCGGTCTTATTATTCTCAGCGCTCAGGTGTCGTCTCAACTTTCCCGGAACAGACACTCTAGTGATACAACCTCTACCGTCTATTCTTTATCACGGGACCTCTCTGGGTCAGCAACCTTTTTACAATGAGACAAATGGACCCAAGTCTCTCTCTCGGCAACCTTCAATGCTGTCGTGCTGGTCAATAAGACTTGATATGGTCCTTCCCATCTGTCAATAAGGCAACCTGAGCGTAGAAAATTCCGTATCATTACATAATCCCCAGGTTCAATGTCATGACAATTACTGTCTGGCAAATCAGGAATCACCAACTTTAGATTATCATTCTGATTCCTCAATTGCTTACTCATCTTAACTAAATACTTTACAGTGACTTCATTGTTACATTTCAAATCATCCTGGGGGTTAATCATAACATGGGGTTGTCGACCAAACAGAATTTCAAAAGGAGACAGATTAAGAGGGGACCTGGGAGTGGTTCTGATGCTGTATAATACGATTGGCAAAGCTTCGGGCCACAACAATCCTGTTTCAGCCATTACCTTGCTTAATTTGTTTTTAATAGTGCTGTTTACTCTTTCCACTTTCGCACTCGCCTGGGGGCGGTACGGAGTGTGCAGCTTACTATTAATTCCCATCAATTTACACATTGCTTGAAAAACTTCACCTGTAAAATGGGTACCCCTATCACTCTCAATGATTCTAGGGATACCGTACCTACACACAAATTCCTGCACATTTTTCTTTGCAGTAAACACAGCGGTATTTGTGGCCGCGGGAAATGCTTCAACCCAATTTGAGAACACGTCAATACAAACCAATACATATTTTAAATTTCTACAAGGTGGCAATTGTATGAAATCAATTTGTATTACCTGGAAAGGACCATCTGTAGGAGGGATATGGGATGGCTCTGTTGGTATTGCCTTTCCGATATTCTTCCTCAAGCAGGTGAGACATGTCATCGCTCTTTTACCCGCATGGGAAGAAAATCCTGGGGCGCACCAATAAGCTCTTACCAACTTACACATTCCTTCTTTGCCTAGATGAGTCAGCCATGTGCCGCTTCCGCTAGACTTGAAAGGTATGCTCTGGGTGCCACTGGCTTACCCTGTCTATCTGTCCAGAGTCCTGAGGACTCCTGGCCATATCCTTTTGACCTCCAAACTGCCTTTTTCTTGTGGTGAACACAAATTTTGCATTTCATATGATTTCTGTGTGTTTACAGTATTAAATACTATCAGTTGTGTGCTGTCTGTCTGTATGGGGTTATGGCTGCTGATTTAGCAGCTTCGTCTGCTCGGCTGTTACCAAGTGATACCGGGTCTTGGCTATACGTGTGAGCTTTACACTTGATAACAGCCACTCTGTCGGGTTCCTGTATCGCTGTTAGAAGTCTTTTGATGTGGGCTGCATGTGCTACGGGTGTGCCAGCTGCCGTCATGAAATTTCTGAGGCGCCATAGGGCCCCAAAATCATGGACTACTCCGAAGGCGTACCTAGAATCTGTGTAGATATTGGCTGATTTGCCTTTAGCCAATTCGCATGCTCTGGTTAGGGCAACCAGTTCAGCAACTTGTGCTGAGTGTGGTGGGCCTAGGGGTTCCGCTTCTATGGTACCTTGGTCATCTACGACTGCGTATCCAGTACACAAGTCTCCCGAGTCTGTCTGTCTGTGACAACTGCCGTCAGTGTAGAAAGTAAAATCTACATTTTCCAGTGGGTTGTCACTGATGTCAAGCCTTGCCGTGAAATTTTGGGTCAAATATTCCATACAATCATGTGTGTCATTTTTCTTACTAAATCCTCCTTCACCATCACTCTCATCCTCCACCCTTTGTGCCTGTCCAGGCACACCTGGGAGATATGTTGCAGGATTTAATGCACTGCATCTCCTTATGGTGATGTTTACGGGGGCCATCAATGCCAATTCCCATCTTGTAAACCGTGCTGATGAGACGTGTCTGGTTTGGGCAGAATTTAGTAAAGCTGACACTGCATGTGGTGTATGAATTGTGAGGTTGTGTCCTAGCACTACATCTTCGCTTTTACTTACTAGCAATGCCATTGCTGCAACACTTCGCAAGCATGTGGGGAGGGATCGCGCTACCGTGTCTAGCTGAGCGCTATAGTAGGCTACCGGCCTGCTGGCATCACCATGCTTCTGGGTTAAGACACCTGCCGCGCACCCAGCACTCTCTGTTCCGTACAGCTCAAAGGGTTTTCCATAATCTGGCATGCCTAATGCTGGTGCCTGCGTTAGGCACTGTTTAAGTCTCTCAAATGCCATCTCAGACTCGTCCGTGTGCGAAATCCGATCAGGTTTGTTTGAGGAGATCATCTCCTGCAAAGGCAGGGCCAGTATGGAAAAACCTGGGATCCAGTTACGGCAATACCCACACATTCCTAAAAACGTTCTAATCTGTTGCTGGGTTTGTGGCAGGGCCATGTCACGAATTGCTTGAATTCTATCAGCGGTGAGGTGTCTCAGTCCTTGTGTCAGACAGTGTCCCAAATATTTTACCTTGGTCTGGCATAATTGTAACTTGTCTTTGGAAACCTTGTGTCCGGTGTCTGAAAGATGAAACAGGAGTTGTTTCGTATCTCTCAGGGACGATTCAAGTGAATCTGAACACAGCAGTAGGTCATCTACGTACTGTATTAATGTTGATCCACTCTCAGGTTGAAAAGACTGTAAACAATCATGCAAGGCCTGTGAGAAAATACTTGGACTGTCAATGAAACCTTGTGGTAAGCGAGTCCAGGTGTACTGAACTCCTCTGTATGTAAATGCGAATAAGTATTGACTGTCAGGGTGCAGAGGTACAGAGAAGAAGGCGGAGCAGAGGTCAATCACAGTGAAAAATTTGGCAGTGGGAGGGATTTGCATAAGGATGACAGCTGGATTTGGCACTACGGGGAATTGACTCTCAACTATTTTGTTGATCCCTCTTAGATCCTGCACTAATCTGTAACCCCTCCCCCCACTCTTTTTAACAGGGAAGATGGGACTATTGGCAGTGCTGGACGTCCTTACCAGAATGCCCTGTTGTAGCAAGCGCTCTATTACAGGGTAAACTCCTAACTCCACCTCTGGCTTCAGAGGGTATTGTGGGATTTTTGGAGCTATCCTACCATATTTTACTTGTACAACTACTGGGGCTACGTTTGCCATTAATCCAGTGTCTTGTCCATCCTTGGTCCAAAGTGATTCCGCTATCTGGGAAATCATTTCCTCTACCTTGGACGGACACCTATTTACAACAACAGTGTGTGAAATTAATCTTGTTGGGGAGTCTAGCATATCCTGCACTTCCTGAGCGTGGTTTTCGGGTATGTCCAAGAACACACCTTCAGGAGTACAATATATGACACATCCCATTTTGCACAGTAAATCTCTCCCTAGGAGATTAGTCGGAGCCGATGCAGCCAGCAGAAAAGAATGCTTGGTATGCAAAGGCCCTATCGTAATCTCTGCAGGTTTGCTTAAAGGGTAGTGTTGTACTACTCCTGTTACTCCCATGGCTGGAATTGTTTTACCAGTGGTTCTCATGCCCACGGTCGAATTTATCACTGACTTGGCCGCCCCCGTATCTACAAGGAAATTTAGAGATTTACCAGCTACATCAATTGTGACTTCGGGTTCACTTCCAAGGCTCGCAATTAATTTCACTGGCTGCAGACTACAGGTGTGGCCCCACCCCTATTGTATGTGGTGACCTCCCTGCATTGCGCTGGCAGCTATTACCTGTGAAGGGGGTAAATGGGAACTATCAGAGACTTGCCAGTCTCTTCTTGGGGGATACCTTTTTGTTTCCCCTGCGTGTGGCTCATAACTCCGTCTCTGCGGTCCTTGATCCCAATTTTGTGTGTCATGTCGTTGTCTAGGGGGTTGATATGATTTTTGGGCACTTTTCAATCTACAGTCTCGTGCAAAATGTCCCTCTTTATGACAGTAATAACAAGTTACCACATTTGACTTACCCACAGGGGTCTGAGACTTATGCTGAGTTGGCCTTGTGGTAAGGGCCTGTATACTTACAGCCATCAGCTTATCACTCTGCGACTCCCTGTGTCTGGTGATGTTCCGATCATGATCAATAGCGGCCTCTCTCAAAGTAGCCACCGACAAACCTCGCCAACATGGTTGGGTGGTCTGTACCCTCGTCCTCAATACTTCCTTTAAACCATCCATTAACACAGATACTGCTACTTCTCTATGATTCACATTTGTCTTAATGTCTTCTATCCCTGTATACTTAGCCATTTCCTGTAGTGCCCGATGAAAATAATCAGCAGCTATTTCTCCCTCTTTTTGCTTGATGGAGAAAATTTTGTTCCATTTAGCAACAGCTGGGAAATATACTCCCAGCTGCAAATTAATTCTTTTCACATTATCTTGATTGTACTCCTCAGTAAGGGGTACCTCTTCATCTAGTCTACAGTCAGCTATAAATCTCGCTGAGTCGACATTGGAGGGTAAACATGCCCACAGCAATGTCCGCCAATCTTTGTTATTGGGCTCCACAGTATTTCCTAGCTCTCTAATGTACTTCTGGCTTGCAACTAGATCTTTCCTAGGATCAGGGAATTCAGACACCATTGATCTTAATTCCGTTCGGGAAAAGGGGCAGTGCATGGCGATGTTTCTGACAGGAGTGACTCCTGAAGTGTCAGTTTTCCCATTTGGTACTGCAATTACCCTAACAGGATTAAGTTCAATAACATCATTCTGAGTAGATTCTACAACATGTGGTGTAATGGTTTCTGCATAGTGTACAGTGCCTTACTTACCAGTTGATACGACCTCACCTGTCCCTCCACTAGGGGCCTTTGATACTGCTCTTACTGGTTGGGCCGTGCCCACTGTTGTTTCTGCTATGGTGGCTGCTAGAGAGAGTGCCGATATTGTTGTGGGCTCATCCTCTTGGTCACAATCCTGGGGAAAGTTTAAAACAGGATACAGCTTGCTCGAGTTAGTATTAGCATCAACAATCTTAGTTACATTATTCTTAACATCTATACAGTTACTAAGTGCATGTTTATCATACACCAGTGTGCCATTCTCTGTAACCACTTTCTCTCCCGTTATGTATGGTGGTGGTGGTGCGGTGGCTATCAGTTTCCTGATAGGGTTAGATCCAGCCGCTTGAGCCAATCCTCTTTGTATTTCACCCTCCTGTTGCCATAATTGTAAATAATCATAATGTTTGATCCGTCTCTTTGCAGATTTAATGAGACATATCCTTCTCCTTAGATTTTGTAACACCTCGGGGCTAAAACTGCCTACCCGTGGGAACTTTTCCCCGTCATGCACAGTCATTCTTTCCCATTCATCGCACAAAACCTCTGTGTGTGAACCGTATTTCTCACACATGATATACCTTGCCGACCCTATTGGCCGGTTTACTAAATCAACCTGAACCAGGGTTGATCGCCCCCTACCTGAACAACTGGCCCCAATCTTTGCAGGTGTTGCTTTCACTACCACTGACCTACAAATCAGGGTCTTCAGCGAACCCTTACAAAAACCAAGATGTCCGGGGTAGGCCGACGGTGAAAGTTTACAGAGTACCTTCACTCACTCGCCCACGTCGACCAATACGCCCACACACTGCCTTAGCGCTGGCGTACTCAACCTAGGGCCCCTGCAACCTGAACCTCTATTTACTGGAACGTGTGGGTGTGATCCGAAGAGCACTTACCCTTCCCAGTAAATATCAGTTGCTGGAGAATTCCTGAGTGACCAGCGAACCTCCGTTAAAATAAAAAAAATTTACACAAATCACGTTAGAATGTACAAATAGCGTTTATGACCCCTCTAGCGTACGCAAATGGTACTGGGTCAAGTTACAAACTAATGCACACAATTACGTGCGGTACAATCGTACTGCACATAAACAACTAATCTTATGTGCGGAACGACCAGTGGAATCGAAAATTGTGGCTGCGAATTCCTTCAGCCAGAGCTTAATGGCCTATATGGGTATTGCACCAACCCTCCTGGGGTTGTGCTTCTTGACTCTATCTATAGCGGACTTCCTAGTCCGCTGTACCTAGACCTCCTGGTCTGTCTCTGGACCTCCTGGTCCGTGACCTCCTGGTCTGCTATACTCTAATGCTCTTATTTTAATATGTTTAACAAGGGATGCCTCCCAAGCCACCGCGCTGTCACTTTCACGAATGTACCTCACGAGAACTCGATTTCCTGTGGTTCCACCCAAAAAAGAGAAACTTATATATATACACACACTCTTTCACCTCATATACTCTTTACTTTCGTTTCTGCGCAGAAATCCCTTTCATTCAGTATCGCAGTCTAGTCCCGAAAGGAGTTACAACTAGAGAAGGATTATTTACGCTAAAATTTAGGACACTGAGATTGACTTGCGTTGCTTTCGTATCGCCTACTAAACAATACTATCGTGTGATTTGTATTACATACGCTCCGTTGCGTAATATACGCTATGTGCGTCGGCCCTTGCGTCGCGTACGCTTGTCCCGCCCTTTGCTAGGGACACGTGTACACAGGCCAGACACGTCCACAGTAACACAAGTAACACGTTTCTATCAATGCAAATGATATTTAACTGTAATCATTTACTGAACACCACATAGAACTTCCTTGTATCTTAGGCAAAGCCGTGTGCGTGTTTTACAAATTACTCCCTTACGTATTAATTTTACTTTTAACTACCAATAGCAACAAATCTTTCTCAGCACGTTATCAGTGATAAATGGCAAACAGGAAGGCGAGATGTGAAAATTACACAAATTAAAAATGCAGGTGTGTGCGTGTGTTGCATACGCAATATGTATCAAACAGAAATACAACAGTTTTAAAAGACAATAGCGTACTGTTCTTACCTTCCGGTTCCGGATTCCACCAGCACTCCTACAGCGTAGCAATGCAGACGCTTATCTAGTCAGCACTACCGTATCCCTCACCACCAACACGGATACGAAGGGATACTGCCTTCCCGCCCTTTGCTGACAGATAAAGTCTGCTTGTGTTCGCTAGAGCGGATATGTGGAGGACGGACGAGCCGCCAATTGATAAAGCTAATTATTTATCTTATAACATTCACTATATATTGGTAAGAGACTCAGTACGCAATGGGCGTACGGGGTACCGTAAAGGTACGCACTTAGCGTAGCAGATGCTAGGCCGTGGTCGAGACGCACGAGCGGCACGTTCGCTCGCGGCTTACGCTGGGTATCGAGCATGCTATAGGCGGTCCGAGTACCGTAATGCTACGCTACTAGCGTAGCGGATGCTGTGCCCACAAGAGGAACACGAGCGGCGCAGACGCTCACAGAATGACACACAGTAAACCTTGTATGCAACGCAATGTAATGCTGATTAACCTCAATTATGTAAAAGCTGGTTGAGCGATTGAGACACTCCGAATACCCTTAGCAATGTAATGATACACACAATACCTTGTAAGGTTCCAAAACCTTTATCTAGATGATTTTAGTATGTAAAAGGGGAAAACAGTTACAGCTTATACACTACAGCACTAACATGAAACACCTAAACAAAATAACTGAACTTATACAATATACAACAGCGTAACAATAACAGAGAGAGAGAGAGAGAGAGTATGGCAAATACAAATAGAGAACAAGTTGGTTACAGAGAAAAACTTACACACTGGGGAATGATCGCTGCGCAGTCCTGGACCCAGCTCTCTAGTTAGTCAATGATGAAAACCGTTGTTGAGAGTAGACTGAGCTGGCCCAGACTGGCTGTCTTATATACACTACATACAGTACACTACAAAGTGGCCTACAATCTCATTGTTCATTGGACACAGGAATCTGTCTTCACATTATAACAAAAGGTCATAGGTTGATTCAAACAGGTGGGCTGTGACTATTTCATACTGCTCAGGTGGGAGGGAATCTCAGGATTCCCGCCGCATGGATAATGAATTGCAAATACAGTAAATGTCCATAAACTTCTTATAACCATAACTATTTGCAGGAGCAATTAATCTCTTTCAAACCAACACCGGAATGTTACTAACAATATACTCTACCGTTGCATACTAAACACCACTGCTCAAAACCTGTCTGACCCTTTGTATCATGTAAAGAGGGATTTCTCTGTCCATGAACCAGTTACACTAAACAAACTCACTTATATTATTAAGGGGACCATAACCTATAAAATACACTATTTGGATTAATTATGTAACGATCGAGTCGCCCGCCAGACACACACAAACTCTACCGTAAATGCACATACCACGCGCCTGAGCGCATGACCGTGGAGGCGCCATCACGCAACTGCGAATATGCGCACGCACGGGAGAGAATGTGCACGTGCAGCGGGCAAGCGCATGGGGTTAGTACAAGGCATGAGAATAACGATATTTTTCGACTTTGACAAACCCTAATACCCTTTCCCTAATACCCTAAACCCAATATAACCATAACCCTAATACCCTAACCCTAACCTAACCGTACCCCTAACCATAACCCAAATATGAAAGCTAACCCTAACGCTAACACCCTAACCCTAACCCAACCCTAACCCTGATCCTAACCCTTACCTAACCCTAACCCTAACTCGAACGCTACCCTAACCCTAACTATAACCCTAATACCTCTAATATGAACCCTAACCCTAACACAAACCCTAATGCGAACCCTAACCCTAATGCTACCCTATTCCTAACCCTAATATGAACCCTAACCCCTAACCCCCTAATAACCTAGCCCTAACCCTAACTAACCATAACCCTAATCCTAATAACCATAACCCTAACACTAAAACCCTAAAACTCTAACCCTAACCCTAATACGAATGATAACCCTAACCCTAATATGAACCCTAACCCTAATATGAACCCTAACCCTAACTAACCCTAACCCTAATACCCTAACCGTAACCTAACCCTAACTGTAACCATAATACCCTAATACTAATCCTAACCCTAATACGAACCCTAAAACTAACATAACCCTAACCTTAATAACATAACCCTAACCCTAACCCAACCCTAACCGTAACCCTAACCCTAACCCTAACACAAACCCTAACCCTAAACCTAACACTAACACAAACCCTAACCCTAACACGAACCCTAACCCTAATACCATAAATTCTAATTCTAACCCTAATACCCTAACCCAAACCCTCTAACGCTAACTCTAACCTTAATACGAACCCTAACTAACCCTCATATCCTAACCATAACGCTAACCCTAATATGTACCCTACCCCTAACATGAACCCTAACCCTAACTCTAATACGAACCCTAACCCTAATATGAACCCTAACCCTAATATGAACCCTAACCATAACTAATCCTAATACCCTAACCCTAACCTAACCCTAACACTAAACCTAACCCTAATACCATAATCCTAACCCTAACCTTAATACGAACCTTAACCTAACCCTAACCTTAATACCATAACCATAATCCTCACCAAACCCTACCAGTAACCCTAATACTAACCCTAACCCTAACCCTAACTCTAACACAAACCCTAACTCTAACACTAATCCTAACACGAACCATAACCCTAACACTACTCTAACCCTAACCCTAATCCTAATAACCCTAACCCTAACACTAAAACATTAAAACACTGACCCTAACCCTAATACGAACCCTAACACGAACCCTAACCCTAATTCGAACCCTAAACCAATCCCTAATACGAACCCTTATCCCTAATAACCTATCATCCTAACTCTAACCCTAACTAACCCTAACGTAATGCGAACCCTAATCCTAAAGCTAATCTAAACCTAACCCTAATATGAATGCTAACCCTAATATGAACCATAACCCTAATAAGAACTCTGACACTAATATGAAACCTAACCCTTACTAACCCTAACCCTAATACCCTAACCATAACCTAACCCTAACCATAACCATAATACCCTAATACTAATCCTAACCCTAATACGAACCCTAAAACTAACATAACCCTAACCTTAATAACATAACCCTAACCCAACCCTAACCGTAACCCTAAACCTAAGCCTAAACTAAACCAAACCCTTACACAAACCCTAACCCTAACACGAACCCTAACCTTAACACGAACCCTTACCCTAATACCATAAATTCTAATTCTAACCATAATACCCTAACCCTAACCCTAAAACGCTAACTCTAACCTTAATACGAACCCTAACCCTAACTAACCCTAACCCTCATATCCTAATATAACGCTAACCCTATTACCCTAACCCTAATACCCTAACCCTCACCTAACTATAACCCTAACCCTAATATGTACCCTACCCCTAACATGAACCCTAACCCTAACTCTAATACGAACCCTAACCCTAATATGAACCCTAACCCTAATATGAACCCTAACCATAACTAACCCTAATACCCTAACCCTAACCTAACCCTAACACTAACCCTAACCCTAATACTATAATCCTAACCCTAACCTTAATATGAACCCTAACCTAACCCTAACCTTAATACCATAACCATAACCCTCACCAAACCCTACCCGTAACCCTAATACTAACCCTAACCCTAACTCTAACACAAACCCTAACTCTAACACTAATCCTAACTCGAACCCTAACACTACTCTAACCCTAACCCTAATCCTAATAACCCTAACCCTAACACTAAAACATTAAAACACTGACCCTAATACGAACCCTAACCCTAACACGAACCCTAACCCTAATTCGAACCCTAAACCAAACCCTAATACGAACCCTTATCCCTAATAACCTATCATCCTAACTCTAACCCTAACTAACCCTAACGTAATGCGAACCCTAATCCTAAAGCTAATTTAAACCTAACCCTAATATGAATGCTAACCCTAATATGAACCCTAGCCCTAATAAGAACCCTGACCCTAATATGAACCCTAACCCTAACTAACCCTAACCCTAATACCCTAACCATAACATAACCCTAACCGTAACCATCATACCCTAATACTAATCCTAACCCTAATACGAACTCTAAAACTAACCTAACCCTAACCTTAATAACATAACCCTAACCCTAACCCAACCCTAACCGTAACCCTAAACCTAAGCCTAAACTAAACCAAACCCTTACACAAACCCTAACCCTAACCTTAACACAAACCCTAACCCTAATACCATAAATTCTAATTCTAACCCTAATACCTTAACCCTAACCCTAAAACCCTATTCCTAACCTTAATACAAAACCTAAACATAACTAACCCTAAACCTCATGTCCTAACCCTAACCATATTACCCTAACCCTAATACCTTAACCCTAACCTAACTCTAAACCTAACCCTAATATGAACCCTACCCCTAACACGAACCCTAACCCTATTACAAACCCTAATCTAACCCTAAACCTAACCTTAACACCATAACCCTAACCCTAATACAAACCCTAACCCTAACCTAACCCTAACCCTAACCTTAATACAATAACCCTAACCCTACCCTAACCGTAACCCTAATCCTAAACCTAAACTAAACCAAACCCTTAAACAAACCCTAACCCTAACACGAACCCTAACCCTAACACGAACCCTAACCCTAATACCATAAATTCTAATTCTAACCTTAATACCCTAACCCTAACCCTAAAACCCTATTCCTAACCTTAATACAAAACCTAAACATAACTAACCCTAATCCTCATATCCTAACCCTAACGCTAACCCTATTACCCTAACCCTAATACCCTAACCCTAACCTAACTGGTAACCTAACCCTAATATGAACCCTACCCCTAACACGAACCCTAGCCCTAACTCTAATATGAACCCTAACCCTAACTAACACTAATTCCCTAACCCTAAACTAACCCTAACACTAACCATAATACTAACCCTAATAGCCTAATCCTAACCCTAACCTTAACCCTAAAATGAACCCTAACCTTACCCTAAAACTAACCTTAATACCATAACCCTAACCCTAACCAAACCCTAACCGTAACCCTAATCTTAACCCTAACCCTAACCTAACCCTAACTCTAACACAAACCCTAACTCTAACCCTAACACGAACCCTAACCCTAACACTACACTAACCCTAACCCTAATATGAACCCTAACCCTAATACGAACCCTAACCCTAACCCTAAATCTTATTTAACCCTAACCCTAACTATAACACTAATACCTTTAATACGAACCCTAACCCTAAACTAACCTAACCCTAATACGAACCTAAACCCTAATACAAACCCTAACCCTAACCTAACCCTAACCCTAATACCCTAACCCAACCCTAACCCTAATCGTAACCCTAACCTAACACTAACCCTTACACAAACCCTAACCCTAACACGGACCCTAACACAAACCCTAACACGGACGATAAAGATACTCTAACCCTAACCCTAATACAAACCTTAACCCTAATCCTAACCCTAATACGAACCCTAACACTAACTAACCCTAACCCTATTACCCTTACCCTAATACCCTTTCCCTAATACCCTAACCCTAAACTAACCCTAACCCTAATACGCTATCCCTCACCCTAACCGTAACCCTAACCCTAAACCTAACCCTAATATGAACCCTAACCCTATTACCCTAACCCTAGGATAACCCTAACCCTAATGCTAACCCTAGCCTAACACTAACCCTATAACCCTAATACCTCTAATACGAACCCTAACACAAACCCTAACCCTAACGCGAACCCTAACCCTAACGCTACCCTAACCATAACCCTAATACGAGCCCTAACCCCTAACCCTAACCCTATCCCTAAGTAACCCTAACCCTAATCCTAACAACCCTAACCATAACACTAAAACTCTAAAACACTAACCCTAACCCTAATACGAACCCTAACCATAATTCGAACCCTAACTCTAATACGATCCCTATCCCAAACCCTATTACAAACCCTAACCCTAATACCCTAATATCCTAACCCTAACTCTAACTAACCCTAACCGTAATACCCTAATAACCTAACCCTAATTCTACCCGAACCCTAATACGAACCCTAACCCTAATACGAACCCTAACTCTAACCCTTATACGAACACTAACCCTAACTAACCCTAACCCTAATACCCTAACTCTAATACCCTCACCCTAATATATTAACCCTAACCCTAACCTAACCCTATTCCTGACCCAAACCCTAATACCCAAACCCTAACCCTAACCTAACCCTAACCCTAATACCCTAATCCTAACCCTAACCCTAATACAAACACTAACCCTATCCATAACCTAACCCTAACACTAACCCTAACCCTAATACCCTAATCCTAACCCTAACCATAACCCTAATACGAACCCTAACCCTATCCATAACCTAACCCTAACACTAACCCTAACAGTAACCCTAACCCTAATCTAATAACCCTAACCCTAAACCCCTTACCCAAATACAAACCATAACCCTAATATGAACCCTAATACGAACCATAACCCTAATAGCGTAATACCCTAACCCTAGCTAACCCTTACATAACGCAAACCCTAATCCTAAAGCTAATCTTACCCTAACTCTAATACGAACCCTAACCCTAATATGAACACTAACCCTAATATGAACCCTAACCCTTACTAACCCTAACCCTAATACCCTAACCCTAACCTAACCCTAACCCTAACACTAACCCTAACCCTAATACCCTAACCCTAAACCTAAACCTAACCCTAATATGAACCCTAACCCTAACCTATACCTAACCATAACCTTAATACAATAACCCTAACCCAACCCTAACCATAACCCTAATCCTAACCCTAACCTAACCCTAACCCTAACACTAACACGAACAATAACCCTAACACGAACACGAACCCTAACCCTGATGCCATAAATTCTAATTCTAACCCTAATTCCCTAACCCTAAAACGCTAACCATAACCTTAATACAAACCCTAACCCTAACCCTCATAGCCTAACCCTAACGCTAAGCCTATTACCCTAACCCTAATATGCTAACCCTAACCTAACTCTAACCCTAACCCTGATATGAACCCTACTCCTAACACGAACCCTAACCCTAACTCTAATACGAACCCTAAACCTAATACGAACCCTGACCCTAATATGAACCCTAACACTAAGTAACCCTAATACCCTTACTATAGCCCTAACCTAACCCTAACACTAACCCTAACCCTAATACCATAAATTCTAATTCTAACCTTAATACCCTAACCCTCACCCTAACCCTAAAACCCTATTCCTAACCTTAATACAAAACCTAAACATAACTAACCCTAATCCTCATATCCTAACCCTAACGCTAACCCTATTACCCTAACCCTAATACCCTAACCCTAACCTAACTGTTAACCTAACCCTAATATGAACCCTACCCTTAACACGAACCCTAGCCCTAACTCTAATATGAACCCTAACCCTAACTAACACTAATTCCCAACCCTAAACTAACCCTAACACTAACCATAACCCTAACCCTAATAGCCTAATCCTAACCCTAACCTTAACCCTAAAATGAACCCTAACCTTACCCTAAAACTAACCTTAATACCATAACCCTAACCCTAACCAAACCCTAACCGTAACCCTAATCTTAACCCTAACCCTAACCTAACCCTAACTCTAACACAAACCCTAACTCTAACCCTAACACGAACCCTAACCCTAACACTACACTAACCCTAACCCTAATACGAACCCGAACCCTAATACGAACCCTAACCCTAAATCTTATTTAACCCTAACTATAACACTAATACCTTTAATACGAACCCTAACCCTAAACTAACCTAACCCTAACCCTAATACGAACCTAAACCCTAATACGAACCCTAACCCTAACATAACCCTAACCCTAATACCCTAACCCAACCCTAATCGTAACCCTAACCTAACACTAACCCTTACACAAACCCTAACCCTAACACGGACCCTAACACAAACCCTAACACGGACGATAAAGATACTACAAACCCTAACCCTAATACAAACCTTAACCCTAATCCTAACCCTAATACGAACCCTAACCCTAATACGAACCCTAACACTAACTAACCCTAACCCTATTACCCTAACCCTAATACCCTTTCCCTAATACCCTAACCCTAAACTAACCCTAACCCTAATACGCTATCCCTCACCCTAACCTAACCGTAACCCTAACCCTAAACCTAACCCTAATATGAACCCTAACCCTAATACCCTAACCCTAGGATAACCCTAACCCTAATCCTAACCCTAACCCTAGCCTAAGACTAACCCTAACTCTAATGCTATCCTAACCCAAACTATAACCCTAATACCTCTAATACGAACCCTTACCCTAACACAAACCCTAACACGAACCCTAACCCTAACGCTACCCTAACCATAACCCTAATACGAGCCCTAACCCTTAAGCCTAACCCTATCCCTAAGTAACCCTAATCCTAACAACCCTAACCCTAACACTAAAACTCTAAAACACTAACCATAACCCTAATACGAACCCTAACCATAATTCGAACCCTAACTCTAATACGAACCCTATCCCAAACCCTAATACAAACCCTAACCCTAATACCCTAATATCCTAACCCTAACTCTAACTAACCCTAACCCTAACCGTAATACCCTAACCCTAATAACCTAACCCTAATTCTACCCGAACCCTAATACGAACCCTAATACGAACCCTAACTCTAACCCTTATACGAACCCTAACCCTAACTAACCCTAACCCTAATACCCTAACTCTAATACCCTCACCCTAATATATTAACCCTAACCCTAACCTAACCCTATTCCTAACCCAAACCCTAATACCCAAACCCTAACCCAAACCTAACCCTAACCCTAATACCCTAATCCTAACCCTAACCCTAATACAAACACTAACCCTGTCCATAACCTAACCCTAACACTAACCCTAACCCTAATATCCTAATCCTAACCCTAACCATAACCCTAATACGAACCCTAACCCTATCCATAACCTAACCCTAACACTAACCCTAACCCTAACCCTATGTAACCCTAACCCTAATCTAATAACCCTAACCCTAAAACCCTTACCCTAATACAAACCATAACCCTAATATGAACCCTAACCCTAATACGAACCATAACCCTAATAGCGTAATACCCTAACCCTAGCTAACCCTTACATAACGCAAACCCTAATCCTAAAGCTAGTTTTACCCTAACTCTAATACGAACCCTAACCCTAATATGAACACTAACCCTAATATGAACCCTAACCCTTACAAACCCTAACCCTAATACCCTAACCCTAACCTAACCCTAACCCTAACACTAACCCTAACCCTAATACCCTAACCCTAAACCTAAACCTAACCCTAATATGAACCCTAACCCTAACCTATACCTAACCATAACCTTAATACAATAACCCTAACCCTAACCCAACCCTAACCATAACCCTAATCCTAACCCTAACCTAACCCTAACCCTAACACTAACACGAACAATAACCCTAACACGAACACGAACCCTAACCCTAATACCATAAATTCTAATTCTAACCCTAATTCCCTAACCCTAAAACGCTAACCATAACCTTACTACAAACCCTAACCCTAACTAACCCTAACCCTCATAGCCTAACCCTAACGCTAAGCCTATTACCCTAACCTTAATATGCTAACCCTAACCTAACTCTAACCCTAACCCTGATATGAACCCTACTCCTAACACGAACCCTAACCCTAACTCTAATACGAACCCTAAACCTAATAAGAACCCTGACCCTAATATGAACCCTAACACTAACTAACCCTAATACCCTTACTATAACCCTAACCCTAACACTAACCCTAACCCTAATACCACCTAACCCTAACCCTTATATGAACCCTAACCTAACCCTAACCTTAATACCATAACCCTAACCCTAGCCAAACCCTAACCGTAACCCTAATCCTAACCCTAACCCTAACCTATCCCTAACTCTAACACAAACCCTAACTCTAACACTAACCCTAACACGAACCCTAACCCTAACACTACTCTAACCTTAACCCTAATCCTAATAACCATAATCCTAACACTAAAACCCTAAAACATTGACCCTAACCCTAATACGAACCCTAACCCTAATACAAACCCTAACTATAACCCTAACCCTAACTAACCGTAACCTTAAGCCTAACACTAATACCCTAACCCAAACCCTAATACCCTTTCCCTAATACCCTAAACCTAACCATAACCCTATACCCTAAACCTAATACCCTAACCATAACCCTAACCTAACCGTTACCCTAACCATAACCCTAATATGAAAGCTAACCCTAACCCTAAAACACTAACCCTAACCCAACCATAACCCTAATCCTAACCCTTACCTAACCCTAACCCTAACTATAACGCTACCCTAACCCTAACTATAACCCTAATACCTCTAATATGAACCCTAACACAAACCCTAACGCGAACTCTAAGCCTAATGCTACCTTTTTCCTAACCCTAATATGAACCCTTACCCCTAACCCTAACCCCCTAATAACCTAGCCCTAACCCTAAGTAACCCTAACCCTAATCCTAATAACCATAACCCTAACACTAAAACACTAAAACTCTAACCCTAACCCTAATACGAATGATAACCCTAACCGTAATATGAACCCTAACCCTAATATGAACCCTAACCCTAATATGAACCCTAATACGTACCGTAACCCTAATACCCTAATATCCTAACCCTAAACCTAACTAACACTAACCCTAACGCGAACCCTAACGCTACCCTAACCCTAATACAAATCCTAACCCTAATACGAACCCAAACTCTAACCCTTATACGAACCCTAACCCTAACTAACCTTAACCCTAATACCCTAACCCTAATTCTAATACCCTAACCCTAATATCCTAACCCTAACCTAACCCTAACCCTAACTATTATACCCAAACACTAACCTAAACCTAACCGTAACCCTTACTCTAATACGAACCCTAGTACGAACCCTAACCCTAATACTCTAGTATCCTAACCCTATACCTAACTAACACTAACCCTAACGCGAACCCTAACCCTAACGCTACCCTAACCCTAATACAAACCCTAACCCTAATACGAAACCCTAACTCTAACCCTTATACGAACCCTAACCCTAACTAACCCTAACCCTAATACCCTAACCCTAATTCTAATACCCTAACCCTAATATACAAACCCTAACCTAACCCTACCCTAACTATTATACCCAAACCCTAACCTAAACCTAACCCTAATCCTATCCCAAACCCTATCCTAACGCTAACTCTTACACAAACCCTAACCCTATCAAGAACACTGACCCAAACGCTACTCTAACCCTAACCCTAATACGAACACTAACCCTAGTAAGAACCTTAACCCTAATACGAACCCTAATACGAACCCTAATCCAAACTAACCCTAACCTTAACCCTAAACCTAATACCCTAACCCTAATACCACTAATAAGAACCCTAACCCTAAAACAATCCCAAACCCTAACCCTAAAGTAAACCCTAACCCTAATGCTACCCTAACCCTAATATGAACCCTAAACCTAACACCCTAATACCCTAACCCTAATACGAACCTTAACCCTAACCCAACCCTAACCCTAATCCTAACCCTAACCCTTACCTAACCCTAATCCTTAAACAAACCCTAACAAGAATCCTAACACGAACCCTAACCCTAAAGATAATCTAACCCTAATACGTACCTTAATACAAACCCTAACACTAACTAACCGTAACCTTAACCCTAACCCTAATACCCTAACCCAAACCCTAATACCCTTTCCCTAATACCCTAAACCAAAACCTAACCATAACCCTATACCCTAAACCTAATACCCTAAACCTAACCCTAACCTAACCGTAACCCTAACCATAACCCTAATATGAAAGCTAACCCTAACCCTAACACCCTAACCCTAACCCAACCATAACCCTAATCCTAACCCTTACCTAACCCTAACCCTAACTCTAACGCTACCCTAACCCTAACTATAACCCTAATACCTCTAATATGAACCCTAACACAAACCCTAACGCGAACCCTAAGCCTAATGCTACCCTTTTCCTAACCCTAATATGAACCCTAACCCCTAACCCTAACCCCCTAATAACCTAGCCCTAACCCTAAGTAACCCTAACTCTAATCCTAATAACCATAACCCTAACACTAAAACCCTTAAACTCTAACCCTAACCCTAATACGAATGATAACCCTAACCCTAATATGAACCCTAACCC
The DNA here is from genome assembly GCF_028390025.1 of Pseudophryne corroboree. NCBI lineage: Eukaryota > Metazoa > Chordata > Amphibia > Anura > Myobatrachidae > Pseudophryne > Pseudophryne corroboree. The sequence continues at coordinate 150,981,041 of NC_086446.1, read as the reverse complement.
TAATATGAACCCTAACCCTAATATGAACCCTAATACGTACCGTAACCCTAATACCCTAATATCCTAACCCTAAACCTAACTAACACTAACCCTAACACGAACCCTAAGGCTACCCTAACCCTAATACAAACGCTAACCCTAATACGAACCCTAACTCTAACCCTTATACGAACCCTAACCCTAACTAACCCTAACCCTAATACCCTAACCCTAATTCTAATACCCTAACCCTAATATCCTAACCCTAACCCTAACCTAACCCTAACCCTAACTATTATACCCAAACCCTAACCTAAACCTAACCGTAACCCTAACTCTAATACGAACCCTAACCATATCCCTAACCTAACCCTAACACTAACCCTAATCCTATCACTAAACCTAATATGCTAACCCTAAACCAACCCTTACCCTAATCCTAACCCTAACCCAAACCCTTACACAAACCCGAACCCTAACACGAGCCCTAACCCTATCCCTAAACCTAAAGTGAACCATAACCCCAACTCTTATACCATATCCCTTATTCTAAACCTAATACCCTAACCCTAACCCTAAAACCATAACCCTAACGATAATAACCTAACCCTAATACCCTAACCCTAACCTTAAAACCCTAATACCCTAACCCTAATACGAACCCTAACCCTAATATGAACCCTAACCCTAACACCAAAATACCCTAACCCTTACTAACCCTAACATAACGCAAACCCTAATCCTAAAGCTAATCAAACAATAACCCTAATACGAATCCTAACTCTAATACGAACCCTAACCCTAATATGAACCCTAATCCTAACTAACCCTAACCCTAATTCCCTAACCCTAACCTAACCCTAACCCTAACACTAACCCTAACCCTAATACTAATCCTAACCCTAACCTAACCCTAACCTTAATACCATAACCCTAACCCTAACCAAACCCTAACCGTAACCCTAATCCTAAGTCTAACCCTAAAATAACCCTAACCATTACACAAACCCTCACCCTAACACGAACCCTAACCCTAACACGAACCCTAACCCTAATACCATAAATCCTAATTCTAACTCTAATACCCTAACCCTAAAACCCTAACCCTAACCTTAATATGAACAATAACCCTAACTAACCCTAACCTTAATAATCTAACCCTAACGCTAACACTATTACCCTCACCCTAATACCCTAACCCTAATCTAACTCTAACCCTAACCCTAATATGAACCCTACCCCTAACACAAACCAGAATCCTAACTCTAATACAAACCCAAACCCTAATACGAACCCTAACCCTAATACGAACCCTGACTCCGACCCTAACCCTGACCCAACCCTAACCCGAACCCGAATACCCTAACCATAACTCTAACACAAAACCTAAATCTAACCCTAACCCTAATACGAACCCTAACCCTAGTAACCTAATACCCTAACCCTAACTAACTCTAACCCTAACGCGAACCCTTACCCTAATGCTAACCTAACCCTAAGACGAACCCTAACCCTAATACGAACCCTAGCCATAATACCATTACACTAATTCTAACACTAATACCCTAACCATAACCATAAAACCTTAACCCTAAAACCCTAACCCAAATACCCTAACTCTAACCCTAATATGAACCCTAACCCTAACCTAAACCTAACCCTAACCCTAATACCCTAACCCTAACCCAACCCTAACCCTAATCCTAACCCTAACCCTAACTCTAATGCTATCCTAACCCTAACTATAATCCTAATACCTCTAATACGAACCCTAACCCTAACACAAACCCTAACCCTAACGCGAACCCTATCCCTAACGCTACCCTAACCCTAATACGAACCCTAACACTAATCCTAATAACCCTAACACTAAAACCCTAAAACACTAACCCTAACCCTAATACGTACCCTAACCCTAACCCTTTTATGAACCCTATCCCAAACCCTAAAACGAACCCTAATAGGAACCCTAACCCTAACCCTAATACCCTAATAACCTAACCCTAACCCTAACTAACCCTAACTCTAACCCTAACCGTAATACCCTAACCATAATAACCTAACCCTAACCCTAATGCTACCGTAATACGAATCCTAACCCTAATACGAACCCTAACCCTAACTAATCCTAACCCTAATACCCTAACCTAACCCTAATCCTAACCCAAACTCTAATAACCAAACCCTAACCCTAACCCTAATACCCTAATCCTTACCCTAATCCTAACCAAAACCCTATCCATAACCTAACCCTAAAACTAACCCTAACCCTAATACCCTAATCCTAACCAAAACCCTAACCCTAACCCTAATACGTACCCTAACACTATCCATAACCTAACCCTAACACTAACCCTAACCCTATGTAACCCTAATCCTAATCTAATAACCCTAACCCTAAAACCCTAACCCTACCCCTAATACAAAACCTAACCCTAATAGGAACACTAACCCTAACCCTTCTACGAACCATAACCCTAATAGCCTAATACCCTAACCCTAACTAACCCTAACATAACGCGAACCCTAATCCTAAAGCTAATCTAACCCTTACTCTAATAAGAACCCTAAGCATAATATGAACCCTAACCCTAACAAACCCTAACCCTAATACACTAACCCTAACCTAACCCTAACTCTAACACTAACCCTAACACTAATACCCTAATCCTAACCCTAACCCTAATATGAACCCTAACCTTAATACCATAACCCTAACCTTAACACAACCCTAACCGTAACTCTAATCCTACCCCTAACCTAACCCTAACCCTTTCACAAACCCTAACACTAACACGAACTTAACCCTAACACAAACCCTAACCCTAATACCGTAAATTCTAATTCTAACCCTAATACCCTAACCCTTACCTAACCCTAACCCTAACTCTAACGCTACCCTAACCCTAACTATAACCCTAATACCTCTAATATGAACCCTAACGCAAACCCTATCCCTAACGCGTACCTTAACCCTAATGCTACCTTATTCCTAACCCTAATACGAACCCTAAACCCTAAACCTAACCCTCTAATACCTTAGCCCTAACCCTAAGTAACCCTAACCCTAATCCTAATAACCATAACCCTAACACTAAAACCCTAAAACACTAACCCTAACCCTAATACAAACCATAACCCTAACCCTAATACGAACACTAACCCTAGTATGAACCCTAAACCAAACCCTAAAACGAACCCTAATACAAACCCTAACCCTAATACCCTAATATCCTAACCCTAACCCTAACTCTAACGCTACCCTAACCCTAACTATAACCCTAATACCTCTAATATGAACCCTAACACAAACCCTAACGCGAACCCTAACCCTAATGCTACCCTTTTCCTAACCCTAATATGAACCCTAACCCCTAACCCTAACCCTAACCCCCTAATAACCTAGCCCTAACCCTAAGTAACCCTAACCCTAATCCTAATAACCATAACCCTAACACTAAACCCTAAAACTCTAACACTAACCCTAATACGAATGATAACCCTAACCCTAATATGAACCCTAACCCTAATATGAACCCTAATACGAACCGTAACCCTAATATCCTAATATCCTAACCCTAAACCTAACTAACACTAACCCTAACGCGAACCCTAACGCTACCCTAACCCTAATACAAACCCTAACCCTAATACGAACTCTAACTCTAACCCTTATACGAACCCTAACCCTAACTAACTCTAACCCTAATACCCTAACCCTAATTCTAATACCCTAACCCTAATATCCTAACCCTAACCCTAACCTAACCCTAACCCTAACTATTATACCCAAACCCTAACCTAAACGTAACCCTAACCCTAACTCTAATACGAACCCTAACCATATCCCTAACCTAACCCTAACACTAACCCTAACCCTATCCCTAAACCTAATATGCTAACCCTAACCCAATCCTTACCCTAATTCTAACCCTAACCCAAACCCTTACACAAACCCTAACCCTAACACGAGCCCTAACCCTATCCCTAAACCTAAAATGAACCATAACCCCAACCCTTATACCATAACCCTTATTCTAAACCTAATACCCTAACCCTAACCCTAAAACCATAACCCTAACGATAATAACCTTACCCTAATACCCTAACCCTAATACGAACCCTAACCCTAATATGAACCCTAACCCTAATACCAAAATACCCTAACCCTTACTAACCCTAACATAACGCAAACCCTATTCCTAAAGCTAATCAAAGTATAACCCTAATACGAACCCTAACTCTAATACGAACCCTAACCCTAATATGAACCCTAATCCTAACTAACCCTAACCCTAATTCCCTAACCCTAACCTAACCCTAACCCTAACACTAACCATAACCCTAATACTAATCCTAACCTTAACCTAACCCTAACCCTAACCTTAATACCATAACCCTAACCCTAACCAAACCCTAACCGTAACCCTAATCCTAACTTTAACCCTAACCTAACCCTAACCATTACACAAACCCTCACCCTAACACGAACCCTAACACTAATACGAACCCTAACCCTAATACCATAAATCCTAATTCTATCTCTAATACCCTAACTCTAAAACCCTAACCCTAACCTTAATATAAACCCTAACCCTAACTAACCCTAACCTTAATACTCTAACCCTAACGCTAACACTATTACCCTCACCCTAATACCCTAACCCTAATCTAACTCTAACCCTAACCCTAATATGAACCCTACCCCTAACACAAACCCTAATCCTAACTCTAATACAAACCCAAACCCTAATACGAACCCTAACCCTAATACGAACCCTGACTCCGACCCTAACCCTGACCCAACCCTAACCCGAATACCCTAACCATAACTCTAACACAAAACCTAAATCTAACCCTAACCCTAATACGAACCCTAACCCTAACCCTAATAACCTAATACCCTAACCCTAACTAACCCTAACCCTAACGCGAACCCTAACCCTAATGCTAACCTAACCCTAAAACGAACCCTAACCCTAATACGAACCCTAGCCATAATATGAATGCTAAACCTAATACCATTACACTAATTCTAACACTAATACCCTAACCATAACCCTAAAACCTTAACCCTAAAACCCTAACCCTAATACCCTAACTCTAACCCTAATATGAACCCTAACCCTAACCTAAAACTAACCCTAACCCTAATACCCTAACCCTAACCCAACCCTAACCCTAATCCTAACCCTAACCCTAACTCTAATGCTATCCTAACCCTAACTATAACCCTAATACCTCTTATACGAACCCTAACCCTAACACAAACCCTAACCCTAACGCGAACCCTATCCCTAACGCTACCCTAACCCTAATACGAACCCTAACACTAATCCTAATAACCCTAACACTAAAACCCTAAAACACTAACCCTAACCCTAATAAGTACCCTAACCCTAATATGAACCCTATCCCAAACCCTAAAACGAACCCTAATATGAACCCTAACCCTAATACCCTAATAACCTAACCCTAACCCTAACTAACCCTAACTCTAACCCTAACCGTAATACCCTAACCATAATAACTTAACCCTAACCCTAATGCTACCCTAATACGAATCCTAACCCTTATACGAACCCTAACCCTAACTAATCCTAACCCTAATACCCTAACCTAACCCTAATCCTAACCCAAACTCTAATAACCAAACCCTAACCCTAATACCCTAATCCTTACCCTAATCCTAACCAAAACCCTATCCATAACCTAACCCTAAAACTAACCCTAACCCTAATACCCTAATCCTAACCAAAACCCTAACCCTAATACGTACCCTAAAACTATCCATAACCTAACCCTAACACTAACCCTAACCCTAACCCTATGTAACCCTAATCCTAATCTAATAACCCTAACCCTAAAACCCTAACCCTACCCCTAATACCATAACCCTAACCTTAACACAACCCTAACCGTAACTCTAATCCTAACCCTAATCTAACCCTAACCCTTTCACAAACCCTAACACTAACACGAACCCTAACCCTAACCCTAATACCATAAATCCTAATTCTAACTCTAATACCCTAACTCTAAAACCCTAACCCTAACCTTAATATGAACCCTAACCCTAACTAACCCTAACCTTAATACTCTAACCCTAACGCTAACACTATTACCCTCACCCTAATACCCTAACCCTAATCTAACTCTAACCCTAACCCTAATATGAACCCTACCCCTAACACAAACCCTAATCCTAACTCTAATACAAACCCAAACCCTAATACGAACCCTGACTCCGACCCTAACCCTGACCCAACCCTAACCCGAACCCGAATACCCTAACCATAACTCTAACACAAAACCTAAATCTAACCCTAACCCTAATACGAACCCTAACCCTAACCCTAATAACCTAATACCCTAACCCTAACTAACCCTAACCCTAACGCGAACCCTAACCCTAATGCTAACCTAACCCTAAAACGAACCCTAACCCTAATACGAACCCTAGCCATAATATGAATGCTAAACCTAATACCATTACACTAATTCTAACACTAATACCCTAACCATAACCCTAAAACCTTAACCCTAAAACCCTAACCCTAATACCCTAACTCTAACCCTAATATGAACACTAACCCTAACCTAAACCTAACCCTAACCCTAACACCCTAACCCTAACCCAACCCTAACCCTAATCCTAACCCTAACCCTAACTCTAATGCTATCCTAACCCTAACTATAACCCTAATACCTCTAATACGAACCCTAACACAAACCCTAACCCTAACGCGAACCCTATCCCTAATACGAACCCTAACACTAATCCTAATAACCCTAACACTAAAACCCTAAAACACTAACCCTAACCCTAATAAGTACCCTAACCCTAATATGAACCCTATCCCAAACCCTAAAACGAACCCTAATACGAACCCTAACCCTAACCCTAATACCCTAATAACCTAACCCTAACCCTAACTAACCCTAACTCTAACCCTAACCGTAATACCCTAACCATAATAACCTAACCCTAATGCTACCCTAATACGAATCCTAACCCTTATACGAACCCTAACCCTAACTAATCCTAACCCTAATACCCTAACCTAACCCTAATCCTAACCCAAACTCTAATAACCAAACCCTAACCCTAACCCTAATACCCTAATCCTTACCCTAATCCTAACCAAAACCCTATCCATAACCTAACCCTAAAACTAACCCTAACCCTAATACCCTAATCCTAACAAAAACCCTAACCCTAACCCTAATACGTACCCTAACACTATCCATAACCTAACCCTAACACTAACCCTAACCCTAACCCTATGTAACCCTAATCCTAATCTAATAATCCTAACCCTAAAACCCTAACCCTACCCCTAATACAAAACCTAACCCTAATAGGAACACTAACCCTAACCCTTCTACGAACCATAACCCTAATAGCCTAATACCCTAACCCTAACTAACCCTAACATATCGCGAACCCTAATCCTAAAACTAATCTAACCCTTACCCTAATAAGAACCCTAACCATAATATGAACCCTAACCCTAACAAACCCTAACCCTAATACACTGACCCTAACCTAACCCTAACTCTAACACTAACCCTAACACTAATACCCTAATCCTAACCCTAACCCTAATATGAACCCTAACCTTAATACCATAACCCTAACCTTAACACAACCCTAACCGTAACTCTAATCCTAACCCTAACCTAACCCTAACCCTTTCACAAACCCTAACACTAACACGAACCCTAACCCTAACACAAACCCTAACCCTAATACCGTAAATTCTAATTCTAACCCTAATACCCTAACCCTTACCTAACCCTAACCCTAACTCTAACGCTACCCTAACCCTAACTATAACCCTAATACCTCTAATATGAACCCTAACGCAAACCCTATCCCTAACGCGTACCTTAACCCTAATGCTACCTTATTCCAAACCCTAATACAAACCCTAAACCTAACCCTCTGATACCCTAGCCCTAACCCTAAGTAACCCTAACCCTAATCCTAATAACCATAACCCTAACACTAAAACCCTAAAACACTAACCCTAACCCTAATACAAACCATAACCCTAACCCTAATACGAACACTAACCCTAGTATGAACCCTAAACCAAACCCTAATACGAACCCTAATACAAACCCTAACCCTAATACCCTAATATCCTAACCCTAACCCTAACTCTAACGCTACCCTAACCCTAACTATAACCCTAATACCTCTAATATGAACCCTAATCCTAACACAAACCCTAACGCGAACCCTAACCCTAATGCTACCCTTTTCCTAACCCTAATATGAACCCTAACTCCTAACCCTAACCCCCTAATAACCTAGCCCTAACCCTAAGTAACCCTAACCCTAATCCTAATAACCATAACCCTAACACTAAACCCTAAAACTCTAACCCTAACCCTAATACGAATGATAACCCTAACCCTAATATGAACCCTAACCCTAATATGAACCCTAACCCTAACCCTAATATGAACCCTAATACGAACCGTAACCCTAATACCCTAATATCCTAACCCTAAACCTAACTAACACTAACCCTAACGCGAACCCTAACGCTACCCTAACCCTAATACAAACCCTAACCCTAATACGAACTCTAACTCTAACCCTTATACGAACCCTATCCCTAACTAACCCTAACCCTAATACCCTAACCCTAATTCTAATACCCTAACCCTAATATCCTAACCCTAACCCTAACCTAACCCTAACCCTAACTATTATACCCAAACCCTAACCTTAACGTAACCCTAACCCTAACTCTAATACGAACCCTAACCATATCCCTAACCTAACCCTAACACTAACACTAACCCTATCCCTAAACCTAATATGCTAACCCTAACCCAATCCTTACCCTAATCCTAACCCTAACCCAAACCCTTACACAAACCCGAACCCTAACACGAGCCCTAACCCTATCCCTAAACCTAAAATGAACCATAACCCCAAACCTTATACCATAACCCTTATTCTAAACCTAATACCCTAACCCTAACCCTAAAACCATAACCCTAACGATAATAACCTTACCCTAATACCCTAACCCTAACCTTAAAACCCTAATACCCTAACCCTAATACGAACCCTAACCCTAATATGAACCCTAACCCTAATACCAAAATACCCTAACCCTTACTAACCCTAACATAACGCAAACCCTAATCCTAAAGCTAATCAAACTATAACCCTAATACGAACCCTAACCCTAATATGAACCCTAATCCTAACTAACCCTAACCCTAATTCCCTAACCCTAACCTAACCCTAACCCTAACACTAACCCTAACCCTAATACTAATCCTAACCCTAACCTAACCCTAACCCTAACCAAGCCCTAACCGTAACCCTAATCCTAACTCTAACCCTAACCTAACCATAACCATTACACAAACCTTCACCCTAACACGAACCCTAACCCTAACACGAACCCTAACCCTAATACCATAAATCCTAATTCTAACTCTAATACCCTAACCCTAAAACCCTAACCTTAATATAAACCCTAACCCTAACTAACCCTAACCTTAATACTCTAACCCTAACGCTAACACTATTACCCTCACCCTAATACCCTAACCCTAATCTAACTCTAACCCTAACCCTAATATGAACCCTACCCCTAACACAAACCCTAATCCTAACTCTAATACAAACCCAAACCCTAATACGAACCCTAACCCTAATACGAACCCTGACTCCGACCCTAACCCTGACCCAACCCTAACCCGAACCCGAATACCCTAACCATAACTCTAACACAAAACCTAAATCTAACCCTAACCCTAATACGAACCCTAACCCTAACCCTAATAACCTAATACCCTAACCCTAACTAACCCTAACCCTAACGCGAACCCTAATGCTAACCTAACCCTAAGACGAACCCTAACCCTAATACGAACCCTAGTAATAATATGAATGCTAAACCTAAACCTAATACCATTACACTAATTCTAACACTAATACCCTAACCATAACTCTAAAATCTTAACCCTAAAACCCTAACCCTAATACCCTAACTCTAACCCTAATATGAACCCTAACCCTAACCTAAACCTAACCCTAACACTAATACCCTAACCCTAACCCAACCCTAACCTTAATCCTAACCCTAACCCTAACCTAACCCTAACCCTTACACAAACCCTAACCCTAACACGAACCCTAACCCTAATCCTAAAGATACTCTAACCCTAACCCTAATACAAACCTTAACCCTAATCCTAACCCTAATACGAACCCTATCCCTAATATGAACCCTAACACTAACTAACCCTAACCTTAACCCTAACCCTATTACCCTAACCCTAATACCCTTTCCCTAATACCCTAACCCTAAACAAACCCTAACAATAATACACTAACCCTAGCCCTAACCTATCCGTAACCCTAACCCTAAACCTAACCCTAATATGAATCCTAACCATAATACCCTAACCCTAGGATAGCCCTAACCCTAACCCTAATCCTAACCCTAACCCTAATCCTAACCCTAACCCTAACTCTAATGCTATCCTAACCCTAACTATAACCCTAATACCTCTAATACGAACCCTAACCCTAACACAAACCCTAACCCTAACGCGAACCCTATCCCTAACGCTACCCTAACCCTAATACAAACCCTAACACTAATAATAATAACCCTAACCCTAACACTAAAACCCTAAAACACTAACCCTAACCCTAATACGTACCCTAACCCTAACCCTAATATGTACCCTAACCCTAATACGAACCCTATCCCAAACCCTAAAACGAACCCTAATACGAACCCTAACCCTAATACCCTAATAACCTAACCCTAACCCTAACTAACCCTAACTCTAACCCTAACCGTAATACCCTAACCATAATAACCTAACCCTAATGCTACCCTAATACGAACCCTAACCCTAATACGAACCCTAACCCTAACTAATCCTAACCCTAATACCATAACCCTAATATCCTAACCCTAACCTAACCCTAATTCTAACCCAAACTCTAATAACCAAACCCTAACCCTAACCCTAATACCCTAATCCTTACCCTAATACGAACCAAAACCCTATCCATAACCTAACCCTAAAACTAACCCTAACCCTAATACCCTAATCCTATCCAAAACTCTAACCCTAACCCTAATACGTACCCTAACACTATCCATAACCTAACCATAACACTAACCCTAACCCTATGTAACCCTAACCCTAATCTAATAACCCTAACCCTAAAACCGTAACCCTACCCCTAATACAAAACCGAGCCCTAATAGGAACACTAACCTTAACCCTAATACGAACCATAACCCTAATAGCCTAATACCCTAACCCTAACTAACCCTAACATAACGCGAACCCTAATCCTAAAGCTAATCTAACCCTTACCCTAATAAGAAACCTAACCATAATATGAACCCTAACCCTAACAAACCCTAACCCTAATACACTAACCCTAACCTAATCCTAACTCTAACACTAACCCTAACACTAATACCCTAATCCTAACCCTTATACGAACCCTAACCCTAACCTTAATACCATAACCCTAACCTTAACACAACCCTAACCGTAACTCTAATCCTAACCCTAACCTAACCCTAACCCTTTCACAAACCCTAACACTAACACTAACACGAACCCTAACCCTAACACAAACCCTAACCCTAATACCGTAAATTCTAATTCTAACCCTAATACCCTAACCCTTACCTAACCCTAACTCTAATGCTACCCTAACCCTAACTATAACCCTAATACCTCTAATATGAACCCTAACGCAAACCCTATCCCTAACGTGTACCCTAACCCTAATGCTACCTTATTCCTAACCCTAATACGAACCCTAAACCCTAAACCTAACCCTCTAATACCCTAGCCCTAACCCTAAGTAACCCTAACCCTAATCCTAATAGCCATAACCCTAACACTAAAACCCTAAAACACTAACCCTAACCCTAATACAAACCATAACCCTAACCCTAATACGAACACTAACCCTAGTATGAACCCTAAACCTAACCCTAATACGAACCCTAATATGAACCCTAACCCTAATACCCTAATATCCTAACCCTAACTCTAACGCTACCCTAACCCTAACTATAACCCTAATACCTCTAATATGAACCCTAACCCTAAATTACCCAAACCCTAATCCTAATAACCATAACCCTAACACTAAAACCCTAAAACTCTAACCCTAACCCTAATACGAATGATTACCCTAACCTAACCCTAACCCTAACCAAACCCTAACCGTAACCCTAATCCTAACTCTAACCCTAACCTAACCCTAACCATTACACAAACCCTCACCCTAACACGAACCCTAACCCTAATACCATAAATCCTAATTCTAACTCTAATACCCTAACCCTAAAACCCTAACCTTAATATAAACCCTAACCCTAACTAACCCTAACCTTAATACTCTAACCCTAACGCTAACACTATTACCCTCACCCTAATACCCTAACCCTAATCTAACTCTAACCCTAACCCTAATATGAACCCTTCCCCTAACACAAACCCTAATCCTAACTCTAATACAAACCCAAACCCTAATACGAACCCTAACCCTAATACGAACCCTGACTCCGACCCTAACCCTGACCCAACCCTAACCCGAACCCGAATACCCTAACCATAACTCTAACACAAAACCTAAATCTAACCCTAACCCTAATACGAACCCTAACCCTAACCCTAATAACCTAATACCCTAACCCTAACTAACCCTAACCCTAACGCGAACCCTAATGCTAACCTAACCCTAAGACGAACCCTAACCCTAATACGAACCCTAGTAATAATATGAATGCTAAACCTAAACCTAATACCATTACACTAATTCTAACACTAATACCCTAACCATAACTCTAAAATCTTAACCCTAAAACCCTAACCCTAATACCCTAACTCTAACCCTAATATGAACCCTAACCCTAACCTAAACCTAACCCTAACACTAATACCCTAACCCTAACCCAAACCTAACCTTAATCCTAACCCTAACCCTAACCTAACCCTAACCCTTACACAAACCCTAACCCTAACACGAACCCTAACCCTAATCCTAAAGATACTCTAACCCTAACCCTAATACAAACCTTAACCCTAATCCTAACCCTAATACGAACCCTATCCCTAATATGAACCCTAACACTAACTAACCCTAACCTTAACCCTAACCCTATTACCCTAACCCTAATACCCTTTCCCTAATACCCTAACCCTAAACAAACCCTAACAATAATACACTAACCCTAGCCCTAACCTATCCGTAACCCTAACCCTAAACCTAACCCTAATATGAATCCTAACCATAATACCCTAACCCTAGGATAGCCCTAACCCTAATCCTAACCCTAACCCTAATCCTAACCCTAACCCTAACTCTAATGCTATCCTAACCCTAACTATAACCCTAATACCTCTAATACGAACCCTAACCCTAACACAAACCCTAACCCTAACGCGAACCCTATCCCTAACGCTACCCTAACCCTAATACAAACCCTAACACTAATAATAATAACCCTAACCCTAACACTAAAACCCTAAAACACTAACCCTAACCCTAATACGTACCCTAACCCTAACCCTAATATGTACCCTAACCCTAATACGAACCCTATCCCAAACCCTAAAACGAACCCTAATACGAACCCTAACCCTAACCCTAATACCCTAATAACCTAACCCTAACTAACCCTAACTCTAACCCTAACCGTAATACCCTAACCATAATAACCTAACCCTAATGCTACCCTAATACGAACCCTAACCCTAATACGAACCCTAACCCTAACTAATCCTAACCCTAATACCATAACCCTAATATCCTAACCCTAACCTAACCCTAATTCTAACCCAAACTCTAATAACCAAACCCTAACCCTAACCCTAATACCCTAATCCTTACCCTAATACGAACCAAAACCCTATCCATAACCTAACCCTAAAACTAACCCTAACCCTAATACCCTAATCCTATCCAAAACTCTAACCCTAACCCTAATACGTACCCTAACACTATCCATAACCTAACCATAACACTAACCCTAACCCTATGTAACCCTAACCCTAATCTAATAACCCTAACCCTAAAACCGTAACCCTACCCCTAATACAAAACCGAGCCCTAATAGGAACACTAACCTTAACCCTAATACGAACCATAACCCTAATAGCCTAATACCCTAACCCTAACTAACCCTAACATAACGCGAACCCTAATCCTAAAGCTAATCTAACCCTTACCCTAATAAGAAACCTAACCATAATATGAACCCTAACCCTAACAAACCCTAACCCTAATACACTAACCCTAACCTAATCCTAACTCTAACACTAACCCTAACACTAATACCCTAATCCTAACCCTAACCCTAATACGAACCCTAACCCTAACCTTAATACCATAACCCTAACCTTAACACAACCCTAACCGTAACTCTAATCCTAACCCTAACCTAACCCTAACCCTTTCACAAACCCTAACACTAACACTAACACGAACCCTAACACAAACCCTAACCCTAATACCGTAAATTCTAATTCTAACCCTAATACCCTAACCCTTACCTAACCCTAACTCTAATGCTACCCTAACCCTAACTATAACCCTAATACCTCTAATATGAACCCTAACGCAAACCCTATCCCTAACGTGTACCCTAACCCTAATGCTACCTTATTCCTAACCCTAATACGAACCCTAAACCCTAAACCTAACCCTCTAATACCCTAGCCCTAACCCTAAGTAACCCTAACCCTAATCCTAATAGCCATAACCCTAACACTAAAACCCTAAAACACTAACCCTAACCCTAATACAAACCATAACCCTAACCCTAATACGAACACTAACCCTAGTATGAACCCTAAACCTAACCCTAATACGAACCCTAATATGAACCCTAACCCTAATACCCTAATATCCTAACCCTAACTCTAACGCTACCCTAACCCTAACTATAACCCTAATACCTCTAATATGAACCCTAACCCTAAATTACCCAAACCCTAATCCTAATAACCATAACCCTAACACTAAAACCCTAAAACTCTAACCCTAACCCTAATACGAATGATTACCCTAACCTAACCCTAACCCTAACCAAACCCTAACCGTAACCCTAATCCTAACTCTAACCCTAACCTAACCCTAACCATTACACAAACCCTCACCCTAACACGAACCCTAACCCTAACACGAACCCTAACCCTAATACCATAAATCCTAATTCTAACTCTAATACCCTAACCCTAAAACCCTAACCTTAATATAAACCCTAACCCTAACTAACCCTAACCTTAATACTCTAACCCTAACGCTAACACTATTACCCTCACCCTAATACCCTAACCCTAATCTAACTCTAACCCTAACCCTAATATGAACCCTACCCCTAACACAAACCCTAATCCTAACTCTAATACAAACCCAAACCCTAATACGAACCCTAACCCTAATACGAACCCTGACTCCGACCCTAACCCTGACCCAACCCTAACCCGAACCCGAATACCCTAACCATAACTCTAACACAAAACCTAAATCTAACCCTAACCCTAATACGAACCCTAACCCTAACCCTAATAACCTAATACCCTAACCCTAACTAACCCTAACGCGAACCCTAATGCTAACCTAACCCTAAGACGAACCCTAACCCTAATACGAACCCTAGTAATAATATGAATGCTAAACCTAAACCTAATACCATTACACTAATTCTAACACTAATACCCTAACCATAACTCTAAAATCTTAACCCTAAAACCCTAACCCTAATACCCTAACTCTAACCCTAATATGAACCCTAACCCTAACCTAAACCTAACCCTAACACTAATACCCTAACCCTAACCCAACCCTAACCTTAATCCTAACCCTAACCCTAACCCTAACCTAACCCTAACCCTTACACAAACCCTAACCCTAACATGAACCCTAACCCTAATCCTAAAGATACTCTAACCCTAACCCTAATACAAACCTTAACCCTAATCCTAACCCTAATACGAACCCTATCCCTAATATGAACCCTAACACTAACTAACCCTAACCTTAACCCTAACCCTATTACTCTAACCCTAATACCCTTTCCCTAATACCCTAACCCTAAACAAACCCTAACAATAATACACTAACCCTAGCCCTAACCTATCCGTAACCCTAACCCTAAACCTAACCCTAATATGAATCCTAACCATAATACCCTAACCCTAGGATAGCCCTAACCCTAACCCTAATCCTAACCCTAACCCTAATCCTAACCCTAACCCTAACTCTAATGCTATCCTAACCCTAACTATAACCCTAATAACTCTAATACGAACCCTAACCCTAACACAAACCCTAACCCTAACGCGAACCCTATCCCTAACGCTACCCTAACCCTAATACAAACCCTAACACTAATAATAATAACCCTAACCCTAACACTAAAACCCTAAAACACTAACCCTAACCCTAATACGTACCCTAACCCTAACCCTAATATGTACCCTAACCCTAATACGAACCCTATCCCAAACCCTAAAACGAACCCTAATACGAACCCTAACCCTAACCCTAATACCCTAATAACCTAACCCTAACCCTAACTAACCCTAACTCTAACCCTAACCGTAATACCCTAACCATAATAACCTAACCCTAATGCTACCCTAATACGAACCCTAACCCTAATACGAACCCTAACCCTAACTAATCCTAACCCTAATACCATAACCCTAATATCCTAACCCTAACCTAACCCTAATTCTAACCCAAACTCTAATAACCAAACCCTAACCCTAAACCTAATACCCTAATCCTTACCCTAATACAAACCAAAACCCTATCCATAACCTAACCCTAAAACTAACCCTAACCCTAATACCCTAATCCTATCCAAAACTCTAACCCTAACCCTAATACGTACCCTAACACTATCCATAACCTAACCATAACACTAACCCTCACCCTATGTAACCCTAACCCTAATCTAATAACCCTAACCCTAAAACCGTAACCCTACCCCTAATACAAAACCGAGCCCTAATAGGAACACTAACCTTAACCCTAATACGAACCATAACCCTAATAGCCTAATACCCTAACCCTAACTAACCCTAACATAACGCGAACCCTAATCCTAAAGCTAATCTAACCCTTACCCTAATAAGAAACCTAACCATAATATGAACCCTAACCCTAACAAACCCTAACCCTAATACACTAACCCTAACCTAATCCTAACTCTAACACTAACCCTAACACTAATACCCTAATCCTAACCCTAACCCTAATACGAACCCTAACCTTAATACCATAACCCTAACCTTAACACAACCCTAACCGTAACTCTAATCCTAACCCTAACCTAACCCTAACCCTTTCACAAACCCTAACACTAACACTAACACGAACCCTAACCCTAACACAAACCCTAACCCTAATACCGTAAATTCTAATTCTAACCCTAATACCCTAACCCTTACCTAACCCTAACTCTAATGCTACCCTAACCCTAACTATAACCCTAATACCTCTAATATGAACCCTAACGCAAACCCTATCCCTAACGTGTACCCTAACCCTAATGCTACCTTATTCCTAACCCTAATACGAACCCTAAACCCTAAACCTAACCCTCTAATACCATAGCCCTAACCCTAAGTAACCCTAACCCTAATCCTAATAGCCATAACCCTAACACTAAAACCCTAAAACACTAACCCTAACCCTAATACAAACCATAACCCTAACCCTAATACGAACACTAACCCTAGTATGAACCCTAAACCTAACCCTAATACGAACCCTAATATGAACCCTAACCCTAATACCCTAATATCCTAACCCTAACTCTAACGCTACCCTAACCCTAACTATAACCCTAATACCTCTAATATGAACCCTAACCCTAAATTACCCAAACCCTAATCCTAATAACCATAACCCTAACACTAAAACCCTAAAACTCTAACCCTAACCCTAATACGAATGATTACCCTAACCCTAATATGAACCCTAACCCTAATATGAACCCTAAACCTAACCCTAATATGAACCCTAATACGAACCGTAACCCTAATACCCTAATATCCTAACCCTAAACCTAACTAACACTAACCCTAACGCGAACCCTAACGCTACCCTAACCCTAATACAAACCCTAACCCTAATACAAACCCTAACTCTAACCCTTATACGAACCCTAACCCTAACTAACCCTAATACCCTAACCCTAATTCTAATACCCTAACCCTAATATCCTAACCCTAACCTGAACCTAACCCTAACCCTAACTATTATACCCAAACCCTAACTTAAACCTAACCCTAACCCTAACTCTAATACGAACCTAACCATATCCCTAACCTAACCCTAACACTAACCCTAACCTAACCCTAACCCTAACCTTAATACCATAACCCTAACCAAACCCTAACCGTAACCCTAATCCTAACTCTAATCCTAACCTAACCCTAACCATTACATAAACCCTCACCCTAACACGAACCCTAACCCTAACACGAACCCTTACCCGAACCCTAATACCATAAATCATAATTCTAATTCTAATACCCTAAACCTAAAACCCTAAATCTAACCCTAATATCCTAACCCTAATACCCTAACGCTAAACTCTATTCCTAACCCTAAGTAACCCTAACCCTAATCTAACAACCCTAACCCTGAAACCCTAACACCCTTACCCTAATACGAACCCTAACCCTAATAAGAACTCTAACCCTAATATGAATCCTTACCCTAATTCCCTAAACCTAACCCTAACACTTACCCTAACCCTAATACAAACCCAAACCCTAACCTGACCCTAACCCTAACCTTAATACCATAACCCTATCCCTAACCAAACCCTAACCGTAACCCTAAACCTAACCTAACCCTTACACAAACCCTAACCCTAACATGAACCCTAACCCTAACCCTAAAACCATAAATCCTAATTCTAACTCTAATACCCTAACCCTAAAACCCTAACCTTAATACGAACCCTAACCCTAACTAACCCTAACCCTAATACTCTAACCCTAACGCTAACACTATTACCCTCACCCTAAAACCCTAACCCTAACCTAACTCTAACCCTAACCCTAATATGAACCCTACCCCTAACACAAACCCTAACTCTAATACGAACCCTAACCCTAATACGAACCCTAACCCTAATGCAAACCCTGACCCCAACCCTAACCCTGACCCAACCCTAACCCGAACCCGAACCTGAATACCCTAACCATAACTCTAATACAAAACCTAACTCTAACCCTAACCCTAATACGAACCCTAACCCTAATAACCTAATACCCTAACTAACCCTAACATGAACCCTAACCCTAATGCTAACCTAACCCTAAGACGAACCCTAACCCTAATACGTACCCTAACCATAATATGAACGCTAAACCTAACCCTAATACCATAACACTAATTCTAACCCTAATACCCTAACCCTAACCATAACCCTACAAACCTGACCCTAAACCCTAACCCTAATACCCTATCTCTAACCCTAATACGAACCCTAACCCTAACCTAAACATAACCCTAACCCTAATACCCTAACCCTAACCCAACCCTAACCCTAATCCTAACCCTAACCTAACCCTTACACAAACCCTAACCCTAACACAAACCCTAACACGAACCATAACCCTAATCCTAAAGATACTCTAACCCTAATACAAACCATAACCCTAATCCTAACCCTAATACAAACCCTAACATGAACCCTAACACTAACTAACCCTAACCTTAACCTTAACCCTAATACCCTAACCCTAATACCTTTTTCCTAATACCCTAACCCTAAACTAACCCTAATCCTAATACACTAACCCTAGCCCTAACCTATCCATAACCCTAGCCCTAAACCTAACCCTAATATGAATCCTAACCCTAATACCCTAACCATAGGATAACCCTAACCCTAATACAAACCCTAACCCTAATAGGAACACAAACCCTAACCCTAATACGAACCATAACCCTAATCCTAAAGATACTCTAAACCTAACCCTAATACAAACCTTAACCCTAATCCTAACCCTAATACGAACCCTAACCCTAATATGAACCCTAACACTAAGTAACCCTAACCTTAACCTTAACCATAATATCCTAACCCTAATACCTTTTCCCTAATTCCCTAGCCCTAAACTAACCCTAATCCTAATACACTAACCCTAGCCCTAACCTATCCATAACCCTAACCCTAAACCTAACCCTAATATGAATCCTAACCCTAATACCCTAACCATAGGATAACCCTAACCCTAATCCTAACCCTAACCCTAGCCTAACCCTAACCCTAACTCTAATGCTATCCTAACCCTAACTATAACCCTAACACTTCTAATATGAACCCTAACCCTAA
This sequence comes from Pseudophryne corroboree, assembly GCF_028390025.1. Lineage (NCBI taxonomy): Eukaryota > Metazoa > Chordata > Amphibia > Anura > Myobatrachidae > Pseudophryne > Pseudophryne corroboree. The sequence goes on along the minus strand of NC_086446.1, from coordinate 150,960,672 downwards.
CACAAACCCTAACCCTAACGCAAACCCTAACCCTAACGCAAACCCTAACCCTAACCATAATACAAACCCTAACCCCTAACCCTAACCCTAATCCTAATAACCCTAACCCGAACACTAAAACCCTAAAACACTAACCCTAACCCAAATACGAACCATTAACTTAATACGAAACCAATCCCAAACCCTAAAACGACCCCTAATATGAACCCTAACCCTAATCCCCTAATATCCTAAACCTAACCCTAACTAACCCTAACCCTAATACCCAAACCCTAACCATAACCTAACCCTTACCATATCCATAACCTAACCCTAAAACTAACCCTAACCCTAACCCTAATACCCTAATACGAACCCTAACACTATCCATTACCTAACACTGACTCTAACCCTATGTAACCCTAACCCTAATCTAATAACCCTAACCCGAAAACCCTAACCCTAATACAAACCCTAACCCTAATAGGAACACAAACCCTAACCCTAATACGAACCATAACCCTAATCCTAAAGATACTCTAAACCTAACCCTAATACAAACCTTAACCCTAATCCTAACCCTAATACGAACCCTAACCCTAATATGAACCCTAACACTAAGTAACCCTAACCTTAACCTTAACCATAATATCCTAACCCTAATACCTTTTCCCTAATACCCTAACCCTAAACTAACCCTAATCCTAATACACTAACCCTAGCCGTAACCTATCCGTAACCCTAAACCTAACCCTAATATGAATCCTAACCCTAATACCCTAACCCTAGGTTAAACCTAACCCTAACCCTAATCCTAACCCTAACCCTAGCCTAACCCTAACCCTAACTCTAATGCTATCCTAACCCTAACTATAACCCTAATACTTCTAATACGAACCCTAACCCTAACACAAACCCTAACCCTAACGCAAACCCTAACCCTAACGCTACCCTAACCCTAACCATAATACAAACCCTAACCCCTAACCCTAATCCTAATAACCCTAACCCGAACACTAAAACCCTAAAACACTAACCCTAACCCAAATACGAACCATTAACTTAATACGAAACCAATCCCAAACCCTAAAACGAACCCTAATACGAACCCTAACCCTAACCCTAATACCCTAATATCCTAAACCTAACCCTAACTAACCCTAACCCTAACCCAAACCCTAATACCCAAACCCTAACCCTAACCTAACCCTAACTTTAATACCCTAATCCTAACCCTAATACGAACAAAAACCCTATCCATAACCTAACCCTAAAACTAACCCTAACCCTAACCCTAATACCCTAATACGAACCCTAACACTATCCATAATCTAACCCTTACCCTAACCCTATGTCTCCCTAACCCTAATCTAATAACCCTAACCCTAAAACCCTAAAACCCTAACCCTAACCCTAATACAAACCCTAACCCTAATAGGAACACAAACCCTAACCCTAATACGAACCATAACCCTAATAGCCTAATACCCTAACCCTAACTAACCCTAACATAACGCGAACTCTACTCCTAAAGCTAATCTAACCCTAACCCTAATAAGAACCCTAACCCTAATATGAACCCTAACCCTAACAAAACCTAACCCTAATACCCTAACCCTAACATAACCCTAACCCTAACACAAACCCTAACACTAATACCCTAATCCTAACCCTAATCATAACCCTAATATGAACCCTAACCTTAATACCATAACCGTAACCCAACCGTTACCGTAACCCTAATCCTATCCCTAACCTAACCTTAACCCTTACACAAACCCTAACCCTAACACTAACCCTAACCCTAACACAAACCCTAACCCTAATACCGTAAATTCTAATTCTAACCCTAATACCCTAACCCTAACCCTTACCTAACCCTAACTCTAACTCTAATGCTACCCTAACCCTAACTGTAACACTAATAGCTCTAATATGAACCCTAACCCTAACACAAACCCTAACCCAACCCTAACCCTAACCCTAATCCTAACCCTAAACCCTTACCTAACCATAAACCTTAAACAAACCCTAACATGAACCCTAACATGAACCCTAACCCTAAAGATACTCTAACCCTAACCCGAATACGAACCCTAACCCTAATCCTAACCCAAATATGAACCCTAACAATAACTAACACTAATCTTAACCCTAACCCTAATACCCTAACCCTAATACCCTAACCCTAATACCCTTTCCCTAATACCCTAAACCTAACCTAACCATAACCCTAATACCCTAACCCTAATACCCTAACCTAACCGTAACCCTAACCCTAACATGAAAGCTAACTCTAACCCTAATACCCTAACCCAAACCCTAACCCAACCCTAACCCTAATCCTAACCCTTACCTAACCCTAACCCTAACCCTAACTCTAATGCTACCCTAACCCTAACTATAACCCTAATACCTCTAATATAAACCCTAACCCTAACACAAACTCTAACCCTAACGCTACCCTATTACTAACCCTAATACGAACACTAACCCCTAACCATAACCCCCTAATAACCTAGACCTAACCCTAAGTATCCCTAACCCTAATCCTAATAACCATAACCCTAAAACTAAAACCCTAAAACACTAACCCTAACCCTAATACGAACCATAACCCTAACCTTAATACGAACCCTAAACCTAATATGAACCCTAACCCTAATACGAACCCTAATACGAACCCAAACCCTAATACCCTAATATCCTAACCCTAATGCTACCCTAACCCTAATACAAACCCTAACCCTAATACGAACCCTAACTCTAACCCTTATACGAATCCTAACCCTAACTAACCCTGACTCTAATATCCTAACCCTAACTCTAATACCTTAACCCTAATACCCTAACCTAACCCTAACCCTAACTATAATACTCAAACCCTAACCCAAACCTAAACCTAACCCTAATACTCTAATCCTAACCCTAACCCTAATACAAACCCTAACCCTAATACGAACCCTAACTCTAACCCTTATACGAACCCTAACTAACCCTGACTCTAATATCCTAACCCTAACTCTAATACCTTAACCCTAATACCCTAACCTAACCCTAACTATAATACTCAAACCCTAACCCAAACCTAAACCTAACCCTAATACTCTAATCCTAACCCTAACCCTAATACGAACCCTAACCCTATCCCTAACCTAACCCTAATACTAACACTAACCCTATTCCTAAACCTAATATGCTAACCCTAACCCAACCCTAACCCTAATCCTAACCCTAACATGAGCCCTAACCCTATAACGAACCATAATCCCAACTCTTATACCATAACCCTTATTCTAAACCTAATACCCTAACCCTAACCCTAAAACCCTAACCCTAATAACATAACCCTAATACCCTAACCCTAAACCCTATTCCTAACCCTAAGTAACCCTAACCCTAATCTAATAACCCTAACTCTAACCTTAAAACCCTAACACCCTAACCCTCTCCCTAATAGGAACCCTAACCCTAATACGAACCCTAACCCTAATACCAAAATACCCTAACTAACCCTAACATAACGCAAACCCTATTCCTAAAGCTAATCTAACCATAACCCTAATACAAATTCTAACTCTAATACGAACCCTAACCCTAATATGAATCCTATCCCTAACCTAACCCTAACCTTAATACCATAACCCTAACCAAACCCTAATCGTAACCCTAATCCTAACTCTAACCCTAACCCTAACCTAACCCTAACCCTTACACAAACCCTAACCCTAACACGAACCCTAACCCTAACACGAACCCTAACCCTAAAACCATAAATCCTAATTCTAACACTAATACCCTAACACTAAAACCCTAACCCTAACCTTATTAAGAACCCTATCCCTAACTAACCCTAACCTTAATACTATAACACTAACGCTAACACTATTACCCTCACCCTAATACCCTAACCCTAATCTAACTCTAACCCTAACCCTAATATGAACCCTACCCCTAACACAAAACCTTACCCTATCTCAAATACAAACCCTAACCCTTATACGAACCCTAACCCTAATGCAAACCCTGACCCGACCATAACCCTGACCCAACCCTAACCCTAACCCGAATGCCCTAACCATAACTCTAACACAAAACCTAACTCTAACCCTAACCCTAATTAGAACCATAACCCTAACCCTAATACCAAAATACCCTAACCCTAACTAACCCTAACATAACGCAAACCCTAATCCTAAAGCTAATCTAACCATAACCCTAATACAAATTCTAACTCTAATACGAACCCTAACCCTAATATGAACCCTAACCCTAACCTAACCCTAATCCTAACCCAAACTCTAATAACCAAACCCTAACCCTAACCCTAATACCCTAATCCTTACCCTAATCCTAACCAAAACCCTATCCATAACCTAACCCTAAAACTAACCCTAACCCTAATACCCTAATCCTAACCAAAACCCTAACCCTAACCCTAATACGTACCCTAACACTATCCATAACCTAACCCTAACACTAACCCTAACCCTAACCCTATGTAACCCTAATCCTAATCTAATAACCCTAACCCTAAAACCCTAACCCTACCCCTAATACAAAACCTAACCCTAATAGGAACACTAACCCTAACCCTTCTACGAACCATAACCCTAATAGCCTAATACCCTAACCCTGACTAACCCTAACATAACGCGAACCCTAATCCTAAAGCTAATCTAACCCTTACCCTAATAAGAACCCTAACCATAATATGAACCCTAACCCTAACAAACCCTAACACTAATACACTGACCCTAACCTAACCCTAACTCTAACACTAACCCTAACACTAATACCCTAATCCTAACCCTAACCCTAATATGAACCCTAACCTTAATACCATAACCCTAACCTTAACACAACCCTAACCGTAACTCTAATCCTAACCCTAATCTAACCCTAACCCTTTCACAAACCCTAACACTAACACGAACCCTAACCCTAAATCTAACACAAACCCTAACCCTAATACCGTAAATTCTAATTCTAACCCTAATACCCTAACCCTTACCTAACCCTAACCCTAACTCTAACGCTACCCTAACCCTAACTATAACCCTAATACCTCTAATATGAACCCTAACGCAAACCCTATCCCTAACGCGTACCTTAACCCTAATGCTACCTTATTCCTAACCCTAATACAAACCCTAAACCTAACCCTCTAATACCCTAGCCCTAACCCTAAGTAACCCTAACCCTAATCCTAATAACCATAACCCTAACACTAAAACCCTAAAACACTAACCCTAACCCTAATACAAACCATAACCCTAACCCTAATACGAACACTAACCCTAGTATGAACCCTAAACCAAACCCTAATACGAACCCTAATACAAACCCTAACCCTAATACCCTAATATCCTAACCCTAACCCTAACTCTAACGCTACCCAAACCCTAACTATAACCCTAATACCTCTAATATGAACCCTAATCCTAACACAAACCCTAACGCGAACCCTAACCCTAATGCTACCCTTTTCCTAACCCTAATATGAACCCTAACCCCTAACCCTAACCCCCTAATAACCTAGCCCTAACCCTAAGTAACCCTAACCCTAATCCTAATAACCATAACCCTAACACTAAACCCTAAAACTCTAACCCTAACCCTAATACGAATGATAACCCTAACCCTAATATGAACCCTAACCCTAATATGAACCCTAACCCTAATATGAACCCTAATACGAACCGTAACCCTAATACCCTAATATCCTAACCCTAAACCTAACTAACACTAACCCTAACGCGAACCCTAAAGCTACCCTAACCCTAATACAAACCCTAACCCTAATACGAACTCTAACTCTAACCCTTATATGAACCCTATCCCTAACTAACCCTAACCCTAATACCCTAACCCTAATTCTAATACCCTAACCCTAATATCCTAACCCTAACCCTAACCTAACCCTAACCCTAACTATTATACCCAAACCCTAACCTTAACGTAACCCTAACCCTAACTCTAATACGAACCCTAACCATATCCCTAACCTAACCCTAACACTAACACTAACCCTATCCCTAAACCTAATATGCTAACCCTAACCCAAGCCTTACCCTAATCCTGACCCTAACACAAACCCTTACACAAACCCGAACCCTAACACGAGCCCTAACCCTATCCCTAAACCTAAAATGAACCATAACCCCAACCCTTATACCATAACCCTTATTCTAAACCTAATACCCTAACCCTAACCCTAAAACCATAACCCTAACGATAATAACCTTACCCTAATACCCTAACCCTAACCTTAAAACCCTAATACCCTAACCCTAATACGAACCCTAACCCTAATATGAACCCTAATACCAAAATACCCTAACCCTTACTAACCCTAACATAACGCAAACCCTAATCCTAAAGCTAATCAAACTATAACCCTAATACGAACCCTAACTCTAATACGAACCCTAACCCTAATATGAACCCTAATCCTAACTAACCCTAACCCTAATTCCCTAACCCTAACCTAACCCTAACCCTAACACTAACCCTAACCCTAATACTAATCCTAACCCTAACCTAACCCTAACCCTAACCTTAATACCATAACCCTAACCCTAACCAAACCCTAACCGTAACCCTAATCCTAACTCTAACCCTAACCTAACCCTAACCATTACACAAACCCTCACCCTAACACGAACCCTAACCCTAACACGAACCCTAACCCTAATACCATAAATCCTAATTCTAACTCTAATACCCTAACCCTAAAACCCTAACCCTAACCTTAATATAAACCCTAACCCTAACTAACCCTAACCTTAATACTCTAACCCTAACGCTAACACTATTACCCTCACCCTAATACCCTAACCCTAATCTAACTCTAACCCTAACCCTAATATGAACCCTACCCCTAACACAAACCCTAATCCTAACTCTAATACAAACCCAAACCCTAATACGAACCCTAACCCTAATACGAACCCTGACTCCGACCCTAACCCTGACCCAACCCTAACCCGAACCCGAATACCCTAACCATAACTCTAACACAAAACCTAAATCTAACCCTAACCCTAATACGAACCCTAACCCTAACCCTAATAACCTAATACCCTAACCCTAACTAACCCTAACGCGAACCCTAATGCTAACCTAACCCTAAGACGAACCCTAACCCTAATACGAACCCTAGTAATAATATGAATGCTAAACCTAAACCTAATACCATTACACTAATTCTAACACTAATACCCTAACCATAACTCTAAAATCTTAACCCTAAAACCCTAACCCTAATACCCTAACTCTAACCCTAATATGAACCCTAACCATAACCTAAACCTAACCCTAACACTAATACCCTAACCCTAACCCAACCCTAACCTTAATCCTAACCCTAACCCTAACCTAACCCTAACCCTTGCACAAACCCTAACCCTAACACGAACCCTAACCCTAATCCTAAAGATACTCTAACCCTAACCCTAATACAAACCTTAACCCTAATCCTAACCCTAATACGAACCCTATCCCTAATATGAACCCTAACACTAACTAACCCTAACCTTAACCCTAACCCTATTACCCTAACCCTAATACCCTTTCCCTAATACCCTAACCCTAAACAAACCCTAACAATAATACACTAACCCTAGCCCTAACCTATCCGTAACCCTAACCCTAAACCTAACCCTAATATGAATCCTAACCATAATACCCTAACCCTAGGATAGCCCTAACCCTAACCCTAATCCTAACCCTAACCCTAATCCTAACCCTAACTCTAATGCTATCCTAACCCTAACTATAACCCTAATACCTCTAATACGAACCCTAACCCTAACACAAACCCTAACCCTAACGCGAACCCTATCCCTAACGCTACCCTAACCCTAATACAAACCCTAACACTAATCCTAATAACCCTAACCCTAACACTAAAACCCTAAAACACTAACCCTAACCCTAATACGTACCCTAACCCTAACCCTAATATGTACCCTAACCCTAATACGAACCCTATCCCAAACCCTAAAATGAACCCTAATACGAACCCTAACCCTAACCCTAATACCCTAATAACCTAACCCTAACCCTAACTAACCCTAACTCTAACCCTAACCGTAATACCCTAACCATAATAACCTAACCCTAATGCTACCCTAATACGAACCCTAACCCTAATACGAACCCTAACCCTAACTAATCCTAACCCTAATACCATAACCCTAATATCCTAACCCTAACCTAACCCTAATTCTAACCCAAACTCTAATAACCAAACCCTAACCCTAAACCTAATACCCTAATCCTTACCCTAATACAAACCAAAACCCTATCCATAACCTAACCCTAAAACTAACCCTAACCCTAATACCCTAATCCTATCCAAAACTCTAACCCTAACCCTAATACGTACCCTAACACTATCCATAACCTAACCATAACACTAACCCTCACCCTATGTAACCCTAACCCTAATCTAATAACCCTAACCCTAAAACCGTAACCCTACCCCTAATACAAAACCGAGCCCTAATAGGAACACTAACCTTAACCCTAATACGAACCATAACCCTAATAGCCTAATACCCTAACCCTAACTAACCCTAACATAACGCGAACCCTAATCCTAAAGCTAATCTAACCCTTACCCTAATAAGAAACCTAACCATAATATGAACCCTAACCCTAACAAACCCTAACCCTAATACACTAACCCTAACCTAATCCTAACTCTAACACTAACCCTAACACTAATACCCTAATCCTAACCCTAATACGAACCCTAACCCTAACCTTAATACCATAACCCTAACCTTAACACAACCCTAACCGTAACTCTAATCCTAACCCTAACCTAACCCTAACCCTTTCACAAACCCTAACACTAACACTAACCCTAACCCTAACCCTAACACAAACCCTAACCCTAATACCGTAAATTCTAATTCTAACCCTAATACCCTAACCCTTACCTAACCCTAACTCTAATGCTACCCTAACCCTAACTATAACCCTAATACCTCTAATATGAACCCTAACGCAAACCCTATCCCTAACGTGTACCCTAACCCTAATGCTACCTTATTCCTAACCCTAATACGAACCCTAAACCCTAAACCTAACCCTCTAATACCCTAGCCCTAACCCTAAGTAACCCTAACCCTAATCCTAATAGCCATAACCCTAACACTAAAACCCTAAAACACTAACCCTAACCCTAATACAAACCATAACCCTAACCCTAATACGAACACTAACCCTAGTATGAACCCTAAACCTAACCCTAATACGAACCCTAATATGAACCCTAACCCTAATACCCTAATATCCTAACCCTAACTCTAACGCTACCCTAACCCTAACTATAACCCTAATACCTCTAATATGAACCCTAACCCTAAATTACCCAAACCCTAATCCTAATAACCATAACCCTAACACTAAAACCCTAAAACTCTAACCCTAACCCTAATACGAATGATTACCCTAACCCTAATATGAACCCTAACCCTAATATGAACCCTAAACCTAACCCTAATATGAACCCTAATACGAACCGTAACCCTAATACCCTAATATCCTAACCCTAAACCTAACTAACACTAACCCTAACGCGAACCCTAACGCTACCCTAACCCTAATACAAACCCTAACCCTAATACAAACCCTAACTCTAACCCTTATACGAACCCTAACCCTAACTAACCCTAATACCCTAACCCTAATTCTAATACCCTAACCCTAATATCCTAACCCTAACCCGAACCTAACCCTAACCCTAACTATTATACCCAAACCCTAACCTAAACCTAACCCTAACCCTAACTCTAATACGAACCTAACCATATCCCTAACCTAACCCTAACACTAACCCTAACCCTAACCTAACCCTAACCCTAACCTTAATACCATAACCCTAACCCTAACCAAACCCTAACCGTAACCCTAATCCTAACTCTAATCCTAACCTAACCCTAACCATTACATAAACCCTCACCCTAACACGAACCCTAACCCTAACACGAACCCTTACCCGAACCCTAATACCATAAATCATAATTCTAATTCTAATACCCTAAACCTAAAACCCTAAATCTAACCCTAATATCCTAACCCTAATACCCTAACGCTAAACTCTATTCCTAACCCTAAGTAACCCTAACCCTAATCTAACAACCCTAACCCTGAAACCCTAACACCCTTACCCTAATACGAACCCTAACCCTAATAAGAACTCTAACCCTAATATGAATCCTTACCCTAATTCCCTAAACCTAACCTAACCCTAACACTTACCCTAACCCTAATACAAACCCAAACCCTAACCTAACCCTAACCCTAACCTTAATACCATAACCCTATCCCTAACCAAACCCTAACCGTAACCCTAAACCTAACCTAACCCTTACACAAACCCTAACCCTAACATGAACCCTAACCCTAACCCTAAAACCATAAATCCTAATTCTAACTCTAATACCCTAACCCTAAAACCCTAACCTTAATACGAACCCTAACTAACCCTAACCCTAATACTCTAACCCTAACGCTAACACTATTACCCTCACCCTAAAACCCTAACCCTAACCTAACTCTAACCCTAACCCTAATATGAACCCTACCCCTAACACAAACCCTAACTCTAATACGAACCCTAACCCTAATACGAACCCTAACCCTAATGCAAACCCTGACCCCAACCCTAACCCTGACCCAACCCTAACCCGAACCCGAACCTGAATACCCTAACCATAACTCTAATACAAAACCTAACTCTAACCCTAACCCTAATACGAACCCTAACCCTAATAACCTAATACCCTAACTAACCCTAACATGAACCCTAACCCTAATGCTAACCTAACCCTAAGACGAACCCTAACCCTAATACGTACCCTAACCATAATATGAACGCTAAACCTAACCCTAATACCATAACACTAATTCTAACCCTAATACCCTAACCCTAACCATAACCCTACAAACCTGACCCTAAACCCTAACCCTAATACCCTATCTCTAACCCTAATACGAACCCTAACCCTAACCTAAACATAACCCTAACCCTAATACCCTAACCCTAACCAAACCCTAACCCTAATCCTAACCCTAACCTAACCCTTACACAAACCCTAACCCTAACACAAACCCTAACACGAACCATAACCCTAATCCTAAAGATACTCTAACCCTAACCCTAATACAAACCATAACCCTAATCCTAACCCTAATACAAACCCTAACATGAACCCTAACACTAACTAACCCTAACCTTAACCTTAACCCTAATACCCTAACCCTAATACCTTTTCCCTAATACCCTAACCCTAAACTAACCCTAATCCTAATACACTAACCCTAGCCCTAACCTATCCATAACCCTAACCCTAAACCTAACCCTAATATGAATCCTAACCCTAATACCCTAACCATAGGATAACCCTAACCCTAATACAAACCCTAACCCTAATAGGAACACAAACCCTAACCCTAATACGAACCATAACCCTAATCCTAAAGATACTCTAAACCTAACCCTAATACAAACCTTAACCCTAATCCTAACCCTAATACGAACCCTAACCCTAATATGAACCCTAACACTAAGTAACCCTAACCTTAACCTTAACCATAATATCCTAACCCTAATACCTTTTCCCTAATACCCTAACCCTAAACTAACCCTAATCCTAATACACTAACCCTAGCCCTAACCTATCCATAACCCTAACCCTAAACCTAACCCTAATATGAATCCTAACCCTAATACCCTAACCATAGGATAACCCTAACCCTAATCCTAACCCTAACCCTAGCCTAACCCTAACCCTAACTCTAATGCTATCCTAACCCTAACTATAACCCTAACACTTCTAATATGAACCCTAACCCTAACACAAACCCTAACCCTAACGCAAACCCTAACCCTAACGCAAACCCTAACCCTAACCATAATACAAACCCTAACCCCTAACCCTAACCCTAATCCTAATAACCCTAACCCGAACACTAAAACCCTAAAACACTAACCCTAACCCAAATACGAACCATTAACTTAATACGAAACCAATCCCAAACCCTAAAACGACCCCTAATATGAACCCTAACCCTAATCCCCTAATATCCTAAACCTAACCCTAACTAACCCTAACCCTAATACCCAAACCCTAACCCTAACCTAACCCTTACCATATCCATAACCTAACCCTAAAACTAACCCTAACCCTAATACCCTAATACGAACCCTAACACTATCCATTACCTAACACTGACTCTAACCCTATGTAACCCTAACCCTAATCTAATAACCCTAACCCTAAAACCCTAACCCTAATACAAACCCTAACCCTAATAGGAACACAAACCCTAACCCTAATACGAACCATAACCCTAATCCTAAAGATACTCTAAACCTAACCCTAATACAAACCTTAACCCTAATCCTAACCCTAATACGAACCCTAACCCTAATATGAACCCTAACACTAAGTAACCCTAACCTTAACCTTAACCATAATATCCTAACCCTAACACCTTTTCCCTAATACCCTAACCCTAAACTAACCCTAATCCTAATACACTAACCCTAGCCGTAACCTATCCGTAACCCTAAACCTAACCCTAATATGAATCCTAACCCTAATACCCTAACCCTAGGTTAAACCTAACCCTAACCCTAATCCTAACCCTAACCCTAGCCTAACCCTAACCCTAACTATAATGCTATCCTAACCCTAACTATAACCCTAATACTTCTAATACGAACCCTAACCCTAACACAAACCCTAACCCTAACGCAAACCCTAACCCTAACGCTACCCTAACCCTAACCATAATACAAACCCTAACCCCTAACCCTAATCCTAATAACCCTAACCCGAACACTAAAACCCTAAAACACTAACCCTAACCCAAATACGAACCATTAACTTAATACGAAACCAATCCCAAACCCTAAAACGAACCCTAATACGAACCCTAACCCTAACCCTAATACCCTAATATCCTAAACCTAACCCTAACTAACCCTAACCCTAACCCAAACCCTAATACCCAAACCCTAACCCTAACCTAACCCTAACTTTAATACCCTAATCCTAACCCTAATACGAACAAAAACCCTATCCATAACCTAACCCTAAAACTAACCCTAACCCTAACCCTAATACCCTAATACGAACCCTAACACTATCCATAATCTAACCCTTACCCTAACCCTATGTCTCCCTAACCCTAATCTAATAACCCTAACCCTAAAACCCTAAAACCCTAACCCTAACCCTAATACAAACCCTAACCCTAATAGGAACACAAACCCTAACCCTAATACGAACCATAACCCTAATAGCCTAATACACTAACCCTAACTAACCCTAACATAACGCGAACTCTACTCCTAAAGCTAATCTAACCCTAACCCTAATAAGAACCCTAACCCTAATATGAACCCTCTCCCTAACAAAACCTAACCCTAATACCCTAACCCTAACATAACCCTAACCCTAACACAAACCCTAACACTAATACCCTAATCCTAACCCTAATCATAACCCTAATATGAACCCTAACCTTAATACCATAACCGTAACCCAACCGTTACCGTAACCCTAATCCTATCCCTAACCTAACCTTAACCCTTACACAAACCCTAACCCTAACACTAACCCTAACCCTAACACAAACCCTAACCCTAATACCGTAAATTCTAATTCTAACCCTAATACCCTAACCCTAACCCTTACCTAACCCTAACCCTAACTCTAACGCTACCCTAACCCTAACTATAACCCTAATACCTCTAATATGAACCCTAACGCAAACCCTATCCCTAACGCGTACCTTAACCCTAATGCTACCTTATTCCTAACCCTAATACAAACCCTAAACCTAACCCTCTAATACCCTAGCCCTAACCCTAAGTAACCCTAACCCTAATCCTAATAACCATAACCCTAACACTAAAACCCTAAAACACTAACCCTAACCCTAATACAAACCATAACCCTAACCCTAATACGAACACTAACCCTAGTATGAACCCTAAACCAAACCCTAATACGAACCCTAATACAAACCCTAACCCTAATACCCTAATATCCTAACCCTAACCCTAACTCTAACGCTACCCAAACCCTAACTATAACCCTAATACCTCTAATATGAACCCTAATCCTAACACAAACCCTAACGCGAACCCTAACCCTAATGCTACCCTTTTCCTAACCCTAATATGAACCCTAACCCCTAACCCTAACCCCCTAATAACCTAGCCCTAACCCTAAGTAACCCTAACCCTAATCCTAATAACCATAACCCTAACACTAAACCCTAAAACTCTAACCCTAACCCTAATACGAATGATAACCCTAACCCTAATATGAACCCTAACCCTAATATGAACCCTAACCCTAATATGAACCCTAATACGAACCGTAACCCTAATACCCTAATATCCTAACCCTAAACCTAACTAACACTAACCCTAACGCGAACCCTAAAGCTACCCTAACCCTAATACAAACCCTAACCCTAATACGAACTCTAACTCTAACCCTTATATGAACCCTATCCCTAACTAACCCTAACCCTAATACCCTAACCCTAATTCTAATACCCTAACCCTAATATCCTAACCCTAACCCTAACCTAACCCTAACCCTAGCTATTATACCCAAACCCTAACCTTAACGTAACCCTAACCCTAACTCTAATACGAACCCTAACCATATCCCTAACCTAACCCTAACACTAACACTAACCCTATCCCTAAACCTAATATGCTAACCCTAACCCAATCCTTACCCTAATCCTGACCCTAACACAAACCCTTACACAAACCCGAACCCTAACACGAGCCCTAACCCTATCCCTAAACCTAAAATGAACCATAACCCCAACCCTTATACCATAACCCTTATTCTAAACCTAATACCCTAACCCTAACCCTAAAACCATAACCCTAACGATAATAACCTTACCCTAATACCCTAACCATAACCTTAAAACCCTAATACCCTAACCCTAATACGAACCCTAACCCTAATATGAACCCTAATACCAAAATACCCTAACCCTTACTAACCCTAACATAACGCAAACCCTAATCCTAAAGCTAATCAAACTATAACCCTAATACAAACCCTAACTCTAATACGAACCCTAACCCTAATATGAACCCTAATCCTAACTAACCCTAACCCTAATTCCCTAACCCTAACCTAACCCTAACCCTAACACTAACCCTAACCCTAATACTAATCCTAACCCTAACCTAACCCTAACCCTAACCTTAATACCATAACCCTAACCCTAACCAAACCCTAACCGTAACCCTAATCCTAACTCTAACCCTAACCTAACCCTAACCATTACACAAACCCTCACCCTAACACGAACCCTAACCCTAACACGAACCCTAACCCTAATACCATAAATCCTAATTCTAACTCTAATACCCTAACCCTAAAACCCTAACCCTAACCTTAATATAAACCCTAACCCTAACTAACCCTAACCTTAATACTCTAACCCTAACGCTAACACTATTACCCTCACCCTAATACCCTAACCCTAATCTAACTCTAACCCTAACCCTAATATGAACCCTACCCCTAACACAAACCCTAATCCTAACTCTAATACAAACCCAAACCCTAATACGAACCCTAACCCTAATACGAACCCTGACTCCGACCCTAACCCTGACCCAACCCTAACCCGAACCCGAATACCCTAACCATAACTCTAACACAAAACCTAAATCTAACCCTAACCCTAATACGAACCCTAACCCTAACCCTAATAACCTAATACCCTAACCCTAACTAACCCTAACCCTAACGCGAACCCTAATGCTAACCTAACCCTAAGACGAACCCTAACCCTAATACGAACCCTAGTAATAATATGAATGCTAAACCTAAACCTAATACCATTACACTAATTCTAACACTAATACCATAACCATAACTCTAAAATCTTAACCCTAAAACCCTAACCCTAATACCCTAACTCTAACCCTAATATGAACCCTAACCATAACCTAAACCTAACCCTAACACTAATACCCTAACCCTAACCCAACCCTAACCTTAATCCTAACCCTAACCCTAACCTAACCCTAACCCTTACACAAACCCTAACCCTAACACGAACCCTAACCCTAATCCTAAAGATACTCTAACCCTAACCCTAATACAAACCTTAACCCTAATCCTAACCCTAATACGAACCCTATCCCTAATATGAACCCTAACACTAACTAACCCTAACCTTAACCCTAACCCTATTACCCTAACCCTAATACCCTTTCCCTAATACCCTAACCCTAAACAAACCCTAACAATAATACACTAACCCTAGCCCTAACCTATCCGTAACCCTAACCCTAAACCTAACCCTAATATGAATCCTAACCATAATACCCTAACCCTAGGATAGCCCTAACCCTAACCCTAATCCTAACCCTAACCCTAATCCTAACCCTAACTCTAATGCTATCCTAACCCTAACTATAACCCTAATACCTCTAATACGAACCCTAACCCTAACACAAACCCTAACCCTAACGCGAACCCTATCCCTAACGCTACCCTAACCCTAATACAAACCCTAACACTAATCCTAATAACCCTAACCCTAACACTAAAACCCTAAAACACTAACCCTAACCCTAATACGTACCCTAACCCTAACCCTAATATGTACCCTAACCCTAATACGAACCCTATCCCAAACCCTAAAATGAACCCTAATACGAACCCTAACCCTAACCCTAATACCCTAATAACCTAACCCTAACCCTAACTAACCCTAACTCTAACCCTAACCGTAATACCCTAACCATAATAACCTAACCCTAATGCTACCCTAATACGAACCCTAACCCTAATACGAACCCTAACCCTAACTAATCCTAACCCTAATACCATAACCCTAATATCCTAACCCTAACCTAACCCTAATTCTAACCCAAACTCTAATAACCAAACCCTAACCCTAAACCTAATACCCTAATCCTTACCCTAATACAAACCAAAACCCTATCCATAACCTAACCCTAAAACTAACCCTAACCCTAATACCCTAATCCTATCCAAAACTCTAACCCTAACCCTAATACGTACCCTAACACTATCCATAACCTAACCATAACACTAACCCTCACCCTATGTAACCCTAACCCTAATCTAATAACCCTAACCCTAAAACCGTAACCCTACCCCTAATACAAAACCGAGCCCTAATAGGAACACTAACCTTAACCCTAATACGAACCATAACCCTAATAGCCTAATACCCTAACCCTAACTAACCCTAACATAACGCGAACCCTAATCCTAAAGCTAATCTAACCCTTACCCTAATAAGAAACCTAACCATAATATGAACCCTAACCCTAACAAACCCTAACCCTAATACACTAACCCTAACCTAATCCTAACTCTAACACTAACCCTAACACTAATACCCTAATCCTAACCCTAATACGAACCCTAACCCTAACCTTAATACCATAACCCTAACCTTAACACAACCCTAACCGTAACTCTAATCCTAACCCTAACCTAACCCTAACCCTTTCACAAACCCTAACACTAACACTAACCCTAACCCTAACCCTAACACAAACCCTAACCCTAATACCGTAAATTCTAATTCTAACCCTAATACCCTAACCCTTACCTAACCCTAACTCTAATGCTACCCTAACCCTAACTATAACCCTAATACCTCTAATATGAACCCTAACGCAAACCCTATCCCTAACGTGTACCCTAACCCTAATGCTACCTTATTCCTAACCCTAATACGAACCCTAAACCCTAAACCTAACCCTCTAATACCCTAGCCCTAACCCTAAGTAACCCTAACCCTAATCCTAATAGCCATAACCCTAACACTAAAACCCTAAAACACTAACCCTAACCCTAATACAAACCATAACCCTAACCCTAATACGAACACTAACCCTAGTATGAACCCTAAACCTAACCCTAATACGAACCCTAATATGAACCCTAACCCTAATACCCTAATATCCTAACCCTAACTCTAACGCTACCCTAACCCTAACTATAACCCTAATACCTCTAATATGAACCCTAACCCTAAATTACCCAAACCCTAATCCTAATAACCATAACCCTAACACTAAAACCCTAAAACTCTAACCCTAACCCTAATACGAATGATTACCCTAACCCTAATATGAACCCTAACCCTAATATGAACCCTAAACCTAACCCTAATATGAACCCTAATACGAACCGTAACCCTAATACCCTAATATCCTAACCCTAAACCTAACTAACACTAACCCTAACGCGAACCCTAACGCTACCCTAACCCTAATACAAACCCTAACCCTAATACAAACCCTAACTCTAACCCTTATACGAACCCTAACCCTAACTAACCCTAATACCCTAACCCTAATTCTAATACCCTAACCCTAATATCCTAACCCTAACCCGAACCTAACCCTAACCCTAACTATTATACCCAAACCCTAACCTAAACCTAACCCTAACCCTAACTCTAATACGAACCTAACCATATCCCTAACCTAACCCTAACACTAACCCTAACCCTAACCTAACCCTAACCCTAACCTTAATACCATAACCCTAACCCTAACCAAACCCTAACCGTAACCCTAATCCTAACTCTAATCCTAACCTAACCCTAACCATTACATAAACCCTCACCCTAACACGAACCCTAACCCTAACACGAACCCTTACCCGAACCCTAATACCATAAATCATAATTCTAATTCTAATACCCTAAACCTAAAACCCTAAATCTAACCCTAATATCCTAACCCTAATACCCTAACGCTAAACTCTATTCCTAACCCTAAGTAACCCTAACCCTAATCTAACAACCCTAACCCTGAAACCCTAACACCCTTACCCTAATACGAACCCTAACCCTAATAAGAACTCTAACCCTAATATGAATCCTTACCCTAATTCCCTAAACCTAACCTAACCCTAACACTTACCCTAACCCTAATACAAACCCAAACCCTAACCTAACCCTAACCCTAACCTTAATACCATAACCCTATCCCTAACCAAACCCTAACCGTAACCCTAAACCTAACCTAACCCTTACACAAACCCTAACCCTAACATGAACCCTAACCCTAACCCTAAAACCATAAATCCTAATTCTAACTCTAATACCCTAACCCTAAAACCCTAACCTTAATACGAACCCTAACTAACCCTAACCCTAATACTCTAACCCTAACGCTAACACTATTACCCTCACCCTAAAACCCTAACCCTAACCTAACTCTAACCCTAACCCTAATATGAACCCTACCCCTAACACAAACCCTAACTCTAATACGAACCCTAACCCTAATACGAACCCTAACCCTAATGCAAACCCTGACCCCAACCCTAACCCTGACCCAACCCTAACCCGAACCCGAACCTGAATACCCTAACCATAACTCTAATACAAAACCTAACTCTAACCCTAACCCTAATACGAACCCTAACCCTAATAACCTAATACCCTAACTAACCCTAACATGAACCCTAACCCTAATGCTAACCTAACCCTAAGACGAACCCTAACCCTAATACGTACCCTAACCATAATATG
Organism: Pseudophryne corroboree; assembly: GCF_028390025.1. Classification (NCBI taxonomy): domain Eukaryota; kingdom Metazoa; phylum Chordata; class Amphibia; order Anura; family Myobatrachidae; genus Pseudophryne; species Pseudophryne corroboree. The sequence goes on along the minus strand of NC_086446.1, from coordinate 150,941,091 downwards.
AACGCTAAACCTAACCCTAATACCATAACACTAATTCTAACCCTAATACCCTAACCCTAACCATAACCCTACAAACCTGACCCTAAACCCTAACCCTAATACCCTATCTCTAACCCTAATACGAACCCTAACCCTAACCTAAACATAACCCTAACCCTAATACCCTAACCCTAACCAAACCCTAACCCTAATCCTAACCCTAACCTAACCCTTACACAAACCCTAACCCTAACACAAACCCTAACACGAACCATAACCCTAATCCTAAAGATACTCTAACCCTAACCCTAATACAAACCATAACCCTAATCCTAACCCTAATACAAACCCTAACATGAACCCTAACACTAACTAACCCTAACCTTAACCTTAACCCTAATACCCTAACCCTAATACCTTTTCCCTAATACCCTAACCCTAAACTAACCCTAATCCTAATACACTAACCCTAGCCCTAACCTATCCATAACCCTAACCCTAAACCTAACCCTAATATGAATCCTAACCCTAATACCCTAACCATAGGATAACCCTAACCCTAATACAAACCCTAACCCTAATAGGAACACAAACCCTAACCCTAATACGAACCATAACCCTAATCCTAAAGATACTCTAAACCTAACCCTAATACAAACCTTAACCCTAATCCTAACCCTAATACGAACCCTAACCCTAATATGAACCCTAACACTAAGTAACCCTAACCTTAACCTTAACCATAATATCCTAACCCTAATACCTTTTCCCTAATACCCTAACCCTAAACTAACCCTAATCCTAATACACTAACCCTAGCCCTAACCTATCCATAACCCTAACCCTAAACCTAACCCTAATATGAATCCTAACCCTAATACCCTAACCATAGGATAACCCTAACCCTAATCCTAACCCTAACCCTAGCCTAACCCTAACCCTAACTCTAATGCTATCCTAACCCTAACTATAACCCTAACACTTCTAATATGAACCCTAACCCTAACACAAACCCTAACCCTAACGCAAACCCTAACCCTAACGCAAACCCTAACCCTAACCATAATACAAACCCTAACCCCTAACCCTAACCCTAATCCTAATAACCCTAACCCGAACACTAAAACCCTAAAACACTAACCCTAACCCAAATACGAACCATTAACTTAATACGAAACCAATCCCAAACCCTAAAACGACCCCTAATATGAACCCTAACCCTAATCCCCTAATATCCTAAACCTAACCCTAACTAACCCTAACCCTAATACCCAAACCCTAACCCTAACCTAACCCTTACCATATCCATAACCTAACCCTAAAACTAACCCTAACCCTAATACCCTAATACGAACCCTAACACTATCCATTACCTAACACTGACTCTAACCCTATGTAACCCTAACCCTAATCTAATAACCCTAACCCTAAAACCCTAACCCTAATACAAACCCTAACCCTAATAGGAACACAAACCCTAACCCTAATACGAACCATAACCCTAATCCTAAAGATACTCTAAACCTAACCCTAATACAAACCTTAACCCTAATCCTAACCCTAATACGAACCCTAACCCTAATATGAACCCTAACACTAAGTAACCCTAACCTTAACCTTAACCATAATATCCTAACCCTAACACCTTTTCCCTAATACCCTAACCCTAAACTAACCCTAATCCTAATACACTAACCCTAGCCGTAACCTATCCGTAACCCTAAACCTAACCCTAATATGAATCCTAACCCTAATACCCTAACCCTAGGTTAAACCTAACCCTAACCCTAATCCTAACCCTAACCCTAGCCTAACCCTAACCCTAACTATAATGCTATCCTAACCCTAACTATAACCCTAATACTTCTAATACGAACCCTAACCCTAACACAAACCCTAACCCTAACGCAAACCCTAACCCTAACGCTACCCTAACCCTAACCATAATACAAACCCTAACCCCTAACCCTAATCCTAATAACCCTAACCCGAACACTAAAACCCTAAAACACTAACCCTAACCCAAATACGAACCATTAACTTAATACGAAACCAATCCCAAACCCTAAAACGAACCCTAATACGAACCCTAACCCTAACCCTAATACCCTAATATCCTAAACCTAACCCTAACTAACCCTAACCCTAACCCAAACCCTAATACCCAAACCCTAACCCTAACCTAACCCTAACTTTAATACCCTAATCCTAACCCTAATACGAACAAAAACCCTATCCATAACCTAACCCTAAAACTAACCCTAACCCTAACCCTAATACCCTAATACGAACCCTAACACTATCCATAATCTAACCCTTACCCTAACCCTATGTCTCCCTAACCCTAATCTAATAACCCTAACCCTAAAACCCTAAAACCCTAACCCTAACCCTAATACAAACCCTAACCCTAATAGGAACACAAACCCTAACCCTAATACGAACCATAACCCTAATAGCCTAATACACTAACCCTAACTAACCCTAACATAACGCGAACTCTACTCCTAAAGCTAATCTAACCCTAACCCTAATAAGAACCCTAACCCTAATATGAACCCTCTCCCTAACAAAACCTAACCCTAATACCCTAACCCTAACATAACCCTAACCCTAACACAAACCCTAACACTAATACCCTAATCCTAACCCTAATCATAACCCTAATATGAACCCTAACCTTAATACCATAACCGTAACCCAACCGTTACCGTAACCCTAATCCTATCCCTAACCTAACCTTAACCCTTACACAAACCCTAACCCTAACACTAACCCTAACCCTAACACAAACCCTAACCCTAATACCGTAAATTCTAATTCTAACCCTAATACCCTAACCCTAACCCTTACCTAACCCTAACCCTAACTCTAACGCTACCCTAACCCTAACTATAACCCTAATACCTCTAATATGAACCCTAACGCAAACCCTATCCCTAACGCGTACCTTAACCCTAATGCTACCTTATTCCTAACCCTAATACAAACCCTAAACCTAACCCTCTAATACCCTAGCCCTAACCCTAAGTAACCCTAACCCTAATCCTAATAACCATAACCCTAACACTAAAACCCTAAAACACTAACCCTAACCCTAATACAAACCATAACCCTAACCCTAATACGAACACTAACCCTAGTATGAACCCTAAACCAAACCCTAATACGAACCCTAATACAAACCCTAACCCTAATACCCTAATATCCTAACCCTAACCCTAACTCTAACGCTACCCAAACCCTAACTATAACCCTAATACCTCTAATATGAACCCTAATCCTAACACAAACCCTAACGCGAACCCTAACCCTAATGCTACCCTTTTCCTAACCCTAATATGAACCCTAACCCCTAACCCTAACCCCCTAATAACCTAGCCCTAACCCTAAGTAACCCTAACCCTAATCCTAATAACCATAACCCTAACACTAAACCCTAAAACTCTAACCCTAACCCTAATACGAATGATAACCCTAACCCTAATATGAACCCTAACCCTAATATGAACCCTAACCCTAATATGAACCCTAATACGAACCGTAACCCTAATACCCTAATATCCTAACCCTAAACCTAACTAACACTAACCCTAACGCGAACCCTAAAGCTACCCTAACCCTAATACAAACCCTAACCCTAATACGAACTCTAACTCTAACCCTTATATGAACCCTATCCCTAACTAACCCTAACCCTAATACCCTAACCCTAATTCTAATACCCTAACCCTAATATCCTAACCCTAACCCTAACCTAACCCTAACCCTAGCTATTATACCCAAACCCTAACCTTAACGTAACCCTAACCCTAACTCTAATACGAACCCTAACCATATCCCTAACCTAACCCTAACACTAACACTAACCCTATCCCTAAACCTAATATGCTAACCCTAACCCAATCCTTACCCTAATCCTGACCCTAACACAAACCCTTACACAAACCCGAACCCTAACACGAGCCCTAACCCTATCCCTAAACCTAAAATGAACCATAACCCCAACCCTTATACCATAACCCTTATTCTAAACCTAATACCCTAACCCTAACCCTAAAACCATAACCCTAACGATAATAACCTTACCCTAATACCCTAACCATAACCTTAAAACCCTAATACCCTAACCCTAATACGAACCCTAACCCTAATATGAACCCTAATACCAAAATACCCTAACCCTTACTAACCCTAACATAACGCAAACCCTAATCCTAAAGCTAATCAAACTATAACCCTAATACGAACCCTAACTCTAATACGAACCCTAACCCTAATATGAACCCTAATCCTAACTAACCCTAACCCTAATTCCCTAACCCTAACCTAACCCTAACCCTAACACTAACCCTAACCCTAATACTAATCCTAACCCTAACCTAACCCTAACCCTAACCTTAATACCATAACCCTAACCCTAACCAAACCCTAACCGTAACCCTAATCCTAACTCTAACCCTAACCTAACCCTAACCATTACACAAACCCTCACCCTAACACGAACCCTAACCCTAACACGAACCCTAACCCTAATACCATAAATCCTAATTCTAACTCTAATACCCTAACCCTAAAACCCTAACCCTAACCTTAATATAAACCCTAACCCTAACTAACCCTAACCTTAATACTCTAACCCTAACGCTAACACTATTACCCTCACCCTAATACCCTAACCCTAATCTAACTCTAACCCTAACCCTAATATGAACCCTACCCCTAACACAAACCCTAATCCTAACTCTAATACAAACCCAAACCCTAATACGAACCCTAACCCTAATACGAACCCTGACTCCGACCCTAACCCTGACCCAACCCTAACCCGAACCCGAATACCCTAACCATAACTCTAACACAAAACCTAAATCTAACCCTAACCCTAATACGAACCCTAACCCTAACCCTAATAACCTAATACCCTAACCCTAACTAACCCTAACCCTAACGCGAACCCTAATGCTAACCTAACCCTAAGACGAACCCTAACCCTAATACGAACCCTAGTAATAATATGAATGCTAAACCTAAACCTAATACCATTACACTAATTCTAACACTAATACCATAACCATAACTCTAAAATCTTAACCCTAAAACCCTAACCCTAATACCCTAACTCTAACCCTAATATGAACCCTAACCATAACCTAAACCTAACCCTAACACTAATACCCTAACCCTAACCCAACCCTAACCTTAATCCTAACCCTAACCCTAACCTAACCCTAACCCTTACACAAACCCTAACCCTAACACGAACCCTAACCCTAATCCTAAAGATACTCTAACCCTAACCCTAATACAAACCTTAACCCTAATCCTAACCCTAATACGAACCCTATCCCTAATATGAACCCTAACACTAACTAACCCTAACCTTAACCCTAACCCTATTACCCTAACCCTAATACCCTTTCCCTAATACCCTAACCCTAAACAAACCCTAACAATAATACACTAACCCTAGCCCTAACCTATCCGTAACCCTAACCCTAAACCTAACCCTAATATGAATCCTAACCATAATACCCTAACCCTAGGATAGCCCTAACCCTAACCCTAATCCTAACCCTAACCCTAATCCTAACCCTAACTCTAATGCTATCCTAACCCTAACTATAACCCTAATACCTCTAATACGAACCCTAACCCTAACACAAACCCTAACCCTAACGCGAACCCTATCCCTAACGCTACCCTAACCCTAATACAAACCCTAACACTAATCCTAATAACCCTAACCCTAACACTAAAACCCTAAAACACTAACCCTAACCCTAATACGTACCCTAACCCTAACCCTAATATGTACCCTAACCCTAATACGAACCCTATCCCAAACCCTAAAATGAACCCTAATACGAACCCTAACCCTAACCCTAATACCCTAATAACCTAACCCTAACCCTAACTAACCCTAACTCTAACCCTAACCGTAATACCCTAACCATAATAACCTAACCCTAATGCTACCCTAATACGAACCCTAACCCTAATACGAACCCTAACCCTAACTAATCCTAACCCTAATACCATAACCCTAATATCCTAACCCTAACCTAACCCTAATTCTAACCCAAACTCTAATAACCAAACCCTAACCCTAAACCTAATACCCTAATCCTTACCCTAATACAAACCAAAACCCTATCCATAACCTAACCCTAAAACTAACCCTAACCCTAATACCCTAATCCTATCCAAAACTCTAACCCTAACCCTAATACGTACCCTAACACTATCCATAACCTAACCATAACACTAACCCTCACCCTATGTAACCCTAACCCTAATCTAATAACCCTAACCCTAAAACCGTAACCCTACCCCTAATACAAAACCGAGCCCTAATAGGAACACTAACCTTAACCCTAATACGAACCATAACCCTAATAGCCTAATACCCTAACCCTAACATAACGCGAACCCTAATCCTAAAGCTAATCTAACCCTTACCCTAATAAGAAACCTAACCATAATATGAACCCTAACCCTAACAAACCCTAACCCTAATACACTAACCCTAACCTAATCCTAACTCTAACACTAACCCTAACACTAATACCCTAATCCTAACCCTAACCCTAATACGAACCCTAACCCTAACCTTAATACCATAACCCTAACCTTAACACAACCCTAACCGTAACTCTAATCCTAACCCTAACCTAACCCTAACCCTTTCACAAACCCTAACACTAACACTAACCCTAACCCTAACCCTAACACAAACCCTAACCCTAATACCGTAAATTCTAATTCTAACCCTAATACCCTAACCCTTACCTAACCCTAACTCTAATGCTACCCTAACCCTAACTATAACCCTAATACCTCTAATATGAACCCTAACGCAAACCCTATCCCTAACGTGTACCCTAACCCTAATGCTACCTTATTCCTAACCCTAATACGAACCCTAAACCCTAAACCTAACCCTCTAATACCCTAGCCCTAACCCTAAGTAACCCTAACCCTAATCCTAATAGCCATAACCCTAACACTAAAACCCTAAAACACTAACCCTAACCCTAATACAAACCATAACCCTAACCCTAATACGAACACTAACCCTAGTATGAACCCTAAACCTAACCCTAATACGAACCCTAATATGAACCCTAACCCTAATACCCTAATATCCTAACCCTAACTCTAACGCTACCCTAACCCTAACTATAACCCTAATACCTCTAATATGAACCCTAACCCTAAATTACCCAAACCCTAATCCTAATAACCATAACCCTAACACTAAAACCCTAAAACTCTAACCCTAACCCTAATACGAATGATTACCCTAACCCTAATATGAACCCTAACCCTAATATGAACCCTAAACCTAACCCTAATATGAACCCTAATACGAACCGTAACCCTAATACCCTAATATCCTAACCCTAAACCTAACTAACACTAACCCTAACGCGAACCCTAACGCTACCCTAACCCTAATACAAACCCTAACCCTAATACAAACCCTAACTCTAACCCTTATACGAACCCTAACCCTAACTAACCCTAATACCCTAACCCTAATTCTAATACCCTAACCCTAATATCCTAACCCTAACCCGAACCTAACCCTAACCCTAACTATTATACCCAAACCCTAACCTAAACCTAACCCTAACCCTAACTCTAATACGAACCTAACCATATCCCTAACCTAACCCTAACACTAACCCTAACCCTAACCTAACCCTAACCCTAACCTTAATACCATAACCCTAACCCTAACCAAACCCTAACCGTAACCCTAATCCTAACTCTAATCCTAACCTAACCCTAACCATTACATAAACCCTCACCCTAACACGAACCCTAACCCTAACACGAACCCTTACCCGAACCCTAATACCATAAATCATAATTCTAATTCTAATACCCTAAACCTAAAACCCTAAATCTAACCCTAATATCCTAACCCTAATACCCTAACGCTAAACTCTATTCCTAACCCTAAGTAACCCTAACCCTAATCTAACAACCCTAACCCTGAAACCCTAACACCCTTACCCTAATACGAACCCTAACCCTAATAAGAACTCTAACCCTAATATGAATCCTTACCCTAATTCCCTAAACCTAACCTAACCCTAACACTTACCCTAACCCTAATACAAACCCAAACCCTAACCTAACCCTAACCCTAACCTTAATACCATAACCCTATCCCTAACCAAACCCTAACCGTAACCCTAAACCTAACCTAACCCTTACACAAACCCTAACCCTAACATGAACCCTAACCCTAACCCTAAAACCATAAATCCTAATTCTAACTCTAATACCCTAACCCTAAAACCCTAACCTTAATACGAACCCTAACTAACCCTAACCCTAATACTCTAACCCTAACGCTAACACTATTACCCTCACCCTAAAACCCTAACCCTAACCTAACTCTAACCCTAACCCTAATATGAACCCTACCCCTAACACAAACCCTAACTCTAATACGAACCCTAACCCTAATACGAACCCTAACCCTAATGCAAACCCTGACCCCAACCCTAACCCTGACCCAACCCGAACCCGAACCTGAATACCCTAACCATAACTCTAATACAAAACCTAACTCTAACCCTAACCCTAATACGAACCCTAACCCTAATAACCTAATACCCTAACTAACCCTAACATGAACCCTAACCCTAATGCTAACCTAACCCTAAGACGAACCCTAACCCTAATACGTACCCTAACCATAATATGAACGCTAAACCTAACCCTAATACCATAACACTAATTCTAACCCTAATACCCTAACCCTAACCATAACCCTACAAACCTGACCCTAAACCCTAACCCTAATACCCTATCTCTAACCCTAATACGAACCCTAACCCTAACCTAAACATAACCCTAACCCTAATACCCTAACCCTAACCCAACCCTAACCCTAATCCTAACCCTAACCTAACCCTTACACAAACCCTAACCCTAACACAAACCCTAACACGAACCATAACCCTAATCCTAAAGATACTCTAACCCTAACCCTAATACAAACCATAACCCTAATCCTAACCCTAATACAAACCCTAACATGAACCCTAACACTAACTAACCCTAACCTTAACCTTAACCCTAATACCCTAACCCTAATACCTTTTCCCTAATACCCTAACCCTAAACTAACCCTAATCCTAATACACTAACCCTAGCCCTAACCTATCCATAACCCTAACCCTAAACCTAACCCTAATATGAATCCTAACCCTAATACCCTAACCATAGGATAACCCTAACCCTAATACAAACCCTAACCCTAATAGGAACACAAACCCTAACCCTAATACGAACCATAACCCTAATCCTAAAGATACTCTAAACCTAACCCTAATACAAACCTTAACCCTAATCCTAACCCTAATACGAACCCTAACCCTAATATGAACCCTAACACTAAGTAACCCTAACCTTAACCTTAACCATAATATCCTAACCCTAATACCTTTTCCCTAATACCCTAACCCTAAACTAACCCTAATCCTAATACACTAACCCTAGCCCTAACCTATCCATAACCCTAACCCTAAACCTAACCCTAATATGAATCCTAACCCTAATACCCTAACCATAGGATAACCCTAACCCTAATCCTAACCCTAACCCTAGCCTAACCCTAACCCTAACTCTAATGCTATCCTAACCCTAACTATAACCCTAACACTTCTAATATGAACCCTAACCCTAACACAAACCCTAACCCTAACGCAAACCCTAACCCTAACGCAAACCCTAACCCTAACCATAATACAAACCCTAACCCCTAACCCTAACCCTAATCCTAATAACCCTAACCCGAACACTAAAACCCTAAAACACTAACCCTAACCCAAATACGAACCATTAACTTAATACGAAACCAATCCCAAACCCTAAAACGACCCCTAATATGAACCCTAACCCTAATCCCCTAATATCCTAAACCTAACCCTAACTAACCCTAACCCTAATACCCAAACCCTAACCCTAACCTAACCCTTACCATATCCATAACCTAACCCTAAAACTAACCCTAACCCTAACCCTAATACCCTAATACGAACCCTAACACTATCCATTACCTAACACTGACTCTAACCCTATGTAACCCTAACCCTAATCTAATAACCCTAACCCTAAAACCCTAACCCTAATACAAACCCTAACCCTAATAGGAACACAAACCCTAACCCTAATACGAACCATAACCCTAATCCTAAAGATACTCTAAACCTAACCCTAATACAAACCTTAACCCTAATCCTAACCCTAATACGAACCCTAACCCTAATATGAACCCTAACACTAAGTAACCCTAACCTTAACCTTAACCATAATATCCTAACCCTAACACCTTTTCCCTAATACCCTAACCCTAAACTAACCCTAATCCTAATACACTAACCCTAGCCGTAACCTATCCGTAACCCTAAACCTAACCCTAATATGAATCCTAACCCTAATACCCTAACCCTAGGTTAAACCTAACCCTAACCCTAATCCTAACCCTAACCCTAGCCTAACCCTAACCCTAACTCTAATGCTATCCTAACCCTAACTATAACCCTAATACTTCTAATACGAACCCTAACCCTAACACAAACCCTAACCCTAACGCAAACCCTAACCCTAACGCTACCCTAACCCTAACCATAATACAAACCCTAACCCCTAACCCTAATCCTAATAACCCTAACCCGAACACTAAAACCCTAAAACACTAACCCTAACCCAAATACGAACCATTAACTTAATACGAAACCAATCCCAAACCCTAAAACGAACCCTAATACGAACCCTAACCCTAACCCTAATACCCTAATATCCTAAACCTAACCCTAACTAACCCTAACCCTAACCCAAACCCTAATACCCAAACCCTAACCCTAACCTAACCCTAACTTTAATACCCTAATCCTAACCCTAATACGAACAAAAACCCTATCCATAACCTAACCCTAAAACTAACCCTAACCCTAACCCTAATACCCTAATACGAACCCTAACACTATCCATAATCTAACCCTTACCCTAACCCTATGTCTCCCTAACCCTAATCTAATAACCCTAACCCTAAAACCCTAAAACCCTAACCCTAACCCTAATACAAACCCTAACCCTAATAGGAACACAAACCCTAACCCTAATACGAACCATAACCCTAATAGCCTAATACACTAACCCTAACTAACCCTAACATAACGCGAACTCTACTCCTAAAGCTAATCTAACCCTAACCCTAATAAGAACCCTAACCCTAATATGAACCCTCTCCCTAACAAAACCTAACCCTAATACCCTAACCCTAACATAACCCTAACCCTAACACAAACCCTAACACTAATACCCTAATCCTAACCCTAATCATAACCCTAATATGAACCCTAACCTTAATACCATAACCGTAACCCAACCGTTACCGTAACCCTAATCCTATCCCTAACCTAACCTTAACCCTTACACAAACCCTAACCCTAACACTAACCCTAACCCTAACACAAACCCTAACCCTAATACCGTAAATTCTAATTCTAACCCTAATACCCTAACCCTAACCCTTACCTAACCCTAACTCTAACTCTAATGCTACCCTAACCCTAACTGTAACACTAATAGCTCTAATATGAACCCTAACCCTAACACAAACCCTAACCCAACCCTAACCCTAACCCTAATCCTAACCCTAAACCCTTACCTAACCATAAACCTTAAACAAACCCTAACATGAACCCTAACATGAACCCTAACCCTAAAGATACTCTAACCCTAACCCGAATACGAACCCTAACCCTAATCCTAACCCTAATATGAACCCTAACAATAGCTAACACTAATCTTAACCCTAACCCTAATACCCTAACCCTAATACCCTTTCCCTAATACCCTAAACCTAACCTAACCATAACCCTAATACCCTAACCCTAATACCCTAACCTAACCGTAACCCTAACCCTAACCCTAATATGAAAGCTAACTCTAACCCTAATACCCTAACCCAAACCCTAACCCAACCCTAACCCTAATCCTAACCCTTACCTAACCCTAACCCTAACCCTAACCCTAACTCTAACGCTACCCTAACCCTAACTATAACCCTAATACCTCTAATATAAACCCTAACCCTAACAAAAACTCTAACCCTAACGCTACCCTATTACTAACCCTAATACGAACACTAACCCCTAACCATAACCCCCTAATAACCTAGACCTAACCCTAAGTATCCCTAACCCTAATCCTAATAACCATAACCCTAAAACTAAAACCCTAAAACACTAACCCTAACCCTAATACGAACCATAACCCTAACCTTAATACGAACCCTAAACCTAATATGAACCCTAACCCTAATACGAACCCTAATACGAACCCAAACCCTAATACCCTAATATCCTAACCCTAATGCTACCCTAACCCTAATACAAACCCTAACCCTAATACGAACCCTAACTCTAACCCTTATACGAACCCTAACCCTAACTAACCCTGACTCTAATATCCTAACCCTAACTCTAATACCTTAACCCTAATACCCTAACCTAACCCTAACCCTAACTATAATACTCAAACCCTAACCCAAACCTAAACCTAACCCTAATACTCTAATCCTAACCCTAACCCTAATACAAACCCTAACCCTAATACGAACCCTAACTCTAACCCTTATACGAACCCTAACCCTAACTAACCCTGACTCTAATATCCTAACCCTAACTCTAATGCCTTAACCCTAATACCCTAACCTAACCCTAACCCTAACTATAATACTCAAACCCTAACCCAAACCTAAACCTAACCCTAATACTCTAATCCTAACCCTAACCCTAATACGAACCCTAACCCTATCCCTAACCTAACCCTAATACTAACACTAACCCTATTCCTAAACCTAATATGCTAACCCTAACCCAACCCTAACCCTAATCCAAACCCTAACATGAGCCCTAACCCTATAACGAACCATAATCCCAACCCTTATACCATAACCCTTATTCTAAACCTAATACCCTAACCCTAAAACCCTAACCCTAACGATAATAACCTAACCCTAATACCCTAACCCTAAACCCTATTCCTAACCCTAAGTAACCCTAACCCTAATCTAATAACCCTAACTCTAACCTTAAAACCCTAACACCCTAACCCTCTCCCTAATAGGAACCCTAACCCTAATACGAACCCTAACCCTAATACCAAAATACCCTAACTGACCCTAACATAACGCAAACCCTATTCCTAAAGCTAATCTAACCATAACCCTAATACAAATTCTAACTCTAATACGAACCCTAACCCTAATATGAATCCTATCCCTAACCTAACCCTAACCTTAATACCATAACCCTAACCCTAACCAAACCCTAATCGTAACCCTAATCCTAACTCTAACCCTAACCCTAACCTAACCCTAACCCTTACACAAACCCTAACCCTAACACGAACCCTAACCCTAACACGAACCCTAACCCTAAAACCTTAAATCCTAATTCTAACACTAATACCCTAACACTAAAACCCTAACCCTAACCTTATTAAGAACCCTATCCCTAACTAACCCTAACCTTAATACTATAACACTAACGCTAACACTATTACCCTCACCCTAATACCCTAACCCTAATCTAACTCTAACCCTAACCCTAATATGAACCCTACCCCTAACACAAAACCTTACCCTATCTCAAATACAAACCCTAACCCTTATACGAACCCTAACCCTAATACAAACCCTGACCCGACCATAACCCTGACCCAACCCTAACCCTAACCCGAATGCCCTAACCATAACTCTAACACAAAACCTAACTCTAACCCTAACCCTAATAAGAACCATAACCCTAACCCTAATACCAAAATACCCTAACCCTAACTAACCCTAACATAACGCAAACCCTAATCCTAAAACTAATCTAACCATAACCCTAATACAAATTCTAACTCTAATACGAACCCTAACCCTAATATGAACCCTAACCCTAACCTAACCCTAATCCTAACCCAAACTCTAATAACCAAACCCTAACCCTAACCCTAATACCCTAATCCTTACCCTAATCCTAACCAAAACCCTATCCATAACCTAACCCTAAAACTAACCCTAACCCTAATACCCTAATCCTAACCAAAACCCTAACCCTAACCCTAATACGTACCCAAACACTATCCATAACCTAACCCTAACACTAACCCTAACCCTAACCCTATGTAACCCTAATCCTAATCTAATAACCCTAACCCTAAAACCCTAACCCTACCCCTAATACAAAACCTAACCCTAATAGGAACACTAACCCTAACCCTTCTACGAACCATAACCCTAATAGCCTAATACCCTAACCCTAACTAACCCTAACATAACGCGAACCCTAATCCTAAAGCTAATCTAACCCTTACCCTAATAAGAACCCTAACCATAATATGAACCCTAACCCTAACAAACCCTAACACTAATACACTGACCCTAACCTAACCCTAACTCTAACACTAACCCTAACACTAATACCCTAATCCTAACCCTAACCCTAATATGAACCCTAACCTTAATACCATAACCCTAACCTTAACACAACCCTAACCGTAACTCTAATCCTAACCCTAACCCTTTCACAAACCCTAACACTAACACGAACCCTAACCCTAAATCTAACACAAACCCTAACCCTAATACCGTAAATTCTAATTCTAACCCTAATACCCTAACCCTTACCTAACCCTAACCCTAACTCTAACGCTACCCTAACCCTAACTATAACCCTAATACCTCTAATATGAACCCTAACGCAAACCCTATCCCTAACGCGTACCTTAACCCTAATGCTACCTTATTCCTAACCCTAATACAAACCCTAAACCTAACCCTCTAATACCCTAGCCCTAACCCTAAGTAACCCTAACCCTAATCCTAATAACCATAACCCTAACACTAAAACCCTAAAACACTAACCCTAACCCTAATACAAACCATAACCCTAACCCTAATACGAACACTAACCCTAGTATGAACCCTAAACCAAACCCTAATATGAACCCTAATACAAACCCTAACCCTAATACCCTAATATCCTAACCCTAACCCTAACTCTAACGCTACCCAAACCCTAACTATAACCCTAATACCTCTAATATGAACCCTAATCCTAACACAAACCCTAACGCGAACCCTAACCCTAATGCTACCCTTTTCCTAACCCTAATATGAACCCTAACCCCCTAATAACCTAGCCCTAACCCTAAGTAACCCTAACCCTAATCCTAATAACCATAACCCTAACACTAAACCCTAAAACTCTAACCCTAACCCTAATACGAATGATAACCCTAACCCTAATATGAACCCTAACCCTAATATGAACCCTAACCCTAATATGAACCCTAATACGAACCGTAACCCTAATACCCTAATATCCTAACCCTAAACCTAACTAACACTAACCCTAACGCGAACACTAAAGATACCCTAACCCTAATACAAACCCTAACCCTAATACGAACTCTAACTCTAACCCTTATACGAACCCTATCCCTAACTAACCCTAACCCTAATACCCTAACCCTAATTCTAATACCCTAACCCTAATATCCTAACCCTAACCCTAACCCTAACTATTATACCCAAACCCTAACCTTAACGTAACCCTAACCCTAACTCTAATACGAACCCTAACCATATCCCTAACCTAACACTAACACTAACCCTATCCCTAAACCTAATATGCTAACCCTAACCCAATCCTTACCCTAATCCTAACCCTAACACAAACCCTTACACAAACCCGAACCCTAACACGAGCCCTAACCCTATCCCTAAACCTAAAATGAACCATAACCCCAACCCTTATACCATAACCCTTATTCTAAACCTAATACCCTAACCCTAACCCTAAAACCATAACCCTAACGATAATAACCTTACCCTAATACCCTAACCCTAACCTTAAAACCCTAATACCCTAACCCTAATATGAACCCTAACCCTAATATGAACCCTAATACCAAAATACCCTAACCCTTACTAACCCTAACATAACGCAAACCCTAATCCTAAAGCTAATCAAACTATAACCCTAATACGAACCCTCACTCTAATACGAACCCTAACCCTAATATGAACCCTAATCCTAACTAACCCTAACCCTAATTCCCTAACCCTAACCTAACCCTAACCCTAACACTAACCCTAACCCTAATACTAATCCTAACCCTAACCTAACCCTAACCCTAACCTTAATACCATAACCCTAACCCTAACCAAACCCTAACCGTAACCCTAATCCTAACTCTAACCCTAACCTAACCCTAACCATTACACAAACCCTCACCCTAACACGAACCCTAACCCTAACACGAACCCTAACCCTGATACCATAAATCCTAATTCTAACTCTAATACCCTAACCCTAAAACCCTAACCTTAATATAAACCCTAACCCTAACTAACCCTAACCTTAATACTCTAACCCTAACGCTAACACTATTACCCTCACCCTAATACCCTAACCCTAATCTAACTCTAACCCTAACCCTAATATGAACCCTACCCCTAACACAAACCCTAATCCTAACTCTAATACAAACCCAAACCCTAATACGAACCCTAACCCTAATACGAACCCTGACTCCGACCCTAACCCAGACCCAACCCTAACCCGAACCCAAATACCCTAACCATAACTCTAACACAAAACCTAAATCTAACCCTAACCCTAATACGAACCCTAACCCTAACCCTAATAACCTAATACCCTAACCCTAACTAACCCTAACGCGAACCCTAATGCTAACCTAACCCTAAGACGAACCCTAACCCTAATACGAACCCTAGTAATAATATGAATGCTAAACCTAAACCTAATACCATTACACTAATTCTAACACTAATACCCTAACCATAACTCTAAAATCTTAACCCTAAAACCCTAACCCTAATACCCTAACTCTAACCCTAATATGAACCCTAACCATAACCTAAACCTAACCCTAACACTAATACCCTAACCCTAACCCAACCCTAACCTTAATCCTAACCCTAACCCTAACCCTAACCTAACCTAACCCTAACCCTTACACAAACCCTAACCCTAACACGAACCCTAACCCTAATCCTAAAGATACTCTAACCCTAACCCTAATACAAACCTTAACCCTAATCCTAACCCTAATACGAACCCTATCCCTAATATGAACCCTAACACTAACTAACCCTAACCTTAACCCTAACCCTATTACCCTAACCCTAATACCCTTTCCCTAATACCCTAACCCTAAACAAACCCTAACAATAATACACTAACCCTAGCCCTAACCTATCCGTAACCCTAACCCTAAACCTAACCCTAATATGAATCCTAACCATAATACCCTAACCCTAGGATAGCCCTAACCCTAACCCTAATCCTAACCCTAACCCTAATCCTAACCCTAACCCTAACTCTAATGCTATCCTAACCCTAACTATAACCCTAATACCTCTAATACGAACCCTAACCCTAACACAAACCCTAACCCTAACGCGAACCCTATCCCTAACGCTACCCTAACCCTAATACAAACCCTAACACTAATCCTAATAACCCTAACCCTAACACTAAAACCCTAAAACACTAACCCTAACCCTAATACGTACCCTAACCCTAACCCTAATATGTACCCTAACCCTAATACGAACCCTATCCCAAACCCTAAAATGAACCCTAATACGAACCCTAACCCTAACCCTAATACCCTAATAACCTAACCCTAACCCTAACTAACCCTAACTCTAACCCTAACCGTAATACCCTAACCATAATAACCTAACCCTAATGCTACCCTAATACGAACCCTAACCCTAATACGAACCCTAACCCTAACTAATCCTAACCCTAATACCATAACCCTAATATCCTAACCCTAACCTAACCCTAATTCTAACCCAAACTCTAATAACCAAACCCTAACCCTAAACCTAATACCCTAATCCTTACCCTAATACGAACCAAAACCCTATCCATAACCTAACCCTAAAACTAACCCTAACCCTAATACCCTAATCCTATCCAAAACTCTAACCCTAACCCTAATACGTACCCTAACACTATCCATAACCTAACCATAACACTAACCCTCACCCTATGTAACCCTAACCCTAATCTAATAACCCTAACCCTAAAACCGTAACCCTACCCCTAATACAAAACCGAGCCCTAATAGGAACACTAACCTTAACCCTAATACGAACCATAACCCTAATAGCCTAATACCCTAACCCTAACTAACCCTAACATAACGCGAACCCTAATCCTAAAGCTAATCTAACCCTTACCCTAATAAGAAACCTAACCATAATATGAACCCTAACCCTAACAAACCCTAACCCTAATACACTAACCCTAACCTAATCCTAACTCTAACACTAACCCTAACACTAATACCCTAATCCTAACCCTAACCCTAATACGAACCCTAACCCTAACCTTAATACCATAACCCTAACCTTAACACAACCCTAACCGTAACTCTAATCCTAACCCTAACCTAACCCTAACCCTTTCACAAACCCTAACACTAACACTAACACGAACCCTAACCCTAACCCTAACACAAACCCTAACCCTAATACCGTAAATTCTAATTCTAACCCTAATACCCTAACCCTTACCTAACCCTAACTCTAATGCTACCCTAACCCTAACTATAACCCTAATACCTCTAATATGAACCCTAACGCAAACCCTATCCCTAACGTGTACCCTAACCCTAATGCTACCTTATTCCTAACCCTAATACGAACCCTAAACCCTAAACCTAACCCTCTAATACCCTAGCCCTAACCCTAAGTAACCCTAACCCTAATCCTAATAGCCATAACCCTAACACTAAAACCCTAAAACACTAACCCTAACCCTAATACAAACCATAACCCTAACCCTAATACAAACCATAACCCTAACCCTAATACGAACACTAACCCTAGTATGAACCCTAAACCTAACCCTAATACGAACCCTAATATGAACCCTAACCCTAATACCCTAAAACAAACCCTAACGCTACCCTAACCCTAACTATAACCCTAATACCTCTAATATGAACCCTAACCCTAAATTACCCAAACCCTAATACTAATAACCATAACCCTAACACTAAAACCCTAAAACTCTAACCCTAACCCTAATAAGAATGATTACCCTAACCCTAATATGAACCCTAACCCTAATATGAACCCTAAACCTAACCCTAATATGAACCCTAATACGAACCGTAACCCTAATACCCTAATATCCTAACCCTAAACCTAACTAACACTAACCCTAACGCGAACCCTAACGCTACCCTAACCCTAATACAAACCCTAACCCTAATACGAACCCTAACTCTAACCCTTATACGAACCCTAACCCTAACACTAACCCTAACCCTAATACCCTAACCCTAATTCTAATACCCTAACCCTAATATCCTAACCCTAACCCGAACCTAACCCTAACCCTAACTATTATACCCAAACCCTAACCTAAACCTAACCCTAACCCTAATACGAACCTAACCATATCCCTAACCTAACCCTAACACTAACCCTAACCCTATCCCTAAACCTAATATGCTAACCCTAACCCAACCCTTACCCTAATCCTAACCCTAACCCAAACCCTTACACAAACCCTAACCCTAACACGAGCCCTAACCCTATCACTAAACCTAAAATGAACCATAACCCCAACCCTTATACCATAACCCTTATTCTAAACCTAATACCCTAACCCTAACCATAAAACCATAACCCTAACGATAATAACCTTAAAACCCTAATACCCTAACCCTAACCTTAAAACCCTAATACCCTAACCCTAATATGAACCCTAACCCTAATACCAAAATACCCTAACCCTTACTAACCCTAACATAGCGCAAACCCTAATCCTAAAGCTAATCAAACCATAACCCTAATACGAATCCTAATTCTAATACGAACCCTAACCCTAATATGAACCCTAATCCTAACTAACCCTAACCCTAATTCCCTAACCCTAACCTAACCCTAACCCTAACACTAACCCTATCCCTAATACTAATCCTAACCCTAACCTAACCCTAACCCTAACCTTAATACCATAACCCTAACCCTAACCAAACCCTAACCGTAACCCTAATCCTAACTCTAACCCTAACCTAACCCTAACCATTATATAAACCCTCACCCTAACACGAACCCTAACCCTAACCCTAACACGAACCCTTACCCGAACCCTAATACCATAAATCCTAATTCTAATTCTAATACCCTAAACCTAAAACCCTAAATCTAACACTAATATCCTAACCCTAATACCCTAACGCTAAACTCTATTCCTAACCCTAAGTAACCCTAACCCTAATCTAACAACCGTAACCCTGAAACCCTAACACCCTTACCCTAATACGAACCCTAACCCTAATAAGAACTCTAACCCTAATATGAATCCTTACCCTAATTCCCTAAACCTAACCTAACCCTAACACTTACCCTAACCCTAATACAAACCCAAACCCTAACCTAACCCTAACCCTAACCTTAATACCATAACCCTATCCCTAACCAAACCCTAACCGTAACCCTAAACCTAACCTAACCCTTACACAAACCCTAACCCTAACATGAACCCTAACCCTAAAACCATAAATCCTAATTCTAACCCTAATACCCTAACCCTAAAACCCTAACCTTAATACGAACCCTAACCCTAACTAACCCTAACCATAATACTCTAACCCTAACGCTAACACTATTACCCTCACCCTAAAACCCTAACCCTAACCTAACTCTAACCCTAATATGAACCCTACCCCTAACACAAACCCTAACTCTAATACGAACCCTAACCCTAATACGAACCCTAACCCTAATGCAAACCCTGACCCCAACCCTAACCCTGACCCAACCCGAACCCGAACCTGAATACCCTAACCATAACTCTAATACAAAACCTAACTCTAACCCTAACCCTAATACGAACCCTAACCCTAATAACCTAATACCCTAACTAACCCTAACATGAACCCTAACCCTAATGCTAACCTAACCCTAAGACGAACCCTAACCCTAATACGTACCCTAACCATAATATGAACGCTAAACCTAACCCTAATACCATAACACTAATTCTAACCCTAATACCCTAACCCTAACCATAACCCTACAAACCTGACCCTAAACCCTAACCCTAATACCCTATCTCTAACCCTAATACGAACCCTAACCCTAACCTAAACATAACCCTAACCCTAATACCCTAACCCTAACCCAACCCTAACCCTAATCCTAACCCTAACCTAACCCTTACACAAACCCTAACCCTAACACAAACCCTAACACGAACCATAACCCTAATCCTAAAGATACTCTAACCCTAACCCTAATACAAACCATAACCCTAATCCTAACCCTAATACAAACCCTAACCCTAACATGAACCCTAACACTAACTAACCCTAACCTTAACCTTAACCCTAATACCCTAACCCTAATACCTTTTCCCTAATACCCTAACCCTAAACTAACCCTAATCCTAATACACTAACCCTAGCCCTAACCTATCCATAACCCTAACCCTAAACCTAACCCTAATATGAATCCTAACCCTAATACCCTAACCATAGGATAACCCTAACCCTAATCCTAACCCTAACCCTAGCCTAACCCTAACCCTAACTCTAATGCTATCCTATCCCTAACTATAACCCTAACACTTCTAATATGAACCCTAACCCTAACACAAACCCTAACCCTAACGCAAACCCTAACCCTAACGCTACCCTAACCCTAACCATAATACAAACCCTAACCCTAACCCTAACCCTAATCCTAATAACCCTAACCCGAACACTAAAACCCTAAAACACTAACCCTAACCCAAATACGAACCATTAACTTAATACGAAACCAATCCCAAACCCTAAAACGACCCCTAATATGAACCCTAACCCTAATCCCCTAATATCCTAAACCTAACCCTAACTAACCCTAACCCTAATACCCAAACCCTAACCCTAACCCTAACCATATCCATAACCTAACCCTAAAACTAACCCTAACCCTAATACCCTAATACGAACCCTAACACTATCCATTACCTAACACTGACCCTAACCCTATGTAACCCTAACCCTAATCTAATAACCCTAACCCTAAAACCCTAACCCTAATACAAACCCTAACCCTAATAGGAACACAAACCCTAACCCTAATATGAACCATAACCCTAATCCTAAAGATACTCTAACCCTAACCCTAATACAAACCTTAACCCTAATCTTAACCCTAATACGAACCCTAACCCTAATATGAACCCTAACACTAAGTAACCCTAACCTTAACCTTAACCATAATACCCTAACCCTAATACCTTTTCCCTAATACCCTAACCCTAAACTAACCCTAATCCTAATACACTAACCCTAGCCGTAACCTATCCGTAACCCTAAACCTAACCCTAATATGAATCCTAACCCTAATACCCTAACCCTAGGATAAACCTAACCCTAACCCTAATCCTAACCCTAACCCTAGCCTAACCCTAACCCTAACTCTAATGCTATCCTAACCCTAACTATAACCCTAATACTTCTAATACGAACCCTAACCCTAACACAAACCCTAACCCTAACGCAAACCCTAACCCTAACGCAGAGCCGGCGGAACCCGCTCAGCGAAGGGATGCACTGCAGGTAGGCGCCAGGCAGGAGAGGCGCTCTAACTACTCTAACTGCTCTGCATCCCTTCACTGTTCTTGCCGGCTGCCGCTGCGCCTATCACTGTACAAGCAGCGGCAGCCGGCAGCCTGGATTGCGGATCTTCTTGTCCCCCACTCCAGCCCCGTTGCTGATGACATCTCCTCCCGTCCTGTGTCAGCGCTGTGACACTAGCAGGAGGAGGTGTGGGGGCAGGACCAGCAAAGGACGGCTTCGGGAGCAGAGAGCTGCAGTCACAGCTGACTGCAGTTCTGCCAGGAGCCACTAGATGCCCCCACTTCTATGGACGGAGCCATCTCATCACCTGAGGACTCAGGAACAAACGAGAGACTGCTGCCTGGGGCCAGTACAGAGGAACTAAAGTGAGTTTTCTTTTTATATGTGAATGTCTATCTATCTATCTATCTGCCAATTATCTATCTATTTATCTATCTATGTGTCTGCCTATTATCTATCTATTTATCTATGTGTCTATCTATCTATCTATCTATCTCATATCTATGGGGGAGTGTATTTTAGCATAGCAGGGATGCGATCGCTTGTGCAACTCTGCTATGCTAAAAAAGTTTCCTGCAAAACAAGACCAGCGCTGCAGCTACTCACCAGTGCGACGGATCCAACGATGATGTTCCCGGCTGTGACGTCAGACATCCGCCCTCCAAACGCCTGGATCCGCCTGCGTTGGACTCACCACGCCTGGAAAATGGTGAGTATCCGCCCCGGAACGCCTCCTGCCTGTCCGTCTTCTTGCGATCGCCGATGCGATCACATTTCTCGCTTGCGGCGTCGCTTCCCGACGACGGCCGTCGCCAGGCAACAACGCACGTAGTTCCGACCCGTTTGCTCCACAGCGAAGAACCTCTGCGTGCGAACGGGTCGGAATGATCCCCAATGTGCGGTGTAATGTGAACAAGATTGTGCTACTTTGTGGAGTAATTTGAATTGGTACTATTGTGTGGCCACACCCCACCCGCTTCTTGTGGCGTGCGACTTCGGTGCGCACTGTCCCTTTATTAAGTATGGGAGGGAGGGCGCAAATTTATAGTTTGCAGGGAGGCGCCGAACACCCTTGCACCGGCCCTGCCCTAACGCTACCCTAACCCTAACCATAATACAAACCCTAACCCCTAACCCTAATCCTAATAACCCTAACCCGAACACTAAAACCCTAAAACACTAACCCTAACCCAAATACGAACCATTAACTTAATACAAAACCAATCCCAAACCCTAAAACGAACCCTAATACGAACCCTAACCCTAACCCTAATACCCTAAACCTAACCCTAACTAACCCTAACCCTAACCCAAACCCTAATACCCAAACCCTAACCCTAACCTAACCCTAACCCTAATACCCTAATCCTAACCCTAATACGAACAAAAACCCTATCCATAACCTAACCCTAAAACTAACCCTAACCCTAATACCCTAATACGAACCCTAACACTATCCATAATCTAACCCTTAACCTAACCCTATGTCTCCCTAACCCTAATCTAATAACCCTAACCCTAAAACCCTAACCCTAACCCTAATACAAACCCTAACCCTAATAGGAACACAAACCCTAACCCTAATACGAACCATAACCCTAATAGCCTAATACCCTAACCCTAACTAACCCTAACATAACGCGAACTCTACTCCTAAAGCTAATCTAACCCTAACCCTAATAAGAACCCTAACCCTAATATGAACCCTAACCCTAACAAAACCTAACCCTAATACCCTAACCCTAACATAACCCTAACCCTAACACAAACCCTAACACTAATACCCTAATCATAACCCTAATCATAACCCTAATATGAACCCTAACCTTAATACCATAACCGTAACCCTAATCCTATCCCTAACCTAACCTTAACCCTTACACAAACCCTAACCCTAACACTAACCCTAACCCTAACACAAACCCTAACCCTAATACCGTAAATTCTAATTCTAACCCTAATACCCTAACCCTAACCCTTACCTAACCCTAACTCTAACTCTAATGCTACCCTAACCCTAACTGTAACACTAATAGCTCTAATATGAACCCTAACACAAACCCTAACCCAACCCTAACCCTAACCCTAATCCTAACCCTAAACCCTTACCTAACCATAAACCTTAAACAAACCCTAACATGAACCCTAACATGAACCCTAACCCTAAAGATACTCTAACCCTAACCCGAATACGAACCCTAACCCTAATCCTAACCCTAATATGAACCCTAACAATAACTAACACTAATCTTAACCCTAACCCTAATACCCTAACCCTAATACCCTTTCCCTAATACCCTAAACCTAACCTAACCATAACCCTAATACCCTAACCCTAATACCCTAACCTAACCCTAATACCCTAACCCAAACCCTAACCCAACCCTAACCCTAATCCTAACCTTTACCTAACCCTAACCCTAACTCTAACGCTACCCTAACCCTAACTATAACCCTAATACCTCTAATATAAACCCTAACACAAACTCTAACCCTAACGCTACCCTATTACTAACCCTAATACGAACACTAACCCCTAACCATAACCCCCTAATAACCTAGACCTAACCCTAAGTATCCCTAACCCTAATCCTAATAACCATAACCCTAACACTAAAACCCTAAAACACTAACCCTAACCCTAATACGAACCATAACCCTAACCTTAATACGAACCCTAAACCTAATATGAACCCTAACCCTAATACGAACCCTAATACGAACCCTAACCCTAATACCCTAATATCCTAACCCTAATGCTACCCTAACCCTAATACAAACCCTAACCCTAATACGAACCCTAACTCTAACCCTTATACGAACCCTAACCCTAACTAACCCTGACTCTAATATCCTAACCCTAACTCTAATACCTTAACCCTAATACCCTAACCTAACCCTAACCCTAACTATAATACTCAAACCCTAACCCAAACCTAAACCTAACCCTAATACTCTAATCCTAACCCTAACCCTAATACGAACCCTAACCCTATCCCTAACCTAACCCTAATACTAACCCTAACCCTATCCCTAAACCTAATATGCTAACCCTAACCCAACCCTAACCCTAATCCTAACCCTTAAAAATGAGAATTACCGCGCTGTTGCCGGGATTTAAGTGTTTTAGCTGCCCTGAATAAAATAAATAATTTAAATGGACACAATGTTAAAACAAGGCGCTTGTGACAATGTGTGTTATAGTTTGCAACAATTTAAATGTTGCAATACTGTAGTGCAATACCTGTGAAAAAAAAGGATTAGTAATGTTAATAGCTCCTTTGGTGTTTATTTTCAGTCCTGCCGGATTTTTCTATAATACCGGCTCCTTATCCCGTTGAAATCTCTGTGCGGGGTGATGGTTACCTTATCTTTCCCTATACTACCCACCTTGTGTTCAGCAGTGGTGGGACGCGATCTTTATTCCAAGCGGTGAAGTGTTTTTCCTCTTCGTAACCGCTGCTTGTCTCTGTTGTCCCGTGCTGTGCTGCGGCGGCTGCTCGGAATCCCGGCTTGTATTGCGGGGAGGAGACAGGTTGTTTCTTCTGTGCACGGCGCACTGGAAACGGAGCGCACAGAAGAAACAACCTGTCTCCTTCCCGCAATACAAGCCGGGATTCCGAGCAGCCGCCGCAGCACAGCACGGGACAACAGAGACAAGCAGCGGTTACGAAGAGGAAAAACACTTCACCGCTTGGAATAAAGATCGCGTCCCACCACTGCTGAACACAAGGTGGGTAGTATAGGGAAAGATAAGGTAACCATCACCCCGCACAGAGATTTCAACGGGATAAGGAGCCGGTATTATAGAAAAATCCGGCAGGACTGAAAATAAACACCAAAGGAGCTGTTAACATTACTAATCCTTTTTTTTCACAGGTATTGCACTACAGTATTGTAACATTTAAATTGTTGCAAATTATAACACACATTGTCACAAGCGCCTTGTTTTAACATTGTGTCCATCTAATCCTAACCCTAACATGAGCCCTAACCCTATAACGAACCATAATCCCAACCCTTATACCATAACCCTTATTCTAAACCTAATACCCTAACCCTAACCCTAAAACCCTAACCCTAACCCTAATAACCTAACCCTAATACCCTAACCCTAAACCCTATTCCTAACCCTAAGTAACCCTAACCCTAATCTAATAACCCTAACTCTAACCTTAAAACCCTAACACCCTAACCCTCTCCCTAATAGGAACCCTAACCCTAATACGAACCCTAACCCTAATACCAAAATACCCTAACTAACCCTAACATAACGCAAACCCTATTCCTAAAGCTAATCTAACCATAACCCTAATACAAATTCTAACTCTAATACGAACCCTAACCCTAATATGAATCCTATCCCTTACCTAACCCTAACCTTAATACCATAACCCTAACCCTAACCAAACCCTAATCGTAACCCTAATCCTAACTCTAACCCTAACCCCAACCTAACCCTAACCCTTACACAAACCCTAACCCTAACACGAACCCTAACCCTAACACGAACCCTAACCCTAAAACCATAAATCCTAATTCTAACACTAATACCCTAACACTAAAACCCTAACCCTAACCTTATTAAGAACCCTATCCCTAACTAACCCTAACCTTAATACTATAAGACTAACGCTAACACTATTACCCTCACCCTAATACCCTAACCCTAATCTAACTCTAACCCTAACCCTAATATGAACCCTACCCCTAACACAAAACCTTACCCTATCTCAAATACAAACCCTAACCCTTATACGAACCCTAACCCTAATACAAACCCTGACCCGACCATAACCCTGACCCAACCCTAACCCTAACCCGAATGCCCTAACCATAACTCTAACACAAAACCTAACTCTAACCCTAACCCTAATAAGAACCATAACCCTAACCCTAATACCAAAATACCCTAACCCTAACTAACCCTAACATAACGCAAACCCTAATCCTAAAGCTAATCTAACCATAACCTTAATACAAATTCTAACTCTAATACGAACCCTAACCCTAATATGAACCCTAACCCTAACCTAACCCTAGCCCTAACCTTAATACCATAACCCTAACCCTAACCAAACCCTAATCGTAACCCTAATCCTAACTCTAACCCTAACCCTAACCTAACCCTAACCCTTACACAAACCCTAACCTTAACACGAACCCTATCCCTAACACAAACCCTAACCCTAAAACCATAAATACGAATTCTAACCCTAATACCCTAACCCTAAAACCCTAACCCTAACCTTAATATGAACCCTAACCCTAACTAACCCTAACCTTAATACTCTAACCATAACGCTAACACTATTACCCTCACCCTAACTGTTATGATTCCAGCACTCTGGTCTGAGGAGATCTTATTGCGAGGACCGGAGCACTGGAACGTAATGCTGGGGAAGGGAGCGGGAATGGAAAATAGCCCCTGGCGCCCTAACTCCGTTGTCTCGCCCGTGCTGTCAGAAATCCCCTGCGAGACTATGGTTGCTTGAGCCCATGGCAGCCGCGTTTGAAGGGCGGATTATGTCTGCCCAACTCCGATGCCCCCTCAGGTCTTAATGGGAGACAAAGGGAAATCCGAGACAGGGTGATAACAAGGGGCCCTCTGACTAAACAACCAGGCCAGGGGCTACAAGAAACTAAAACTAGAATATGTGCGGAAAAACCACCAGGGAAAAGGACAACCAAAATATCCACTTGTCCACTCTCCTACCCGGCACCGCCGAGTTCCGGAGAGGACTTGTGGAAGCGGAACCCTCCGCAAATGCTCCGAAACAGAATATAAAGATAAAGCAGCTGAGCCGCAACATACGGCAGAGCCGTAACTCACGAACACCACACGATATTCTCTGGTGATCGTTGAGGACAACAGGGGACCAAACGACTTCTTGGGATGAGATGACAACTCCAAGATACAAAACTTCTGAGGACAGGAATGACCGGATACAGCAGGACAGGAACAGACATTCAGCAAACCAAGGTAGCATGCAGGAAGCTATTACCGGCGTCTGTGTGCAGCACTGAGCAGGTATTTAGCAGTGAGACCTCCAATCAGAAGCTTGGAGCCTGATTGCCGTGCAGCTGGCTTGCTGCACGAGCAGAAGACAAATGTGAAAGTTAAAACTTGATTAGATTGACCCTGCAACGGGGAGCGCGGTCCGCCCGTGGCGTCCCCAATGCTAGGGTCCAGGCGGCTCAGTGTTACTAGGGAGCCGGTGGCTAAGCGCGCACGGCGTCCCAGCGTTGCTAGGGACCCGGCGGCTCGCACGCCTGGTGTCACTAGTTGCTAGGCGCCGGGCCGCAAGGATGTCGCGGACCGCGGCGCCTAACACTAACACCCTAACCCTAATCTAACTCTAACCCTAACCCTAATATGAACCCTACCCCTAACACAAACCCTAACCCTAACTCTAATACAGACCCTAACCCTAATACGAACCCTAAACTAATACGAACCCTGACCCCGACCCTAACCCTGACCCAACCCTAACCCGAACCCGAATACCCTAACCATAACTCTAACACAAAACCTAACTCTAACCCTAACCCTAATACGAACCCTAACCCTAATAAACTAATACCCTAACCCTAACCCTAACTAACCCTAACGCGAACCCTAACCCTAATGCTAACCTAACCCTAAGACGAACCCTAACCCTAACACGAACCCTAACCATAATATGAACGCTAAACCTAACCCTAATACCATAACACTAATTCTAACCCTAATACCCTAGACCTAACCATAACCCTAAAACCCTTACCCTAAAACCCTAACCCTAATACTCTAACTCTAACCTTAATACTAACCCTAACCCTAACCTAAACCTAACCCTAACCCTAAAACGAACCCTAACGCTGATATGAACCCTAATAACCATAACTCTAATTTTACCCTAACTATAACACTAATACCTTTAATACGAATCCTAACCCTAAAACAAACCCTAACCTTAATGTGAACCCTAACCCTAACCTATACCTAACCCTAATACGAACCCTAACCTTAACCCCTAACCCTAACTAACCCTAATCCTAATAACCCTAACCCTAATCCTAATAACCCTAATAGCCCAAACCTAACCCTAATACGAACCCTAACACTAACCTAACCCTAACCCTAATACCCTAACCCTAATCCTATCCCTAACCCTAACCTAACCCTAACTCTTACACAAACCCTAACCCTATCAAGAACACTAACCCTAATGCTACTCTAACCCTAATACGAACACTAACCCTAATAAGAACCCTAACCCTAATACGAACCTTAATACGAACCCTAACCCAAACTAACCCTAACCTTAACTCTAACCTAATACCCTAATCCTAATACCACTAATAAGAAAACTAACCCTAAAACAATCCCTAACCCTAACCCTGAAGTGAACCCTAACCCTAACGCTACCCTAACCCTAATATGAACCCTAACCCTAAACCTAACACCCTAATACCCTAACCCTAATACGAACCTTAACCCTAACCAAACCCTAACCCTAACCCTAATACGCTAACCCTACCCCTAACCCAACCCCAACCCTAACCCTAATCCTAACACTAACCCTTACCTAACCCTAAACCTCAAACAAACCCTAACCTTAACAAGAACACTAACACGAACCCTAACCCTAAAGATACTCTAACCCTAACCCTAATACAAATCCTAACCCTAATCCTAACCCTAATACGAACCTTAACACTAACTAACCCTAACCTTAACCCTAACCCTAATACCCTAACTCTAACCCTAAAACCCTTTCCCTAAAACCCTAACCCTAACCTAACCCTAACTCTAACACAAACCCTAACTCTAACCCTTACCCTAACACTACTCTAACCCTAACCCTAAAATGAACCCTAACCCTAATACGAACTCTAATAACCCTAACTCTAATTTTACCCTAACCCTAACTATAACACTAATACCTCTAATACGAACCCTAACACTAAAACAAACCCTAACGCGAACCCTAACCTAACCCTAACCCTAATCCGAACCCTAATCTTAACCCCTAACCCTAACTAACTCTTATCCTAATAACCCTAACCCTAACCCTAATCCTAATAACCCTAAACCTAACCCTAAAACCCCAAACCTAACCCTAATACGAACCCTAATATGTACCCTAACCCAAACTAACCCTAACCTTAACCCTAATCCTAATACCCTAACCCTAATACCACTAATAAGAACCCTAACCCTAAAACAATCCCTAACCCTAATATGAACCCTAACCCTAACACTACCCTAACCCTAATATGAAACATATCCCTAAACCTAACACCCTAATACCCTAACCCTAACACTAATACGAACCTTAACCCTAACCTAACCCTAATACTCTAACCCTACCCCTAACCCAACCCTAACCCTAATCCTAACCCTAACCCTTACCTAACCCTAAACCTTAAACAAACCCTAACCCTAACCATAACCCTAACACGAACCATAAACCTAAAGATACTCTAAGCCTAACCTTAATTCAAACCCTAACCCTAATCCTAACCCTAATACGAACCCTAACCCTAACTAACCCTAACCTTAACCCTAACCCTAATACCCTAACCCTAATACCTTTTCCCTAATACCCTAAAACGAACCCTAACCTAACCATAACCCTAATACCCTAACCCTAATACCCTAACCCTAACCCTAACCCTAATCCTAACCCTTACCTAACCCTAACCCTAACTCTAACGCTACCCTAACCCTACTATAACCCTAATACCTCTAATATGAACCCTAACCCTAACACAAACCCTAACAAGAACCCTAACCCTAATGCTACCCTATTCCTAACCCTAATACGAACACTAACCCCTAACCCTAATCCTAACCCTCTAATAACCTAGCCCTAACACTAAGTAACCCTAACCCTAATGCTAATAACCATAACCCTAACACTAAAACACTAAAACACTAACCCTAACCCTAATATGAACTATAACCCTAACCCTAATACGACCCTTAACCCTATTATGAACCCTAACCCTAATATGAACCCTAATACGAACCCTAACCCTAATACCCTAATATCCTAACCCTAACCCTAATACGAACCCTAACTCTAACCCTTATACGAACCCTAACCCTAACTAACCCTAACCCTAATACCCTAACCCTAACTCTAATACCCTAACCCTAATACCCTAACCCTAACTATAATACCCAAACCCTAACCTAAACCTAACCCTAATACCCTAATCCTAACCATAACCCTAACCCTAATACGAACCCTATCCCTAACCTAACCCTAACACTAACCCTAACCCTATCCCTAAACCTAATATGCTAACACTAACCCAACCCTAACCCTAATCCTAACCCTAACCCAAACCCTTACACAAACCTTAAAACTAACATGAGCCCTAACCCTATCCCTAACCCTAAAACGAACCATAACCCCAACCCTTATACCATAACCCTAATTCTAAACCTAATACCCTAACCCTACAACCATAACCCTAACCCTAATAACCTAACCCTAATACCCAAACCCTGAACCCTATTCCTAACCCTAACTCTAATCTAATAACCCTAACCTTAAAACCTTAACACCCTAACCCTAACCCTAATACGAACCCTAACCCTAATACCAAAATACTCTAACCCTAACTAACCCTAACATAATGTGAACCCTAATCCTAAAGATAATCTAACCATAACCCTAATATGAATCCTTACTCTAATACGAACCCTAACCCTAATATAAACCCTAACCCTAACTAACCCTAACCCTAATTCCCTAACCCTAACCTAACCCTAACACTAACCCTAACCCTAATACAAACCCTAACTCTAACCTAACCCTAAACCAAACCTTAATACCATAACCCTAACCCTAACCAAACCCTAATCGTAACTCTAATCCTAACTCTAACCCTTACCCTAACCTAACCCTAACCCTTACACATACCCTAACCCTAACACGAACCCTAACCCTAACACGAACCCTAACCCTAAAACCATAAATCCTAATTCTAACCCTAATACCCTAACCCTAAAACCCTAACCCTTACCTTATTATGAACCCTATCCCTAACTAACCCTAACCTTAATACTATAACACTAACGCTAACACTATTACCCTCACCCTAATACCCTAACCCTAATCTAACTCTAACCCTAACCCTAATATGAACCCTACCCCTAACACAAAACCTTACCCTATCTCAAATACGAACCCTAACCCTAATACGAACCCTAAGCCTAATACAAACCCTGACCCGACCATAACCCTGACCCAACCCTAACCCTAACCCGAATACCCTAACCATAACTCTAACACAAAACCTAACTCTAACCCTAACCCTAATAAGAACCATAACCCTAACCCTAATACCCTAATACCCTAACCCTAGCTAACCCTAACGCGAACCCTAACCCTAATGATCCCCTAACCCTAAGACGAACCCTAACCCTAGTATGAACCCTAATCATAATATGAACGCTAAACCTAACCCTAACACCATTACACTAATTCTAAACCTAATACCCTAACCCTAACCATAACCCTAAAACCCTAACCCTAAAACCCTAACCCTAATACCCTAACCAACCCTTACCCTAATCCTAACCCTAACCCTAACCCTTACACGAACCCTAACCCTAATCCTAAAGATACTCTAACCCTAACCCTAATATAAACCTTAACCCTAATCCTAACCTTAATACGAACCCTAATACGAACCCTAAAACTAACTAATCCTAACCTTAACCCTAACCCTAATACCCTAACCCTAATACCCTTTCCTAATACCCTAAGCCTAAACTAACCCTAACCCTAATACACTAACCCTAGCCCTAACCTATCCATAACCCTAACCCTAATCCTAACCCTAATATGAACCCTAACCCTAATATCCTAACCCTAGGATAACCCTAACCCTAGCCTAACCCTAACCCTAACTCTAATGCTATCCTAACCCTAACTATAACCCTAATACTTCTAATACGAAACACAAACAAACAAATAGCAGCGCTGATAAACTTGCTAATACATACGGATTGAGTGAAAAATATTCAATTTAATATAGACGGCAATCATTAGCCTATTAAAACCAACATACACAACTCATAAAAATAATTAAAATGGGTCTCAATTATAATTGCCTCTAATAAACAGTCCGTTCCTATTTAATGAACTGGATAAGCAGATGTATAATGCATAGAAAGAGAGACTGACTGCGCAGTCTACCATCCAACTTTACCAATACCGCTAGAGGTGAAGTCCCTTGGTAGTTTGTTTGTAAGTGTCCAAGCGGATTCCTCAATGCTTTGCGGTGTCCTTTTCCTTAGGTTGGAAGTTGTAGGATGTAAAGAAATCTTTCCTTATTTTATCTGCAAGGGTGGAAGTCCAGTTCTGGTCTGGATATGGGCAATAAATTTGGCAAGTGATGACCCAAGGATGACAGTGCCTGACGCGTTTCGCTGTACAAGCTACAGCTTTTTCAGAGGATAACTGTATAGCTGAGCTGGTCTGGTATTTATACCAGTATTGATGACCAAACATTCTGCACCTGTTCACTCAATCCTTATCCTATGACTTTTGTGCAGTCAGCATGTGCTAGTTTCCTATCTAAAAGCCTGAGAGGCAGTGGGTGGGGTTCTAATCCAGAATAAAGGCATGGGATGACCAGCTCAGCTATACAGTTATCCTCTGAAAAAGCTGTAGCTTGTACAGCGAAACGCGTCAGGAACTGTCATCCTTGGGTCATCACTTGCCAAATTTATTGCCCATATCCGGACCAGAACTGGACTTCCACCCTTGCAGATAAAATAAGGAAAGATTTCTTTACATCCTACAACTTCCAACCTAAGGAAAAGGACACCGCAAAGCATTGAGGAATCCGCTTGGACACTTACAAACAAACTACCAAGGGACTTCACCTCTAGCGGTATTGGTAAAGTTGGATGGTAGACTGCGCAGTCAGTCTCTCTTTCTATGCATTATACATCTGCTTATCCAGTTCATTAAATAGGAACGGACTGTTTATTAGAGGCAATTATAATTGAGACCCATTTTAATTATTTTTATGAGTTGTGTATGTTGGTTTTAATAGGCTAATGATTGCCGTCTATATTAAATTGAATATTTTTCACTCAATCCGTATGTATTAGCAAGTTTATCAGCGCTGCTATTTGTTTGTTTGTGTTTTGATTTAATTGGGTGTGACTACCCCACTATAATTAGCAGCAGCATTAGAGGTGCAGCAACCTTAAGCGCCCGATCTATTACCTGTTGGTATACAATTTTTTGCACTTCTAATACGAACCCTAACCCTAACACAAACCCTAACCCTAACGCAAACCCTAACCCTTATGTGAACCCTAATGCTACCCTTACCCTTACCCTAACCCTAATACGAACCCTAACCCCTAACCCTAATCCTAATAACCCTAACCCTAACACTAAAACCCTAAAACACAAACCCTAACCCTATTACGAACCCTAATCCAAATTCTAATACGAACCCTATCGCAAACACTAAAACGAACCCTAATACAAACCCTAACCCTAATACCCTAATATCCTAACCGTAACTCACCCTAACCCTAACCGTAAAACCCTAACCCTAATAACCTAACCCTAACACTAATGATACCCTAACCCTAATACGAACCCTAACCCTAATACGAACCCTAACTCTAACCCTTATACACACCATAACCCTAACCCTAACACCCTAACCCTAATATCCTTATCCTAACAATAACCTAACCCTAATCCTAACCCAAACCCTAACCCTAACACTAATACCCTAATCCTAACCCTAATACGAACCAAAACCCTATCCATAACCTAACCCTAACACTAACCCTAATACCCTAATCCTAACCATAACCCTAACCCTAACCCTAATACGAACCCTAACACTATCCATAACCTCACCCTAACACTAACCCTAATCCTAACCCTATGTAACCTTAACCCTGATCTAATAACCCTGACCCTAAAACCCTAACCCTTATACAAACCTTAACCCTAATAGGAACACTAACCCTAACCCTAATACGAACCATAACCCTAATAGCCTAATACCCCAACCCTAACTAACCCTAACATAACGCGAACCCTAATCCAAAAACTAATCTAACCCTAACCCTAATACGAACCCTAACCCTAATACGAACCCTAACCCTAATATGAACCCTAACCCTAACCTTAATACCATAACCATAACCCTAACCCAACCCTAACCGTAACCCTAATCCTAACCCTAACCTAACCCTAACCCTTACACAAACCCTAACCCATTCACTAACATGAACCCTAACCCTAACACAAACCCTAACCATAATACGATAAATTCTAATTCTAACCCTAATACCCTAACCCTAACCCTAAAACGCTAACCCTAACCTTAATACGAACTCTAACCCTAACTAACCCTAACCCTCAAATCCTAACACTAATGCAAACCCTATTAACCTAACCCTAACCTAACTCTAAACCTAACCCTTAGGGTTAGGTTAGGGTTCGTATTAGGGATAGGGTTAGGATTATGGTATTAGGGTTAGGGTTAGTGTTAGTGTTAGGGTATTAGGGTTAGTTAGGGTTAGGGTTCATATTAGGGTTAGGGTTCGTATTAGGGTTAGTGTTCGTATTAGAGTTAGGGTTCGTGTAAGGGTAGGGTTCCTACCCCTTACACGAACCCTAACCCTAACTCTAATACGAACACTAACCCTAATACGAACCCTAACCCTAATATGAACCCTAACCCTAATACCATAATCCTAACCCTAACCCTAATACGAACACTAACCTATCCCTAACCCTAACCTTAATACCATAACTACAACCCTAACCAAACTCTAACTGTAACCCTAATCCTAACCCTAACCCTAACCTAACCCTAAATCTAACACAAACCCTAACTCTAACACTAACCCTAACATAAACCCTAACCCTAACACTACTCTAACCCTAACCCTAATCCTAATAACCCTAACACTAAAATCCTAAAACACTGACCCTAAC
This sequence comes from Pseudophryne corroboree, assembly GCF_028390025.1. Classification (NCBI taxonomy): domain Eukaryota; kingdom Metazoa; phylum Chordata; class Amphibia; order Anura; family Myobatrachidae; genus Pseudophryne; species Pseudophryne corroboree. The sequence goes on along the minus strand of NC_086446.1, from coordinate 150,904,423 downwards.
CCTAATACGAACCCTAACCCTAACCCTAATATGAACCCTAACCCTAATACGAACCCTCACCCTAACCCTAATACGAACCCTAATACGAACCCTAACCCTAACTAAACCTAACCCTAACCGTAACTACCCCTAACATAATTCGAACCCTAATCCTAAAGCTCATCTAACCCTAACCCTAATACGAACCCTAACCCTAACCTAACCCTAACCCTTACACAAACCCTAACCCTAACACGAACCCTAACACGAACCCTAACCCTAAAGATACTCTAACACTAACCATAATACAAACCATAATCCTAATGCTAATACGAACCCTAACCCTAATACAAACCCTAGCACTAACTAACCCTAACCTTAACCCTAACCCTAATACCCTAACAATAATACCCTTTCCCTAATACCCTTAACCTAACCTTAACCTAACCATAACACTAATACCCTAACCCTAATACCCTAAACCTAACCTAACCGTAACCCTAACCCTAACCCTAATATGAAACCTAACCCTAACCCCTAATACCCTAACCCTAACCCAACCCTAACCCTAATCCTAACCGTAACCCTTACCTAACCCTAACCTTAACCCTAACTCTAACGCAACCCTAACCCTATCCCTAAGCTTAATACCATAACCCTAAACCTGACCAAACTCTAACTGTAACCCTAATCCTAACCCTAACTCTAACACAAACCCTAACTCTAATACTAACGCTAACACGAACCCTAACACTACTCTAACCCTAATCATAATAACCCTAACCCTAACACTAAAACCCTAAAACACCGACCATAACCCTAATACGAACCCTTACCCTAATACGAACCCTAACTTAATACGATCCCTAATACGAACCCTAACCCTAATAACCTAATATCTTAACCCTAACCCTAACTAACCCCTACCCTAACTGGAACTAACCCTAACATAATGCGAACCCTAATACTAAAGCTAATCTAACCCTAACCCTATCCCTAAACTTAATACCATAACCCTAACCCTAACCAAACTCTAACCGTAAACCCTAACCCTAATCCTAACCCTAACCCTAACCTAAACCTAACTCTAACACAAACCCTAACTCTAACACTAACCCTAACACGAACCCTAACCCTAACACTACTCTAACCCTAACCCTAATCCTAATAACCCTAACCCTAACACTAAAACCCTAAAACACCGACCATAACCCTAATACGAACCCTTACCCTAACCCTAATACGTACCCTAACCTAATACGAACCCAAATATGAACCCTAACCCTAATAACCTAATATCTTAACCCTAACCCTAACTAACCCTAACCCTAACTGTAACTAACCCTAACATAATGCGAACCCTAATACTAAAGCTAATCTAACCCTAACCCTAATACAAACCCTAACCCTAACCTAATCTTAACCCTTACATAAATCCTATCCCTAACACGAACCCTAACACAAACCCTAACCCTAAAGATACACTAACCCTAACCCTAATACAAACCCATTCCCTAATCCTAACCTTAATACGAACCCTAACCCTTATACGATCCCTAACACTAACTAACCCTAACATTAATACTAACCCTAATACCCTAACCCTAACCCTAATACCATGTCCCTAATACCCTTAACCTAACCCTAAACTAACCATAACCCTAATACCCTAACCCTAATAACCTAACCCTAACCTAACTGTAACCCTAACCCTAATATGAAACCTAATCCTAACCCTAATACCCTAACCCTAACCCAACCCTAACTCTAACGCTACCCTAACCCTAATATAAAAACTAACCCTAATACCCTTACCTAACCCTAACCCTAAATCTAACGCTACCCTAACCATAACTATAACCCTAATACCGCTAATATGAACACTAACCCTAACACGAACCCTAACACTACCCTAACCCTAACCTTAATACGAACCCTAACCCCTAACCCTAACCCTAACCCCCTAATACCCTAGCCCTAACCCTAAGTAACCATAACCCTAGTCCTAATAACCATAACCCTAACACTAAAACCCTAAAACACTAACCCTAACTCTAATACTCTAACCCTAACCTAACCCTAACCCTAACTATAATACCCAAACCCTAACCCTAACCTAAACCTAACCCTAATACCCTAATCCTAACCCTAGCCTTAATACGAACCCTAACCCTATCCCCAACCTAACCATAACACTAACCCTAACCCAAACCCTTACAAAAACCCTAACTCTAACCCTAACATGAACCCTAACCCTATCCCTAACCCTAACACGAACCCTAACCCTTATACCATAACCCTTATTCTAAACCTCATACCCTAACCCTTACCCTAAAACCCTAAACCTATCCCTAATAATCTAACCCTAATATCATAACCCTAAACCCTATTCCTAACCCTAAGTAACCCTAACCCTAATCTAATAACCCTAACCCTAAAACCCTAACACCCTAACCCTAATACAAACCCTAACCCTAATACGAACCCTAACCCTAATACCAAAATACCCTAAATCCAACTAACCCTAACAAAACGCAACCCCTAATCCTAAAGCTAATCTAACCATAACCCTAATACAAATCCTAACCCTAATACGAACCCTAACCATAATATGAACCCTAACCTTAACACTAACCCTAACCCTAATACCCTTTCCCTAATACCCTTAACCTAACCCTAACCTAACCATAACCCTAATACCCTAACCCTAATATCCTAACCCTAACTTAACCCTAACCCTAACCCCCTAATAACCTAGCCCTAACCCTAAGTAACCCTAAACCTAATCCTAATAACCATAACTCTAACACTAAAACAATAAAACACTAACCCTAACCTTAGTACGCACCCTAACCCTAATATGAACCAAACCCTAATATGAACCCTAATACGAACCCTACCCCTAATACCCTAATATCCTAACCCTAAACCTAACTAACCCTAACGCGTACCCTAACCCTAACTCTAATACACTAACCCTAATACCCTAACCCTAACCTAACCCTAACCCTAACTATAATACTCAAACCCTAACCCTAACCTAAACCTAACCCTAATACCCTAATCCTAACTCTAACCCTAACCCTAATACGAACACTTACCCTAACCTAAACCTAACCCTAATACCCTAATCCTAACCCTAACTCTAACCCTTATATGAACCCTAACCCTAATTTACCCTAACCCTAATACCCTAACCCTGACTCTAATATACTAAGCCTAATACCCTAACCCTAACCTAACCCTAATTATAATACCCAAACCCTAACGTAAACCTAACTCTAAAACCCTAATCCTAACCCTAACACTATCCCTAATTTGAACCCTAACCCTATCCCTAACCTAACAATAACACTAACCCTAACTCTATCCCTAAACCTAATCCCCTAACCCAACCCTAACCCTAATCCTAACCCTAACCCAAACCCTTACACAAACCGTAACCCTAACTCTAAAACGAACCCTAACCCTATCCATAACAATACCCTAACCCCAACTAACCCTAACAAAATGCAAATCCTTATCCTAAAGCTAATCTAACCATAACCCTAATACGAATCCTAACCCTTATACGAACCCTAACCCTAATATGAAGCCTAACCCTAACTAACCCTAACCCTAATTCCCTAACACTAACCCTAATATCCTTTCCCTAATAACCTTAACCTAACCCTAACCTAACCATAACCCTAATACAAATCCTAACCCTAATACGAACCCTAATATGAACCCTAACCTTAACCCTAACCCTAATACACTTTCCCTAATACCCTTAACTTAACCCTAACCTAACCATAACCCTAATACCCTAACCCTAATATCCTAACCCTAACTTAACCCTAACCCCCTAATAACCTAGCCCTAACCCTAAGTAACCCTAACCCTAATCCTAATAAACCATAACCCTAACACTAAAACAATAAAACACTAACCCTAACCTTAGTATGAACCCTAACCCTAATATGAACCATTACCCTAATACGAACCCTAATACGAACCCTACCCCTAATACCCTAATATCCTAACCCTAAACCTAACTAACCCTAACCCTAACGCGTACCCTAACCCTAACTCTAATACACTAACCCTAATACCCTAACCCTAACCCTAACCTAACCCTAACCCTAACTATAATACTCAAACCCTAACCCTAACCTAAACCTTTCCATAATACCCTAATCCTATCCCTTACTCTAACCCTTATATGAACCCTAACCCTAATACCTTAACCCTAACTTTAATATACTAACCCTAATACCCTAACCCTAACCTAACCCTAACTATAATACCCAAACCCTAACCTAAACCTAACTCTAAAACCCTAATCCTAACCCTAACACTATCCCTAATATGAACCCTAACCCTATCCCTAACCTAACCCTAACACTAACCCTAACTCTATCCCTAAACCTAATACCCTAACCCAACCCTAACCCTAATCCTAACCCTAACCCAAACCCTTACACAAACCCTAACCCTAACTCTAAAACGAACCCTAACCCTATCCATAACCCTAACACGAACCCTAACCCTTATACCATAACCCTTATTCTAAACCTAATACCCTAACCCTAAAACTCTAACCCTATCCCTAATAATCTAACCCTAATACCCTAACCCTAAACCCTAACCCTAACCCTTACCTAACCCTAACCCTAAATATAATACCCAAACCCTAACCCTAACCTAAACCTAACCCTAATACCCTAATCCTAAACCTAACCCTAATACGAACCCTAACCCTATCCCTAACCTAACCCTAATACGAACCCTAACCCTATCCATAAACCTAATATGCTAACCCTAATCCTAACCCTAACACAAACCCTTACACAAACCCTAACCCTAACAGGAGCCCTAACCCTATCCCTAACCCTAACACAAACCCTAACCCCAACCCTTATACCATTACCCTTATTCTAACCCTAATACCCTAAACCTAACCCTAAAAACATAACGCAAACCCTAATAACCTAACCCTAATACCCTAACCCTAAACCCTATTCCTAACCCTAAGTAACCCTAACCCTAATCTAAAAACCCTAACCCTAACCTTAAAACACTAACACCCTAACCCTAATACGAACCCTAACCCTAATGCGAACCCTAACCCTAACCCTAATACCAAAATACCCTAACCCTAACATAATGCGAACCCTAATCCTAAAGCTAATCTAACCATAACCCTAATATGAATCCTAACTCTAATACGAACACTTACCCTAATATGAACCCTAAACCTAACTAACCCTAACCCTAATTCCCTAACCCTAACCTAACCTTAACACTAACCCAAACCCTAATACAAACCCTAACCCTAACCTAACCCTAACCCTAACCTTAATACCATAACCATAACCCTAACCAAACCCTAACCGTAACCCTAACCCTAACCCTAAAACCATCAATCCTAATTCTAACCCTAGTACCCTAACCCTAAAACCCTAACCATAAAACCCTAACCCTAAAACCCTAACCCTAACTAACCCTAACCTTATTACTCTAACCCTAATGCTAACAATATTACCATCACCCTAATACCCTAACCCTAATCTAACTCTAACCCTAACCCTAATATGAACTCTACCCCTAACACAAACCCTAACTCTAATACGAACACTTACCCTAATACGAACCCTAACCCAAATACGAACCCTGATCCCGACCCTAACCCTGACCCAAACCTAACCCGAACCCGAATACCCTAACCATAACTCTAACACAAAACCTAACTCTAACCCTTACCCTAATACGATCCCTAACCCTAATACCCTAACCCTAACTAACCCTAACGCGAACCCTAACCCTAATACTACCCTAACCATAAGAAGAACCCTAATACGAACCCTAACCATAATATGAACGTTAAACCTAACCCTAATACCATAACACTAATTCTAACCATAATACCCTAACCCTAACTATAACCCTAATACCTCTAATACGAACCCTAACACCAACCCTAACACTAATGCGAACCCTAACCCTAACGCAACCATAACCCTAACCCTAATATGAACCCTAACCCCTAACCCTAATCCTAATAAACCTAACCCTAACACTAAAAACCTAAAACACTAACCCTAACCCTAATACGAACCCTACCCCTAACCCTAATACGAACCCTAACCCTAAAATGAACCCTGACCCTAACCCTGAAACAAACCTAACCTTAACCCTAATACCCTAACCCTAACCTTAACACGAACCCTAATCCTAACCATAAAACTACTCTAACCCTAATATGAACCCTAACCCTAATACAAACCCTAACCCTAACTAACCCTAACCCTAATAACCTAAATCTAAACCTAACCCTAATATGAACCCTAACCCTAACATTTCCCTAACCCTTACCCTAACACTAACACATACCCTAACCCAAATACCATAACCCTAACCCTAACCTAACCCTAACGCTAACCCTAACAATAACTGTAACCCTAAAACTTCTAATATGAACCCTAACCCTAAACCTAACGCGAACCCTAACACTATCCTAACCCTAATAAGAACACTAACCCCTAACCCTAACACCCTAATGCCCTAACCCTAAACCTAACTAACCATAATCCTAATAACACTAACGCTAACCCTAACCCTAAAACCCTAACCATAACCATAATACAAACCCTAACCCTAATACGAACTCTAACCATAATACAAATCCTAACCCTAACCCTAACCTGAACCCTAATACCCTTTCCCTAACTAACCCTTACCCTAATTCCCTAATTCCCTAATTCCCTAACACTAACCCTAAAACCCTAACCCTAACCCTAATACCCTAACCTTAACCCTAATACGAACCCTAACACTAACCCTAATACCCTAACCAAACCCTAACTGTAATCCTAACCCTAACCCTAACCTAACCCTAACACTTACACAAACCCTAATCCTAACTCGAACCCTAACATGAACCCTAACGCTACTCTAACCCTAACCCTAATACGAACCCTAACCCTAATACAAACCCTAAACTAACTAACCTTAACCCTAACCCTAACCCTAATACTCTAAACCTAAAACTCTATGCCTAATACTCTAACCCTAACCCGAAACCTAACCTAACCCCAAACCTAACCCTAACACTAACCCTATCCCTAACACGAACCCTAACCCTTATACGTACCCGAACCCAAACCTAACCCTAACCCTAACTCTAACGCTACCCTAACCCTAACTATAACCCTAATACCTCTAATACAAACCCTAACCCTAAAAGAAACCCTAACCCTAATGTGAAGCCTAACCCTAATGCTACCCTAACCCTATCCCTAATACGAACCCTAACCCACCCACTAACCCTAACTCCCTAACACCCTAACCCTAAGTAACCCTAACCCTAATCCTAATGTGAACCCTAACCCTAACTAACCCTAACCTTAACCCTAACCCTAATACCCTAACCCTAACACTAATACCCTATCCCTAATACCTTAACCCTAACCATAACCTAACCCTAACCCCAATACCCTAACCCTAACCTAACCCTAACACTAACCCTAACATGAACCCTAACACTAAACCTAACCCTAATACCAACCCCAACCAAACCCTAACTCTAACGCTACCCTTTCCCTCACTATAACCCTAATACCTCTGTAACACTAAAACAAACCCTAACGCGATACCTAACCCTAACTCTACCCTAACCCTATCCCTAATACGAACCCTAACCCCTAACCCTAACCCTAACAACCTAATACTCTAATCCTACCACTAAGTAACTCTAACCCTAATCCTAATAACCCTAACCCTAAAACAATAACCCTAATACGAACCCTAGCCCTAACCGTAATACGAACCCTAACACTAACCCTAACATGAACCCTAACCCTAATGCTACCCTAACCCTAATCCTAATACCAAAACCCTAACCCTAACCGAACCCTAACCCTAATACTAACCCTAACCGTAATACCTTAATCTTAACCCTAACCCTAAACATAAAACGAACCCTAACCCTGACCTAACCCTAACACTAAAACCCTAACCCTAAAATCCTAACCCTAACCTAACCCTAACACTTACACAAACCCTAACCCTAACACTAACACGAACCCTAACCCTAACATGAACCCTAACCCTAATACCATTACCCTAATTCTAACCCTAATACCCCAACCCTAATACTCTAACCCTAACCTAACCCTAACCCTAATACGAACCCTAATCCTAACAAGAAACCCTAACCCTAATATGAACCCTAACCATAACTCTAACGCTACCAAAGCCCTAACTATAACACTAATATCTCAAATACGAACCCTAACGCTAAACCTAATACGAACCCTAACCCTAATATGAACCCTAACCTAAACCTTAATCCTAATACGAACCCTAACCCTAATACAAACCCTGACCCTAACCCTGACCCAACGCTAAACCTAATATGAACCCTAACCCTAACACCCTAATACCCTAAACCTAACCCTAACCTAAACACTAACTAACCCTAACCCTAAAAGCCTAAACCTAACCCTAATACGAACACTAACCCTAACCCTAATACCCCAACCATAACTGTAATACCCTAACCCTAATATGCTAACCCTAACTCTAACCTAACCCTAACCCCAAACCTAATACCCAAACCCTAAGCCTAAAACAAACCCTAACCCTAACACAAACCCTAACCCTAACGCTACTCTAACCCTAACCCTAATAAGAACACTAACCCTAATATGAACCCTAACCCGAATACCCTAGTATCCTAACCCTAACCCTAACTAACCCTAACGCGAACCCTAACCCTAATGCTACCCTAACCCTAATACGAACACTAACCCTAATACGAACCCTAACTCTAACCTTTATACGAACCCGAACCCTAACTAACCCTAACGCTAATACCCTAACCTTAACTCTAATACCCTAACCCTAACCCAAACCTAACCCTAACCTAACCCTAACCCTAATACCCAAACACTAACCCTAACCTAAATCTAACCCTAATACCCTAATCCTAACCCTAACCCTAATATGAACCCTAACCCTATTCATAACCTAACCCAAACAGTAACCCTAACCCTAATACCCTAATCCTAACCCTAATACGAACCCTAACCCTATCCATAACCTAACCCTAACACTAACCCTAACCCTATGTAACACTAACCCTAATCTAATAACCCTAACCCTAAAACCCTAAAACCATAGCCCTAATACAAACCCTAACCCTAACACGAACCCTAACCGTAACCCTAATATGAACCCTAACCATAATACCGTAATACCCTAACCATAACTAACCCTAACAACGTGAAACATAATCCTAAAGCTATTCTATCCCTAACCCTAAAACGAACCCTAACCCTAATACGAACCCTAACTCTAATATGAACCCTAACCATAACCTAACCCTAACACTAACACTAACCCTAACCCTAATACCCTAATCCAAACCCTAACCCTGTCCCTAATACGAACCCTAACCTAACCCTAACCCTAACCTTAATACCATAACCCTAACCCAACCCTAACCGTAACCCTAACCCTAACCTAACCCTTACACAATCCCTAACCCTAACACGAACCCTAACCCAAACACGAACCATAACCCTAATACCATAAATCCTAATTCTAACTCTAATACCCTAACATTAATACAAACCCTAACCCTAACTAACCCTAACCCTCATATCCTCACCCTAACACTAACCCTATTATCCTAACCCTAATACCCTAACCCTAACCTAACTCTAACCCTAATATGAACCCTACCCCTAACACAAACCCTAACCCTAACTCTAATACGAACCCTAACTCTAATACGAACCCTAATATGAACCCTAACTCTAACTAACCCTAATACCCTAACCTAACCCTAACACTAACCCTAACCCTAATACCCTAATCCTACCCTAACCTTAACCCTAATACGAACCCTAATCCTAATACAAACCCTGACCCTAACCCTGACCCAACGCTAAACCTAATATGAACCCTAACCCTAACACCCTAATACCCTAAACCTAACCCTAACCTTAACCCTAACTAACCCTAACCCTAAAACCCTAACCCTAATACGAATACTAACCCTAACATTAATACCCCAACCATAACTGTAATACCCTAACCCTAATATCCAAACCCTAACTTTAACCTAACCCTAACCCCAAACCTAATACCCAAACCCTAACCCTAAAACAAACCCTAACCCTAACACAAACTGTAACCCTAACGCTACTCTAACCCTAACCCTAATAAGAACACTAACCCGAATACGATCCCTAACCCTAACTAACCCTAACCTTAACCCAAACCCTAACCCTAAGACCCTAACCCTAACCCTTATACCCTAACCCTAATACCCTAACCCTAATACCCTAACCCTAACCCGAACCCTAACCCATGGTTATTAGGATTAGGGTTAGGGTTAGGGATTTAGGGTTAGGGATTTAGGGTTAGGGTATTAGGGTTAGGGTATTAGGGTTAGGGTGAGGGTATTAGGGTTTGGGTTTGGGTTAAGGATAGGGTTAGTTAGGGTTAGGGTTCGTATTAGGGTTAGTGTTCTTATTAGGGTTAGGGTTAGAGTAGCTTTAGGGTTACGGTTTGTGTTAGGGTTAACCTTAAAACCCTAAAAACCTAACCCTAACTCTAATACGAACCCTAACCCTCACTCTAATACGAACCCTAAGCCTAATATGAACCCTAATCCTAACCTTAATACCCTAATACCCTAACCCTAACTAACCCTAACGCGAAACCTAACACTAACCCTAACACCCTAATACCCTAGCCCTAACCCTAAGTAAGCCTAATCCTAATAACGCTAACTCTAACACTAAAACCCTAAGACACTAACCCTAACCCTAATACGAATCCTAACCCTAACCCTAATACGAACCCTTACCCTAATACAAACCCTAACCCTAATACGAACCCTAACCCTAACCCGAAAACCCTAATATCCTAACCCTAACCCTAACTAACCCTAATATGAACCCTAACCCTATTCATAACCTAACCCTAACAGTAACCCTAACCCTAATACCCTAATCCTAACCCTAATACGAACCCTAACCCTATCCATAACCTAACCCTAACACTAACCCAAACCCTATGTATCACTAACCCTAATCTAATAACCCTAACCCTAACCCTAAAACCATAACCCTAATACAAACCCTAACCCTAATACGAACCCTAACTGTAACCCTAATACCAACCCTAACCATAATACCCTAATACCCTAACCATAACTAACCCTATCAACGCGAAACATAATCCTAAAGCTATTCTATCCCTAACCCTAAAATGAACCCTAACCCTAATATGAACCCTAACCATAACCTAACACTAACACTAACCCTAAGCCTAATACCCTTATCCAAACCCTAACCCTAATACGAACCCTAACCTAACCCTAACCTTAATACCATAACCCTAACCCAACCCTAACCGTAACCCTAACCTAACCCTAGCCCTTACACAAATCCTAACCCTAATACGAACCCTAACCCTAACACGAACCATAACCCTAATACCATAAATCCTAATTCTAACCCTAATACTCTAACACTAAAACCCTAACCCTAACCTTAACCCCTAACCCTAACTAACCCTAACCCTCATATCCTAACCCTAACACTAACCCTATTACCCTAACCCTAATACCCTAACGTTAACCTAACTCTAACCATAACCCTAATATGAACCCTACCCCTAACACAAACCCTAACCCTAACTTTAATACGAACCCTAACCCTAATACGAACCCTAACCCTAATATGAACCCTAACTCTATCTAACCCTAATACTAACTTTAAGATCTCATAGCTTTTTTTCTGCTGACAATAACATTTATTAATAATACATCCATGGAGCAAAGAAATATATTTCTTAATTAGGGAAAACTATGCAGCAGTGCAATTAGTTAATTTTCAATTAAAAAGATATTCATGTCACAAAGTTTTGAATATACATCTATTTTCTTGTGGAGCCCTATAAACCAGCAGCGCTACTAGTGTAGGGGTATCATGCAAGAGTCCTTTTCTTGCGACCTGTGTTCGAGTACCGGCTAGCGCAGAAAAAACACATTTTAAATCTTATATTAGGTATCAAACTAATATGAAATGTATTAGTCTTAAAACATTTTAAGAGATTATATTTAAAATGTTATACTATCTATCAAACTAATATGAAATGTATTAGTCTAAAAACAATTTAACATGACATATAAACTACATCACCTACAAGATGACTGGATGCACCACATTGAAGTTAAACATGGCAGTAATACTTTCTTTATACTTAGAAAATTTGTTTACTTGTGACACTAACTTTAAGATCTCATAGCTTTTTTCTGCTGACAATAACATTTATTAATAAACTGAATCTGCATAAAAAAATTCATTAGCACAACTTTTTTGACAAATAAATACATCCATGGAGCAAAGAAATATTTTTCTTAATTAGGGAAAGCTATGCAGCAGTGCAATTAGTAAATTTTCAATTAAAAAGATATTCATGTCACATAGTTTTGAATATACATCTATTTTCTTGTGGAGCATTATAAACCAGCAGCGTTAGTAGTGTAGGGGTATCATGCAAGATTCCCATTCTTGCGACCTACGTTTGAGTCCCGGCTAGAGCAGAAAAAAATATATTTTAAATCTTATATTAGGTATCAAACTAATATGAAATGTATTAGTCTTAAAAATTTTAAGAGATTATATTTAAAATGTTATACTATCTATCAAACTAATATGAAATGTATTAGTCTAAAAACTATTTAACATGACATATAACCTACATGACCTACAAGATGACTGGATGCACCACATTGTAGTTAAATATGGCAGTAATACTTTCTTTATACTTAGAACATTTGTTTACTTGTGACACTAACTTTAAGATCTCATAGCTTTTTTCTGCTGACAATAACATTTATTAATAAACTGAATCTGCATAACAAATTCATTAGCACAACTTTTTTGACAAATAAATACATCCATGGATCAAAGAAATATTTTTCTTAATTAGGGAAAGCTATGCAGCAGTGCAATTAGTAAATTTTCAATTAAAAAGATATTCATGTCACATAGTTTTGAATATACATCTATTTTCTTGTGGAGCATTTCAAACCAGCAGCATTAGTAGTGTAGGAGTATCATGCAAGATTCCCATTCTTGCGACCTGGGTTCAAATCCCAGCTAGCGCAGAAAAAAATACATTTTAAATCTTATATTAGGTATCAAACTAATATGAAATGTATTAGTCTTAAAACATTTTAAGAGATTATATTTAAAATGTTATACTATCTATCAAACTAATATGAAATGTATTAGTCTAAAAACTATTTAACATGACATGTATCCTACATGATGACTGGATGCACCACATTGTAGTTAAATATGGCAGTAATACTTTATACTTAGAAAATTTGTTTGCTTGTGACACTAACTTTAAGATCTCATAGCTTTTTTTCTGCTGACAATAACATTTATTAATAATACATCCATGGAGCAAAGAAATATGTTTCTTAATTAGGGAAAGCTATGCAGCAGTGCAATTAGTAAATTTTCAATTAAAAAGATATTCATGTCACATAGTTTTGAATATACATCTATTTTCTTGTAGAGCCCTATATGTCAGCAGCACTACTAGTGTAGGGGTATCATGCAAGAGTCTCATTCTTGCGACCTGTGTTTGAGTACCGGCTAGCGCAGAAAAAACACATTTTAAATCTTATATTAGGTATCAAACTAATATGAAATGTATTAGTCTTAAAACATTTTAAGAGATTATATTTAAAATGTTATACTATCTATCAAACTAATAAGAAATGTATTAGTCTAAAAACAATTTAACATGACATATAACCTACAAGATGACTGGATGCACCACATTGTAGTTAAATATGGCAGTAATACTTTCTTTATACTTAGAACATTTGTTTACTTGTGACACTAACTTTAAGATCTCATAGCTTTTTTCTGCTGACAATAACATTTATTAATAAACTGAATATGCATAACAAATTCATTAGCACAACTTTCTTGACAAATAAATACATCCATGGATCAAAGAAATATTTTTCTTAATTAGGGAAAGCTATGCAGCAGTGCAATTAGTAAATTTTCAATTAAAAAGATATTCATGTCACATAGTTTTGAATATACATCTATTTTCTTGTGGAGCACTACAAACCAGCAGCGTTAGTAATGTAGGGGTATCATGCAAGATTCCCATTCTTGCGACCTGGGTTCAAATCCCGGCTAGCGCAGAAAAAAATACATTTTAAATCTTATATTAGGTATCAAACTAATATGAAATGTATTAGTCTTAAAACATTTTAAGAGATTATATTTAAAATGTTATACTATCTATCAAACTAATATGAAATGTATTAGTCTAAAAACTATTTAACATGACATGTATCCTACATGATGACTGGATGCAAAACATTGTAGTTAAATATGGCAGTAATACTTTATACTTAGAAAATTTGTTTGCTTGTGACACTAACTTTAAGATCTCATAGCTTTTTTTCTGCTGACAATAACATTTATTAATAATACATCCATGGAGCAAATAAATATTTTTCTTAATTAGGGAAAGCTATGCAGCAGTGCAATTAGTAAATTTTCAATTAAAAAGATATTCATGTCACACAGTTTTGAATATACATCTATTTTCTTGTAGAGCCCTATATGTCAGCAGCGATACTAGTGTAGAGGTATCATGCAAGAGTCTCATTCTTGCGACCTGTGTTCGAGTACCGGCTAGCGCAGAAAAAACACATTTTAAATCTTATATTAGGTATCAAACTAATATGAAATGTATTAGTCTTAAAACATTTTAAGAGATTATATTTAAAATGTTATACTATCTATCAAACTAATAAGAAATGTATTAGTCTAAAAACAATTTAACATGACATATAACCTACATGACCTACAAGATGACTGGATGCACCACATTGTAGTTAAATATGGCAGTAATACTTTCTTTATACTTAGAACATTTGTTTACTTGTGACACTAACTTTAAGATCTCATAGCTTTTTTCTGCTGACAATAACATTTATTAATAAACTGAATCTGCATAACAAATTCATTAGCACAACTTTTTTGACAAATAAATACATCCATGGATCAAAGAAATATTTTTCTTAATTAGGGAAAGCTATGCAGCAGTGCAATTAGTAAATTTTCAATAAAAAAGATATTCATGTCACATAGTTTTGAATATACATCTATTTTCTTGTGGAGCATTACAAACCAGCAGCATTAGTAGTGTAGGGGTATAATGCAAGATTCCCATTCTTGCGACCTGGGTTCAAATACCAGCTAGCGCGGAAAAAAATATGTTTTAAATTTTATATTAGGTATCAAACTAATATGAAATGCATTAGTCTTAAAACATTTTAAGAGATTATATTTAAAATGTTATACTATCTATCAAACTAATATGAAATGTATTAGTCTAAAAACTATTTAACATGACATGTATCCTACATAATGACTGGATGCACCACATTGTAGTTAAATATGGCAGTAATACTTTATACTTAGAAAATGTGTTTGCTTGTGACACTAACTTTAAGATCTCATAGCTTTTTTTCTGCTGACAATAACATTTATTAATAATACATCCATGGAGCAAAGAAATATTTTTCTTAATTAGGGAAAGCTATGCAGCAGTGCAATTAGTAAATTTTCAATTAAAAAGATATTCATGTCACACAGTTTTGAATATACATCTATTTTCTTGTAGAGCCCTATATGTCAGCAGCGCTACTAGTGTAGGGGTATCATGCAAGAGTCTCATTCTTGCGACCTGTGTTCGAGTACCGGCTAGCGCAGAAAAAGCACATTTTAAATCTTATATTAGGTATCAAACTAATATGAAATGTATTAGTCTTAAAACATTTTAAGAGATTATATTTAAAATGTTATACTATCTATCAAACTAATAAGAAATGTATTAGTCTAAAAACAATTTAACATGACATATAACCTACATGACCTACAAGATGACTGGATGCACCACATTGTAGTTAAATATGGCAGTAATACTTTCTTTATACTTAGAACATTTGTTTACTTGTGACACTAACTTTAAGATCTCATAGCTTTTTTCTGCTGACAATAACATTTATTAATAAACTGAATCTGCATAACAAATTCATTAGCACAACTTTTTTGACAAATAAATACATCCATGGATCAAAGAAATATTTTTCTTAATTAGGGAAAGCTATGCAGCAGTGCAATTAGTAAATTTTCAATTAAAAAGATATTCATGTCACATAGTTTTGAATATACATCTATTTTCTTGTGGAGCCCTATAAGCCAGCAGCGCTACTAGTGTAGGGGTATCATGCAAGAGTACCATTCTTGTGACCTTTGTTCGAGTACCGGCTAGTGCAGAAAAAACACATTTTAAATCTTATATTAGGTATCAAACTAATATGAAATGTATTAGTCTTAAAACATTTTAAGAGATTATATTTAAAATGTTATACTATCTATCAAACTAATATAAAATGTATTAGTCTAAAAACAATTTAACATGACATATAACCTACGTGACCTACAAGATGACTGGATGCACCACATTGTAGTTAAATATGGTAGTAATACTTTCTTTATACTTAGAAAATGTGTTTACTTGTGACACTAACTTTAAGATCTCATAGCTTTTTTCTGCTGACAATAACATTTATTAATAAACTGAATCTGCATAACAAATTCATTAGCACAACTTTTTTGACAAATAAATACATCCATGGATCAAAGAAATATTTTTCTTAATTAGGGAAAGCTATGCAGCAGTGCAATTAGTAAATTTTCAATAAAAAAGATATTCATGTCACATAGTTTTGAATATACATCTATTTTCTTGTAGAGCATTACAAACCAGCAGCGTTAGTAGTGTAGGGGTATCATGCAAGATTCCCATTCTTGCGACCTGGGTTCAAATACCAGCTAGCGCGGAAAAAATACATTTTAAATCTTATATTAGGTATCAAACTAATATGAAATGTATTAGTCTTAAAACATTTTAAGAGATTATATTTAAAATGTTATACTATCTATCAAACTAATAAGAAATGTATTAGTCTAAAAACAATTTAACATGACATATAACCTACATGACCTACAAGATGACTGGATGCACCACATTGTAGTTAAATATGGCAGTAATACTTTCTTTATACTTAGAACATTTGTTTACTTGTGACACTAACTTTAAGATCTCATAGCTTTTTTCTGCTGACAATAACATTTATTAATAAACTGAATCTGCATAACAAATTCATTAGCACAACTTTTTTGACAAATAAATACATCCATGGATCAAAGAAATATTTTTCTTAATTAGGGAAAGCTATGCAGCAGTGCAATTAGTAAATTTTCAATAAAAAAGGTATTCATGTCACATAGTTTTGAATATACATCTATTTTCTTGTGGAGCATTACAAACCAGCAGCATTAGTAGTGTAGGGGTATAATGCAAGATTCCCATTCTTGCGACCTGGGTTCAAATACCAGCTAGCGCGGAAAAAAATACGTTTTAAATCTTATATTAGGTATCAAACTAATATGAAATGCATTAGTCTTAAAACATTTTAAGAGATTATATTTAAAATGTTATACTATCTATCAAACTAATATGAAATGTATTAGTCTAAAAACTATTTAACATGACATGTATCCTACATGATGACTGGATGCACCACATTGTAGTTAAATATGGCAGTAATACTTTATACTTAGAAAATTTGTTTGCTTGTGACACTAACTTTAAGATCTCATAGCTTTTTTTCTGCTGACAATAACATTTATTAATAATACATCCATGGAGCAAAGAAATATTTTTCTTAATTAGAGAAAGCTATGCAGCAGTGCAATTAGTAAATTTTCAATTAAAAAGATATTCATGTCACAGAGTTTTGAATATACATCTATTTTCTTGTAGAGCCCTATATGTCAGCAGCGCTACTAGTGTAGGGGTATCATGCAAGAGTCTCATTCTTGCGACCTGTGTTCGAGTACCGGCTAGCGCAGAAAAAACACATTTTAAATCTTATATTAGGTATCAAACTAATATGAAATGTATTAGTCTTAAAACATTTTAAGAGATTATATTTAAAATGTTATACTATCTATCAAACTAATAAGAAATGTATTAGTCTAAAAACAATTTAACATGACATATAACCTACATGACCTACAAGATGACTGGATGCACCACATTGTAGTTAAATATGGCAGTAATACTTTCTTTATACTTAGAACATTTGTTTACTTGTGACACTAACTTTAAGATCTCATAGCTTTTTTCTGCTGACAATAACATTTATTAATAAACTGAATCTGCATAACAAATTCATTAGCACAACTTTTTTGACAAATAAATACATCCATGGATCAAAGAAATATTTTTCTTAATTAGGGAAAGCTATGCAGCAGTGCAATTAGTAAATTTTCAATTAAAAAGATATTCATGTCACATAGTTTTGAATATACATCTATTTTCTTGTGGAGCCCTATAAGCCAGCAGCGCTACTAGTGTAGGGGTATCATGCAAGAGTACCATTCTTGTGACCTTTGTTCGAGTACCGGCTAGTGCAGAAAAAACACATTTTAAATCTTATATTAGGTATCAAACTAATATGAAATGTATTAGTCTTAAAACATTTTAAGAGATTATATTTAAAATGTTATACTATCTATCAAACTAATATGAAATGTATTAGTCTAAAAACTATTTAACATGACATGTATCCTACATGATGACTGGATGCACCACATTGTAGTTAAATATGGCAGTAATACTTTATACTTAGAAAATTTGTTTGCTTGTGACACTAACTTTAAGATCTCATAGCTTTTTTTCTGCTGACAATAACATTTATTAATAATACATCCATGGAGCAAAGAAATATGTTTCTTAATTAGGGAAAGCTATGCAGCAGTGCAATTAGTAAATTTTCAATTAAAAAGATATTCATGTCACATAGTTTTGAATATACATCTATTTTCTTGTAGAGCCCTATATGTCAGCAGCACTACTAGTGTAGGGGTATCATGCAAGAGTCTCATTCTTGCGACCTGTGTTTGAGTACCGGCTAGCGCAGAAAAAACACATTTTAAATCTTATATTAGGTATCAAACTAATATGAAATGTATTAGTCTTAAAACATTTTAAGAGATTATATTTAAAATGTTATACTATCTATCAAACTAATAAGAAATGTATTAGTCTAAAAACAATTTAACATGACATATAACCTACAAGATGACTGGATGCACCACATTGTAGTTAAATATGGCAGTAATACTTTCTTTATACTTAGAACATTTGTTTACTTGTGACACTAACTTTAAGATCTCATAGCTTTTTTCTGCTGACAATAACATTTATTAATAAACTGAATATGCATAACAAATTCATTAGCACAACTTTCTTGACAAATAAATACATCCATGGATCAAAGAAATATTTTTCTTAATTAGGGAAAGCTATGCAGCAGTGCAATTAGTAAATTTTCAATTAAAAAGATATTCATGTCACATAGTTTTGAATATACATCTATTTTCTTGTGGAGCACTACAAACCAGCAGCGTTAGTAATGTAGGGGTATCATGCAAGATTCCCATTCTTGCGACCTGGGTTCAAATCCCGGCTAGCGCAGAAAAAAATACATTTTAAATCTTATATTAGGTATCAAACTAATATGAAATGTATTAGTCTTAAAACATTTTAAGAGATTATATTTAAAATGTTATACTATCTATCAAACTAATATGAAATGTATTAGTCTAAAAACTATTTAACATGACATGTATCCTACATGATGACTGGATGCAAAACATTGTAGTTAAATATGGCAGTAATACTTTATACTTAGAAAATTTGTTTGCTTGTGACACTAACTTTAAGATCTCATAGCTTTTTTTCTGCTGACAATAACATTTATTAATAATACATCCATGGAGCAAATAAATATTTTTCTTAATTAGGGAAAGCTATGCAGCAGTGCAATTAGTAAATTTTCAATTAAAAAGATATTCATGTCACACAGTTTTGAATATACATCTATTTTCTTGTAGAGCCCTATATGTCAGCAGCGATACTAGTGTAGAGGTATCATGCAAGAGTCTCATTCTTGCGACCTGTGTTCGAGTACCGGCTAGCGCAGAAAAAAACACATTTTAAATCTTATATTAGGTATCAATCTAATATGAAATGTATTAGTCTTAAAACATTTTAAGAGATTATATTTAAAATGTTATACTATCTATCAAACTAATAAGAAATGTATTAGTCTAAAAACAATTTAACATGACATATAACCTACAAGATGACTGGATGCACCACATTGTAGTTAAATATGGCAGTAATACTTTCTTTATACTTAGAACATTTGTTTACTTGTGACACTAACTTTAAGATCTCATAGCTTTTTTCTGCTGACAATAACATTTATTAATAAACTGAATCTGCATAACAAATTCATTAGCACAACTTTTTTGACAAATAAATACATCCATGGATCAAAGAAATATTTTTCTTAATTAGGGAAAGCTATGCAGCAGTGCAATTAGTAAATTTTCAATAAAAAAGATATTCATGTCACATAGTTTTGAATATACATCTATTTTCTTGTGGAGCATTACAAACCAGCAGCATTAGTAGTGTAGGGGTATAATGCAAGATTCCCATTCTTGCGACCTGGGTTCAAATACCAGCTAGCGCGGAAAAAAATATGTTTTAAATTTTATATTAGGTATCAAACTAATATGAAATGCATTAGTCTTAAAACATTTTAAGAGATTATATTTAAAATGTTATACTATCTATCAAACTAATATGAAATGTATTAGTCTAAAAACTATTTAACATGACATGTATCCTACATGATGACTGGATGCACCACATTGTAGTTAAATATGGCAGTAATACTTTATACTTAGAAAATGTGTTTGCTTGTGACACTAACTTTAAGATCTCATAGCTTTTTTTCTGCTGACAATAACATTTATTAATAATACATCCATGGAGCAAAGAAATATTTTTCTTAATTAGGGAAAGCTATGCAGCAGTGCAATTAGTAAATTTTCAATTAAAAAGATATTCATGTCACACAGTTTTGAATATACATCTATTTTCTTGTAGAGCCCTATATGTCAGCAGCGCTACTAGTGTAGGGGTATCATGCAAGAGTCTCATTCTTGCGACCTGTGTTCGAGTACCGGCTAGCGCAGAAAAAACACATTTTAAATCTTATATTAGGTATCAAACTAATATGAAATGTATTAGTCTTAAAACATTTTAAGAGATTATATTTAAAATGTTATACTATCTATCAAACTAATAAGAAATGTATTAGTCTAAAAACAATTTAACATGACATATAACCTACATGACCTACAAGATGACTGGATGCACCACATTGTAGTTAAATATGGCAGTAATACTTTCTTTATACTTAGAACATTTGTTTACTTGTGACACTAACTTTAAGATCTCATAGCTTTTTTCTGCTGACAATAACATTTATTAATAAACTGAATCTGCATAACAAATTCATTAGCACAACTTTTTTGACAAATAAATACATCCATGGATCAAAGAAATATTTTTCTTAATTAGGGAAAGCTATGCAGCAGTGCAATTAGTAAATTTTCAATTAAAAAGATATTCATGTCACATAGTTTTGAATATACATCTATTTTCTTGTGGAGCCCTATAAGCCAGCAGCGCTACTAGTGTAGGGGTATCATGCAAGAGTACCATTCTTTTGACCTTTGTTCGAGTACCGGCTAGTGCAGAAAAAACACATTTTAAATCTTATATTAGGTATCAAACTAATATGAAATGTATTAGTCTTAAAACATTTTAAGAGATTATATTTAAAATGTTATACTATCTATCAAACTAATATAAAATGTATTAGTCTAAAAACAATTTAACATGACATATAACCTACGTGACCTACAAGATGACTGGATGCACCACATTGTAGTTAAATATGGCAGTAATACTTTCTTTATACTTAGAAAATGTGTTTACTTGTGACACTAACTTTAAGATCTCATAGCTTTTTTCTGCTGACAATAACATTTATTAATAAACTGAATCTGCATAACAAATTCATTAGCACAACTTTTTTGACAAATAAATACATCCATGGATCAAAGAAATATTATTCTTAATTAGGGAAAGCTATGCAGCAGTGCAATTAGTAAATTTTCAATAAAAAAGATATTCATGTCACATAGTTTTGAATATACATCTATTTTCTTGTAGAGCATTACAAACCAGCAGCGTTAGTAGTGTAGGGGTATCATGCAAGATTCCCATTCTTGCGACCTGGGTTCAAATACCAGCTAGCGCGGAAAAAATACATTTTAAATCTTATATTAGGTATCAAACTAATATGAAATGTATTAGTCTTAAAACATTTTAAGAGATTATATTTAAAATGTTATACTATCTATCAAACTAATAAGAAATGTATTAGTCTAAAAACAATTTAACATGACATATAACCTACATGACCTACAAGATGACTGGATGCACCACATTGTAGTTAAATATGGCAGTAATACTTTCTTTATACTTAGAACATTTGTTTACTTGTGACACTAACTTTAAGATCTCATAGCTTTTTTCTGCTGACAATAACATTTATTAATAAACTGAATCTGCATAACAAATTCATTAGCACAACTTTTTTGACAAATAAATACATCCATGGATCAAAGAAATATTTTTCTTAATTAGGGAAAGCTATGCAGCAGTGCAATTAGTAAATTTTCAATAAAAAAGATATTCATGTCACATAGTTTTGAATATACATCTATTTTCTTGTGGAGCATTACAAACCAGCAGCATTAGTAGTGTAGGGGTATAATGCAAGATTCCCATTCTTGCGACCTGGGTTCAAATACCAGCTAGCGTGGAAAAAAATACGTTTTAAATCTTATATTAGGTATCAAACTAATATGAAATGCATTAGTCTTAAAACATTTTAAGAGATTATATTTAAAATGTTATACTATCTATCAAACTAATATGAAATGTATTAGTCTAAAAACTATTTAACATGACATGTATCCTACATGATGACTGGATGCACCACATTGTAGTTAAATATGGCAGTAATACTTTATACTTAGAAAATTTGTTTGCTTGTGACACTAACTTTAAGATCTCATAGCTTTTTTTCTGCTGACAATAACATTTATTAATAATACATCCATGGAGCAAAGAAATATTTTTCTTAATTAGGGAAAGCTATGCAGCAGTGCAATTAGTAAATTTTCAATTAAAAAGATATTCATGTCACACAGTTTTGAATATACATCTATTTTCTTGTAGAGCCCTATATGTCAGCAGCGCTACTAGTGTAGGGGTATCATGCAAGAGTCTCATTCTTGCGACCTGTGTTCGAGTACCGGCTAGCGCAGAAAAAACACATTTTAAATCTTATATTAGGTATCAAACTAATATGAAATGTATTAGTCTTAAAACATTTTAAGAGATTATATTTAAAATGTTATACTATCTATCAAACTAATAAGAAATGTATTAGTCTAAAAACAATTTAACATGACATATAACCTACATGACCTACAAGATGACTGGATGCACCACATTGTAGTTAAATATGGCAGTAATACTTTCTTTATACTTAGAACATTTGTTTACTTGTGACACTAACTTTAAGATCTCATAGCTTTTTTCTGCTGACAATAACATTTATTAATAAACTGAATCTGCATAACAAATTCATTAGCACAACTTTTTTGACAAATAAATACATCCATGGATCAAAGAAATATTTTTCTTAATTAGGGAAAGCTATGCAGCAGTGCAATTAGTAAATTTTCAATTAAAAAGATATTCATGTCACATAGTTTTGAATATACATCTATTTTCTTGTGGAGCCCTATAAGCCAGCAGCGCTACTAGTGTAGGGGTATCATGCAAGAGTACCATTCTTGTGACCTTTGTTCGAGTACCGGCTAGTGCAGAAAAAACACATTTTAAATCTTATATTAGGTATCAAACTAATATGAAATGTATTAGTCTTAAAACATTTTAAGAGATTATATTTAAAATGTTATACTATCTATCAAACTAATATAAAATGTATTAGTCTAAAAACAATTTAACATGACATATAACCTACGTGACCTACAAGATGACTGGATGCACCACATTGTAGTTAAATATGGTAGTAATACTTTCTTTATACTTAGAAAATGTGTTTACTTGTGACACTAACTTTAAGATCTCATAGCTTTTTTCTGCTGACAATAACATTTATTAATAAACTGAATCTGCATAACAAATTCATTAGCACAACTTTTTTGACAAATAAATACATCCATGGATCAAAGAAATATTTTTCTTAATTAGGGAAAGCTATGCAGCAGTGCAATTAGTAAATTTTCAATTAAAAAGATATTCATGTCACATAGTTTTGAATATACATCTATTTTCTTGTGGAGCCCTATAAGCCAGCAGCGCTACTAGTGTAGGGGTATCATGCAAGATTCCCATTCTTGCGACCATAGTTCAAATCCCGGCTAGCGCATAAAAAAATACTATATCTTATATTATCTTATATTAGGTATCAAACTAATATGAAATGCATTAGTCTTAAAACATTTTAAGAGATTATATTTAAAATGTTATACTATCTATCAAACTAATATGAAATGTATTAGTCTAAAAACTATTTAACATGACATGTATCCTACATGATGACTGGATGCACCACATTGTAGTTAAATATGGCAGTAATACTTTATACTTAGAAAATTTGTTTGCTTGTGACACTAACTTTAAGATCTCATAGCTTTTTTTCTGCTGACAATAACATTTATTAATAATACATCCATGGAGCAAAGAAATATTTTTCTTAATTAGGGAAAGCTATGCAGCAGTGCAATTAGTAAATTTTCAATTAAAAAGATATTCATGTCACACAGTTTTGAATATACATCTATTTTCTTGTAGAGCCCTATATGTCAGCAGCGCTACTAGTGTAGGGGTATCATGCAAGAGTCTCATTCTTGCGACCTGTGTTCGAGTACCGGCTAGCGCAGAAAAAACACATTTTAAATCTTATATTAGGTATCAAACTAATATGAAATGTATTAGTCTTAAAACATTTTAAGAGATTATATTTAAATGTTATACTATCTATCAAACTAATAAGAAATGTATTAGTCTAAAAACAATTTAACATGACATATAACCTACATGACCTACAAGATGACTGGATGCACCACATTGTAGTTAAATATGGCAGTAATACTTTCTTTATACTTAGAACATTTGTTTACTTGTGACACTAACTTTAAGATCTCATAGCTTTTTTCTGCTGACAATAACATTTATTAATAAACTGAATCTGCATAACAAATTCATTAGCACAACTTTTTTGACAAATAAATACATCCATGGATCAAAGAAATATTTTTCTTAATTAGGGAAAGCTATGCAGCAGTGCAATTAGTAAATTTTCAATTAAAAAGATATTCATGTCACATAGTTTTGAATATACATCTATTTTCTTGTGGAGCCCTATAAGCCAGCAGCGCTACTAGTGTAGGGGTATCATGCAAGAGTACCATTCTTGTGACCTTTGTTCGAGTACCGGCTAGTGCAGAAAAAACACATTTTAAATCTTATATTAGGTATCAAACTAATATGAAATGTATTAGTCTTAAAACATTTTAAGAGATTATATTTAAAATGTTATACTATCTATCAAACTAATATAAAATGTATTAGTCTAAAAACAATTTAACATGACATATAACCTACGTGACCTACAAGATGACTGGATGCACCACATTGTAGTTAAATATGGTAGTAATACTTTCTTTATACTTAGAAAATGTGTTTACTTGTGACACTAACTTTAAGATCTCATAGCTTTTTTCTGCTGACAATAACATTTATTAATAAACTGAATCTGCATAACAAATTCATTAGCACAACTTTTTTGACAAATAAATACATCCATGGATCAAAGAAATATTTTTCTTAATTAGGGAAAGCTATGCAGCAGTGCAATTAGTAAATTTTCAATAAAAAAGATATTCATGTCACATAGTTTTGAATATACATCTATTTTCTTGTAGAGCATTACAAACCAGCAGCGTTAGTAGTGTAGGGGTATCATGCAAGATTCCCATTCTTGCGACCTGGGTTCAAATACCAGCTAGCGCGGAAAAAATACATTTTAAATCTTATATTAGGTATCAAACTAATATGAAATGTATTAGTCTTAAAACATTTTAAGAGATTATATTTAAAATGTTATACTATCTATCAAACTAATATGAAATGTATTAGTCTAAAAACTATTTAACATGACATGTATCCTACATGATGACTGGATGCACCACATTGTAGTTAAATATGGCAGTAATACTTTATACTTAGAAAATTTGTTTGCTTGTGACACTAACTTCAAGATCTCATAGCTTTTTTCTGCTGACAATAACATTTATTAATAATACATCCATGGAGCAAATAAATATTTTTCTTAATTAGGGAAAGCTATGCAGCAGTGCAATTAGTAAATTTTCAATTAAAAAGATATTCATGTCACACAGTTTTGAATATACATCTATTTTCTTGTAGAGCCCTATATGTCAGCAGCGCTACTAGTGTAGGGGTATCATGCAAGAGTCTCATTCTTGCGACCTGTGTTCGAGTACCGGCTAGCGCAGAAAAAACACATTTTAAATCTTATATTAGGTATCAAACTTATATGAAATGTATTAGTCTTAAAACATTTTAAGAGATTATATTTAAAATGTTATACTATCTATCAAACTAATAAGAAATGTATTAGTCTAAAAACAATTTAACATGACATATAACCTACATGACCTACAAGATGACTGGATGCACCACATTGTAGTTAAATATGGCAGTAATACTTTCTTTATACTTAGAACATTTGTTTACTTGTGACACTAACTTTAAGATCTCATAGCTTTTTTCTGCTGACAATAACATTTATTAATAAACTGAATCTGCATAACAAATTCATTAGCACAACTTTTTTGACAAATACATCCATGGAGCAAAGAAATATTTTTCTTAATTAGGGAAAGCTATGCAGCAGTGCAATTAGTAAATTTTCAATTAAAAAGATATTCATGTCACATAGTTTTGAATATACATCTATTTTCTTGTGGAGCATTATAAACCAGCAGCGTTAGTAGTGTAGGGGTATCATGCAAGATTCCCATTCTTGCGACCTGCGTTTGAGTCCCGGCTAGAACAGAAAAAAAAATATTTTAAATCTTATATTAGGTATCAAACTAATATGAAATGTATTAGTCTTAAAAATTTTAAGAGATTATATTTAAAATGTTATACTATCTATCAAACTAATAAGAAATGTTTTAGTCTAAAAACTATTTAACATGACATGTATCCTACATGATGACTGGATGCAAAACATTGTAGTTAAATATGGCAGTAATACTTTATACTTAGAAAATTTGTTTGCTTGTGACACTAACTTTAAGATCTCATAGCTTTTTTTTCTGCTGACAATAACATTTATTAATAATACATCCATGGAGCAAAGAAATATTTTTCTTAATTAGGGAAAACTATGCAGCAGTGCAATTAGTAAATTTTCAATTAAAAAGATATTCATGTCACACAGTTTTGAATATACATCTATTTTCTTGTAGAGCCCTATATGTCAGCAGCGCTAATAGTGTAGGGGTATCATGCAAAAGTCTCATTCTTGCGACCTGTGTTCGAGTACCGGCTAGCGCAGAAAAAACACATTTTAAATCTTATATTAGGTATCAAACTTATATAAAATGTATTAGTCTTAAAACATTTTAAGAGATTATATTTAAAATGTTATACTATCTATCAAACTAATAAGAAATTTATTAGTCTAAAAACAATTTAACATGACATATAACCTACATGACCTACAAGATGACTGGATGCACCACATTGTAGTTAAATATGGCAGTAATACTTTCTTTATACTTAGAACATTTGTTTACTTGTGACACTAACTTTAAGATCTCATAGCTTTTTTCTGCTGACAATAACATTTATTAATAAACTGAATCTGCATAACAAATTCATTAGCACAACTTTTTTGACAAATAAATACATCCATGGATCAAAGAAATATTTTTCTTAATTAGGGAAAGCTATGCAGCAGTGCAATTAGTAAATTTTCAATAAAAAAGATATTCATGTCACATAGTTTTGAATATACATCTATTTTCTTGTGGAGCATTTCAAACCATCAGCGTTAGTAGTGTAGGGGTATCATGCAAGATTCCTATTCTTGCGACCTTGGTTCAAATCCCAGCTAGCGCAGAAAAAAATACATTTTAAATCTTATATTAGGTATCAAACTAATATGAAATGTATTAGTCTTAAAACATTTTAAGAGATTATATTTAAAATGTTATACTATCTATCAAACTAATATGAAATGTATTAGTCTATAAACTATTTAACATGACATGTATCCTACATGATGACTGGATGCACCACATTGTAGTTAAATATGGCAGTAATACTTTATACTTAGAAAATTTGTTTGCTTGTGACACTAACTTTAAGATCTCATAGCTTTTTTTCTGCTGACAATAACATTTATTAATAATACATCCATGGAGCAAAGAAATATGTTTCTTAATTAGGGAAAGCTATGCAGCAGTGCAATTAGTAAATTTTCAATTAAAAAGATATTCATGTCACATAGTTTTGAATATACATCTATTTTCTTGTAGAGCCCTATATGTCAGCAGCACTACTAGTGTAGGGGTATCATGCAAGAGTCTCATTCTTGCGACCTGTGTTCGAGTACCGGCTAGCGCAGAAAAAACACATTTTAAATCTTATATTAGGTATCAAACTAATATGAAATGTATTAGTCTTAAAACATTTTAAGAGATTATATTTAAAATGTTATACTATCTATCAAACTAATAAGAAATGTATTAGTCTAAAAACAATTTAACATGACATATAACCTACAAGATGACTGGATGCACCACATTGTAGTTAAATATGGCAGTAATACTTTCTTTATACTTAGAACATTTGTTTACTTGTGACACTAACTTTAAGATCTCATAGTTTTTTTCTGCTGACAATAACATTTATTAATAAACTGAATCTGCATAACAAATTCATTAGCACAACTTTTTTGACAAATAAATACATCCATGGATCAAAGAAATATTTTTCTTAATTAGGGAAAGCTATGCAGCAGTGCAATTAGTAAATTTTCAATTAAAAAGATATTCATGTCACATAGTTTTGAATATGCCTCTATTTTCTTGTGGAGCATTACAAACCAGCAGCGTTAGTAATGTAGGGGTATCATGCAAGATTCCCATTCTTGCGACCTGGGTTCAAATCCCGGCTAGCGCAAAAAAAAATACATTTTAAATCTTATATTAGGTATCAAACTAATATGAAATGTATTAGTCTTAAAACATTTTAAGAGATTATATTTAAAATGTTATACTATCTATCAAACTAATATGAAATGTATTAGTCTAAAAACTATTTAACATGACATGTATCCTACATGATGACTGGATGCAAAACATTGTAGTTAAATATGGCAGTAATACTTTATACTTAGAAAATTTGTTTGCTTGTGACACTAACTTTAAGATCTCATAGCTTTTTTTCTGCTGACAATAACATTTATTAATAATACATCCATGGAGCAAATAAATATTTTTCTTAATTAGTGAAAGCTATGCAGCAGTGCAATTAGTACATTTTCAATTAAAAAGATATTCATGTCACACAGTTTTGAATATACATCTATTTTCTTGTAGAGCCCTATATGTCAGCAGCGATACTAGTGTAGAGGTATCATGCAAGAGTCTCATTCTTGCGACCTGTGTTCGAGTACCGGCTAGCGCAGAAAAAACACATTTTAAATCTTATATTAGGTATCAAACTAATATGAAATGTATTAGTCTTAAAACATTTTAAGAGATTATATTTAAAATGTTATACTATCTATCAAACTAATAAGAAATGTATTAGTCTAAAAACAATTTAACATGACATATAACCTACATGACCTACAAGATGACTGGATGCACCACATTGTAGTTAAATATGGCAGTAATACTTTCTTTATACTTAGAACATTTGTTTACTTGTGACACTAACTTTAAGATCTCATAGCTTTTTTCTGCTGACAATAACATTTATTAATAAACTGAATCTGCATAACAAATTCATTAGCACAACTTTTTTGACAAATAAATACATCCATGGATCAAAGAAATATTTTTCTTAATTAGGGAAAGCTATGCAGCAGTGCAATTAGTAAATTTTCAATAAAAAAGATATTCATGTCACATAGTTTTGAATATACATCTATTTTCTTGTGGAGCATTACAAACCAGCAGCGTTAGTAGTGTAGGGGTATAATGCAAGATTCCCATTCTTGCGACCTGGGTTCAAATACCAGCTAGTGCAGAAAAAAATATGTTTTAAATCTTATATTAGGTATCAAACTAATATGAAATGTATTAGTCTTAAAAATTTTAAGAGATTATATTTAAAATGTTATACTATCTATCAAACTAATATGAAATGTATTAGTCTAAAAACTATTTAACATGACATGTATCCTACATGATGACTGGATGCACCACATTGTAGTTAAATATGGCAGTAATACTTTATACTTAGAAAATGTGTTTGCTTGTGACACTAACTTTAAGATCTCATAGCTTTTTTTCTGCTGACAATAACATTTATTAATAATACATCCATGGAGCAAAGAAATATTTTTCTTAATTAGGGAAAGCTATGCAGCAGTGCAATTAGTAAATTTTCAATTAAAAAGATATTCATGTCACACAGTTTAGAATATACATCTATTTTCTTGTAGAGCCCTATATGTCAGCAGCGCTACTAGTGTAGGGGTATCATGCAAGAGTCTCATTCTTGCGATCTGTGTTCGAGTACCGGCTAGCGCAGAAAAAAACACATTTTAAATCTTATATTAGGTATCAAACTAATATGAAATGTATTAGTCTTAAAACATTTTAAGAGATTATATTTAAAATGTTATACTATCTATCAAACTAATAAGAAATGTATTAGTCTAAAAACAATTTAACATGACATATAACCTACATGACCTACAAGATGACTGGATGCACCACATTGTAGTTAAATATGGCAGTAATACTTTCTTTATACTTAGAACATTTGTTTACTTGTGACACTAACTTTAAGATCTCATAGCTTTTTTCTGCTGACAATAACATTTATTAATAAACTGAATCTGCATAACAAATTCATTAGCACAACTTTTTTGACAAATAAATACATCCATGGATAAAATAAATATTTTTCTTAATTAGGGAAAGCTATGCAGCAGTGCAATTAGTAAATTTTCAATTAAAAAGATATTCATGTCACATAGTTTTGAATATACATCTATTTTCTTGTGGAGCCCTATAAGCCAGCAGCGCTACTAGTGTAGGGGTATCATGCAAGAGTACCATTCTTGTGACCTTTGTTCGAGTACCGGCTAGTGCAGAAAAAACACATTTTAAATCTTATATTAGGTATCAAACTAATATGAAATGTATTAGTCTTAAAACATTTTAAGAGATTATATTTAAAATGTTATACTATCTATCAAACTAATATAAAATGTATTAGTCTAAAAACAATTTAACATGACATATAACCTACGTGACCTACAAGATGACTGGATGCACCACATTGTAGTTAAATATGGTAGTAATACTTTCTTTATACTTAGAAAATGTGTTTACTTGTGACACTAACTTTAAGATCTCATAGCTTTTTTCTGCTGACAATAACATTTATTAATAAACTGAATCTGCATAACAAATTCATTAGCACAAATTTTTTGACAAATAAATACATCCATGGATCAAAGAAATATTTTTCTTAATTAGGGAAAGCTATGCAGCAGTGCAATTAGTAAATTTTCAATAAAAAAGATATTCATGTCACATAGTTTTGAATATACATCTATTTTCTTGTGGAGCATTACAAACCAGCAGCATTAGTAGTGTAGGGGTATAATGCAAGATTCCCATTCTTGCGACCTGGGTTCAAATACCAGCTAGCGCGGAAAAAAATATGTTTTAAATTTTATATTAGGTATCAAACTAATATGAAATGCATTAGTCTTAAAACATTTTAAGAGATTATATTTAAAATGTTATACTATCTATCAAACTAATATGAAATGTATTAGTCTAAAAACTATTTAACATGACATGTATCCTACATGATGACTGGATGCACCACATTGTAGTTAAATATGGCAGTAATACTTTATACTTAGAAAATGTGTTTGCTTGTGACACTAACTTTAAGATCTCATAGCTTTTTTTCTGCTGACAATAACATTTATTAATAATACATCCATGGAGCAAAGAAATATTTTTCTTAATTAGGGAAAGCTATGCAGCAGTGCAATTAGTAAATTTTCAATTAAAAAGATATTCATGTCACACAGTTTTGAATATACATCTATTTTCTTGTAGAGCCCTATATGTCAGCAGCGCTACTAGTGTAGGGGTATCATGCAAGAGTCTCATTCTTGCGACCTGTGTTCGAGTACCGGCTAGCGCAGAAAAAACACATTTTAAATCTTATATTAGGTATCAAACTAATATGAAATGTATTAGTCTTAAAACATTTTAAGAGATTATATTTAAAATGTTATACTATCTATCAAACTAATAAGAAATGTATTAGTCTAAAAACAATTTAACATGACATATAACCTACATGACCTACAAGATGACTGGATGCACCACATTGTAGTTAAATATGGCAGTAATACTTTCTTTATACTTAGAACATTTGTTTACTTGTGACACTAACTTTAAGATCTCATAGCTTTTTTCTGCTGACAATAACATTTATTAATAAACTGAATCTGCATAACAAATTCATTAGCACAACTTTTTTGACCAATAAATACATCCACGGATCAAAGAAATATTTTTCTTAATTAGGGAAAGCTATGCAGCAGTGCAATTAGTAAATTTTCAATAAAAAAGATATTCATGTCACATAGTTTTGAATATACATCTATTTTCTTGTGGAGCATTTCAAACCATCAGCGTTAGTAGTGTAGGGGTATCATGCAAGATTCCTATTCTTGCGACCTTGGTTCAAATCCCAGCTAGCGCAGAAAAAAATACATTTTAAATCTTATATTAGGTATCAAACTAATATGAAATGTATTAGTCTTAAAACATTTTAAGAGATTATATTTAAAATGTTATACTATCTATCAAACTAATATGAAATGTATTAGTCTATAAACTATTTAACATGACATGTATCCTACATGATGACTGGATGCACCACATTGTAGTTAAATATGGCAGTAATACTTTATACTTAGAAAATTTGTTTGCTTGTGACACTAACTTTAAGATCTCATAGCTTTTTTTCTGCTGACAATAACATTTATTAATAATACATCCATGGAGCAAAGAAATATGTTTCTTAATTAGGGAAAGCTATGCAGCAGTGCAATTAGTAAATTTTCAATTAAAAAGATATTCATGTCACATAGTTTTGAATATACATCTATTTTCTTGTAGAGCCCTATATGTCAGCAGCACTACTAGTGTAGGGGTATCATGCAAGAGTCTCATTCTTGCGACCTGTGTTCGAGTACCGGCTAGCGCAGAAAAAACACATTTTAAATCTTATATTAGGTATCAAACTAATATGAAATGTATTAGTCTTAAAACATTTTAAGAGATTATATTTAAAATGTTATACTATCTATCAAACTAATAAGAAATGTATTAGTCTAAAAACAATTTAACATGACATATAACCTACAAGATGACTGGATGCACCACATTGTAGTTAAATATGGCAGTAATACTTTCTTTATACTTAGAACATTTGTTTACTTGTGACACTAACTTTAAGATCTCATAGTTTTTTTCTGCTGACAATAACATTTATTAATAAACTGAATCTGCATAACAAATTCATTAGCACAACTTTTTTGACAAATAAATACATCCATGGATCAAAGAAATATTTTTCTTAATTAGGGAAAGCTATGCAGCAGTGCAATTAGTAAATTTTCAATTAAAAAGATATTCATGTCACATAGTTTTGAATATACATCTATTTTCTTGTGGAGCATTACAAACCAGCAGCGTTAGTAATGTAGGGGTATCATGCAAGATTCCCATTCTTGCGACCTGGGTTCAAATCCCGGCTAGCGCAAAAAAAAATACATTTTAAATCTTATATTAGGTATCAAACTAATATGAAATGTATTAGTCTTAAAACATTTTAAGAGATTATATTTAAAATG
The DNA here is from genome assembly GCF_028390025.1 of Pseudophryne corroboree. NCBI lineage: Eukaryota > Metazoa > Chordata > Amphibia > Anura > Myobatrachidae > Pseudophryne > Pseudophryne corroboree. The sequence goes on along the minus strand of NC_086446.1, from coordinate 150,870,075 downwards.
TTATACTATCTATCAAACTAATATGAAATGTATTAGTCTAAAAACTATTTAACATGACATGTATCCTACATGATGACTGGATGCAAAACATTGTAGTTAAATATGGCAGTAATACTTTATACTTAGAAAATTTGTTTGCTTGTGACACTAACTTTAAGATCTCATAGCTTTTTTTCTGCTGACAATAACATTTATTAATAATACATCCATGGAGCAAATAAATATTTTTCTTAATTAGTGAAAGCTATGCAGCAGTGCAATTAGTACATTTTCAATTAAAAAGATATTCATGTCACACAGTTTTGAATATACATCTATTTTCTTGTAGAGCCCTATATGTCAGTAGCGATACTAGTGTAGAGGTATCATGCAAGAGTCTCATTCTTGCGACCTGTGTTCGAGTACCGGCTAGCGCAGAAAAAACACATTTTAAATCTTATATTAGGTATCAAACTAATATGAAATGTATTAGTCTTAAAACATTTTAAGAGATTATATTTAAAATGTTATACTATCTATCAAACTAATAAGAAATGTATTAGTCTAAAAACAATTTAACATGACATATAACCTACATGACCTACAAGATGACTGGATGCACCACATTGTAGTTAAATATGGCAGTAATACTTTCTTTATACTTAGAACATTTGTTTACTTGTGACACTAACTTTAAGATCTCATAGCTTTTTTCTGCTGACAATAACATTTATTAATAAACTGAATCTGCATAACAAATTCATTAGCACAACTTTTTTGACAAATAAATACATCCATGGATCAAAGAAATATTTTTCTTAATTAGGGAAAGCTATGCAGCAGTGCAATTAGTAAATTTTCAATAAAAAAGATATTCATGTCACATAGTTTTGAATATACATCTATTTTCTTGTGGAGCATTACAAACCAGCAGCATTAGTAGTGTAGGGGTATAATGCAAGATTCCCATTCTTGCAACCTGGGTTCAAATACCAGCTAGTGCAGAAAAAAATATGTTTTAAATCTTATATTAGGTATCAAACTAATATGAAATGTATTAGTCTTAAAAATTTTAAGAGATTATATTTAAAATGTTATACTATCTATCAAACTAATATGAAATGTATTAGTCTAAAAACTATTTAACATGACATGTATCCTACATGATGACTGGATGCACCACATTGTAGTTAAATATGGCAGTAATACTTTATACTTAGAAAATGTGTTTGCTTGTGACACTAACTTTAAGATCTCATAGCTTTTTTTCTGCTGACAATAACATTTATTAATAATACATCCATGGAGCAAAGAAATATTTTTCTTAATTAGGGAAAGCTATGCAGCAGTGCAATTAGTAAATTTTCAATTAAAAAGATATTCATGTCACACAGTTTAGAATATACATCTATTTTCTTGTAGAGCCCTATATGTCAGCAGCGCTACTAGTGTAGGGGTATCATGCAAGAGTCTCATTCTTGCGATCTGTGTTCGAGTACCGGCTAGCGCAGAAAAAAACACATTTTAAATCTTATATTAGGTATCAAACTAATATGAAATGTATTAGTCTTAAAACATTTTAAGAGATTATATTTAAAATGTTATACTATCTATCAAACTAATAAGAAATGTATTAGTCTAAAAACAATTTAACATGACATATAACCTACATGACCTACAAGATGACTGGATGCACCACATTGTAGTTAAATATGGCAGTAATACTTTCTTTATACTTAGAACATTTGTTTACTTGTGACACTAACTTTAAGATCTCATAGCTTTTTTCTGCTGACAATAACATTTATTAATAAACTGAATCTGCATAACAAATTCATTAGCACAACTTTTTTGACAAATAAATACATCCATGGATAAAATAAATATTTTTCTTAATTAGGGAAAGCTATGCAGCAGTGCAATTAGTAAATTTTCAATTAAAAAGATATTCATGTCACATAGTTTTGAATATACATCTATTTTCTTGTGGAGCCCTATAAGCCAGCAGCGCTACTAGTGTAGGGGTATCATGCAAGAGTACCATTCTTGTGACCTTTGTTCGAGTACCGGCTAGTGCAGAAAAAACACATTTTAAATCTTATATTAGGTATCAAACTAATATGAAATGTATTAGTCTTAAAACATTTTAAGAGATTATATTTAAAATGTTATACTATCTATCAAACTAATATAAAATGTATTAGTCTAAAAACAATTTAACATGACATATAACCTACGTGACCTACAAGATGACTGGATGCACCACATTGTAGTTAAATATGGTAGTAATACTTTCTTTATACTTAGAAAATGTGTTTACTTGTGACACTAACTTTAAGATCTCATAGCTTTTTTCTGCTGACAATAACATTTATTAATAAACTGAATCTGCATAACAAATTCATTAGCACAAATTTTTTGACAAATAAATACATCCATGGATCAAAGAAATATTTTTCTTAATTAGGGAAAGCTATGCAGCAGTGCAATTAGTAAATTTTCAATAAAAAAGATATTCATGTCACATAGTTTTGAATATACATCTATTTTCTTGTGGAGCATTACAAACCGGCAGCATTAGTAGTGTAGGGGTATAATGCAAGATTCCCATTCTTGCGACCTGGGTTCAAATACCAGCTAGCGCGGAAAAAAATATGTTTTAAATTTTATATTAGGTATCAAACTAATATGAAATGCATTAGTCTTAAAACATTTTAAGAGATTATATTTAAAATGTTATACTATCTATCAAACTAATATGAAATGTATTAGTCTAAAAACTATTTAACATGACATGTATCCTACATGATGACTGGATGCACCACATTGTAGTTAAATATGGCAGTAATACTTTATACTTAGAAAATGTGTTTGCTTGTGACACTAACTTTAAGATCTCATAGCTTTTTTTCTGCTGACAATAACATTTATTAATAATACATCCATGGAGCAAAGAAATATTTTTCTTAATTAGGGAAAGCTATGCAGCAGTGCAATTAGTAAATTTTCAATTAAAAAGATATTCATGTCACACAGTTTTGAATATACATCTATTTTCTTGTAGAGCCCTATATGTCAGCAGCGCTACTAGTGTAGGGGTATCATGCAAGAGTCTCATTCTTGCGACCTGTGTTCGAGTACCGGCTAGCGCAGAAAAAACACATTTTAAATCTTATATTAGGTATCAAACTAATATGAAATGTATTAGTCTTAAAACATTTTAAGAGATTATATTTAAAATGTTATACTATCTATCAAACTAATAAGAAATGTATTAGTCTAAAAACAATTTAACATGACATATAACCTACATGACCTACAAGATGACTGGATGCACCACATTGTAGTTAAATATGGCAGTAATACTTTCTTTATACTTAGAACATTTGTTTACTTGTGACACTAACTTTAAGATCTCATAGCTTTTTTCTGCTGACAATAACATTTATTAATAAACTGAATCTGCATAACAAATTCATTAGCACAACTTTTTTGACAAATAAATACATCCATGGATAAAATAAATATTTTTCTTAATTAGGGAAAGCTATGCAGCAGTGCAATTAGTAAATTTTCAATTAAAAAGATATTCATGTCACATAGTTTTGAATATACATCTATTTTCTTGTGGAGCCCTATAAGCCAGCAGCGCTACTAGTGTAGGGGTATCATGCAAGAGTACCATTCTTGTGACCTTTGTTCGAGTACCGGCTAGTGCAGAAAAAACACATTTTAAATCTTATATTAGGTATCAAACTAATATGAAATGTATTAGTCTTAAAACATTTTAAGAGATTATATTTAAAATGTTATACTATCTATCAAACTAATATAAAATGTATTAGTCTAAAAACAATTTAACATGACATATAACCTACGTGACCTACAAGATGACTGGATGCACCACATTGTAGTTAAATATGGTAGTAATACTTTCTTTATACTTAGAAAATGTGTTTACTTGTGACACTAACTTTAAGATCTCATAGCTTTTTTCTGCTGACAATAACATTTATTAATAAACTGAATCTGCATAACAAATTCATTAGCACAAATTTTTTGACAAATAAATACATCCATGGATCAAAGAAATATTTTTCTTAATTAGGGAAAGCTATGCAGCAGTGCAATTAGTAAATTTTCAATAAAAAAGATATTCATGTCACATAGTTTTGAATATACATCTATTTTCTTGTGGAGCATTACAAACCGGCAGCATTAGTAGTGTAGGGGTATAATGCAAGATTCCCATTCTTGCGACCTGGGTTCAAATACCAGCTAGCGCGGAAAAAAATATGTTTTAAATTTTATATTAGGTATCAAACTAATATGAAATGCATTAGTCTTAAAACATTTTAAGAGATTATATTTAAAATGTTATACTATCTATCAAACTAATATGAAATGTATTAGTCTAAAAACTATTTAACATGACATGTATCCTACATGATGACTGGATGCACCACATTGTAGTTAAATATGGCAGTAATACTTTATACTTAGAAAATGTGTTTGCTTGTGACACTAACTTTAAGATCTCATAGCTTTTTTTCTGCTGACAATAACATTTATTAATAATACATCCATGGAGCAAAGAAATATTTTTCTTAATTAGGGAAAGCTATGCAGCAGTGCAATTAGTAAATTTTCAATTAAAAAGATATTCATGTCACACAGTTTTGAATATACATCTATTTTCTTGTAGAGCCCTATATGTCAGCAGCGCTACTAGTGTAGGGGTATCATGCAAGAGTCTCATTCTTGCGACCTGTGTTCGAGTACCGGCTAGCGCAGAAAAAACACATTTTAAATCTTATATTAGGTATCAAACTAATATGAAATGTATTAGTCTTAAAACATTTTAAGAGATTATATTTAAAATGTTATACTATCTATCAAACTAATAAGAAATGTATTAGTCTAAAAACAATTTAACATGACATATAACCTACATGACCTACAAGATGACTGGATGCACCACATTGTAGTTAAATATGGCAGTAATACTTTCTTTATACTTAGAACATTTGTTTACTTGTGACACTAACTTTAAGATCTCATAGCTTTTTTCTGCTGACAATAACATTTATTAATAAACTGAATCTGCATAACAAATTCATTAGCACAACTTTTTTGACAAATAAATACATCCATGGATCAAAGAAATATTTTTCTTAATTAGGGAAAGCTATGCAGCAGTGCAATTAGTAAATTTTCAATTAAAAAGATATTCATGTCACATAGTTTTGAATATACATCTATTTTCTTGTGGAGCCCTATAAGCCAGCAGCGCTACTAGTGTAGGGGTATCATGCAAGAGTACCATTCTTGTGACCTTTGTTCGAGTACCGGCTAGTGCAGAAAAAACACATTTTAAATCTTATATTAGGTATCAAACTAATATGAAATGTATTAGTCTTAAAACATTTTAAGAGATTATATTTAAAATGTTATACTATCTATCAAACTAATATAAAATGTATTAGTCTAAAAACAATTTAACATGACATATAACCTACGTGACCTACAAGATGACTGGATGCACCACATTGTAGTTAAATATGGTAGTAATACTTTCTTTATACTTAGAAAATGTGTTTACTTGTGACACTAACTTTAAGATCTCATAGCTTTTTTCTGCTGACAATAACATTTATTAATAAACTGAATCTGCATAACAAATTCATTAGCACAACTTTTTTGACAAATAAATACATCCATGGATCAAAGAAATATTTTTCTTAATTAGGGAAAGCTATGCAGCAGTGCAATTAGTAAATTTTCAATAAAAAAGATATTCATGTCACATAGTTTTGAATATACATCTATTTTCTTGTAGAGCATTACAAACCAGCAGCGTTAGTAGTGTAGGGGTATCATGCAAGATTCCCATTCTTGCGACCTGGGTTCAAATACCAGCTAGCGCGGAAAAAATACATTTTAAATCTTATATTAGGTATCAAACTAATATGAAATGTATTAGTCTTAAAACATTTTAAGAGATTATATTTAAAATGTTATACTATCTATCAAACTAATAAGAAATGTATTAGTCTAAAAACAATTTAACATGACATATAACCTACATGACCTACAAGATGACTGGATGCACCACATTGTAGTTAAATATGGCAGTAATACTTTCTTTATACTTAGAACATTTGTTTACTTGTGACACTAACTTTAAGATCTCATAGCTTTTTTCTGCTGACAATAACATTTATTAATAAACTGAATCTGCATAACAAATTCATTAGCACAACTTTTTTGACAAATAAATACATCCATGGATCAAAGAAATATTTTTCTTAATTAGGGAAAGCTATGCAGCAGTGCAATTAGTAAATTTTCAATAAAAAAGATATTCATGTCACATAGTTTTGAATATACATCTATTTTCTTGTGGAGCATTACAAACCAGCAGCATTAGTAGTGTAGGGGTATAATGCAAGATTCCCATTCTTGCGACCTGGGTTCAAATACCAGCTAGCGCGGAAAAAAATACGTTTTAAATCTTATATTAGGTATCAAACTAATATGAAATGCATTAGTCTTAAAACATTTTAAGAGATTATATTTAAAATGTTATACTATCTATCAAACTAATATGAAATGTATTAGTCTAAAAACTATTTAACATGACATGTATCCTACATGATGACTGGATGCACCACATTGTAGTTAAATATGGCAGTAATACTTTATACTTAGAAAATTTGTTTGCTTGTGACACTAACTTTAAGATCTCATAGCTTTTTTTCTGCTGACAATAACATTTATTAATAATACATCCATGGAGCAAAGAAATATTTTTCTTAATTAGGGAAAGCTATGCAGCAGTGCAATTAGTAAATTTTCAATTAAAAAGATATTCATGTCACAGAGTTTTGAATATACATCTATTTTCTTGTAGAGCCCTATATGTCAGCAGCGCTACTAGTGTAGGGGTATCATGCAAGAGTCTCATTCTTGCGACCTGTGTTCGAGTACCGGCTAGCGCAGAAAAAACACATTTTAAATCTTATATTAGGTATCAAACTAATATGAAATGTATTAGTCTTAAAACATTTTAAGAGATTATATTTAAAATGTTATACTATCTATCAAACTAATAAGAAATGTATTAGTCTAAAAACAATTTAACATGACATATAACCTACATGACCTACAAGATGACTGGATGCACCACATTGTAGTTAAATATGGCAGTAATACTTTCTTTATACTTAGAACATTTGTTTACTTGTGACACTAACTTTAAGATCTCATAGCTTTTTTCTGCTGACAATAACATTTATTAATAAACTGAATCTGCATAACAAATTCATTAGCACAACTTTTTTGACAAATAAATACATCCATGGATCAAAGAAATATTTTTCTTAATTAGGGAAAGCTATGCAGCAGTGCAATTAGTAAATTTTCAATTAAAAAGATATTCATGTCACATAGTTTTGAATATACATCTATTTTCTTGTGGAGCCCTATAAGCCAGCAGCGCTACTAGTGTAGGGGTATCATGCAAGAGTACCATTCTTGTGACCTTTGTTCGAGTACCGGCTAGTGCAGAAAAAACACATTTTAAATCTTATATTAGGTATCAAACTAATATGAAATGTATTAGTCTTAAAACATTTTAAGAGATTATATTTAAAATGTTATACTATCTATCAAACTAATATGAAATGTATTAGTCTAAAAACTATTTAACATGACATGTATCCTACATGATGACTGGATGCACCACATTGTAGTTAAATATGGCAGTAATACTTTATACTTAGAAAATTTGTTTGCTTGTGACACTAACTTTAAGATCTCATAGCTTTTTTTCTGCTGACAATAACATTTATTAATAATACATCCATGGAGCAAAGAAATATGTTTCTTAATTAGGGAAAGCTATGCAGCAGTGCAATTAGTAAATTTTCAATTAAAAAGATATTCATGTCACATAGTTTTGAATATACATCTATTTTCTTGTAGAGCCCTATATGTCAGCAGCACTACTAGTGTAGGGGTATCATGCAAGAGTCTCATTCTTGCGACCTGTGTTTGAGTACCGGCTAGCGCAGAAAAAACACATTTTAAATCTTATATTAGGTATCAAACTAATATGAAATGTATTAGTCTTAAAACATTTTAAGAGATTATATTTAAAATGTTATACTATCTATCAAACTAATAAGAAATGTATTAGTCTAAAAACAATTTAACATGACATATAACCTACAAGATGACTGGATGCACCACATTGTAGTTAAATATAGCAGTAATACTTTCTTTATACTTAGAACATTTGTTTACTTGTGACACTAACTTTAAGATCTCATAGCTTTTTTCTGCTGACAATAACATTTATTAATAAACTGAATCTGCATAACAAATTCATTAGCACAACTTTTTTGACAAATAAATACATCCATGGATCAAAGAAATATTTTTCTTAATTAGGGAAAGCTATGCAGCAGTGCAATTAGTAAATTTTCAATAAAAAAGATATTCATGTCACATAGTTTTGAATATACATCTATTTTCTTGTAGAGCATTACAAACCAGCAGCGTTAGTAGTGTAGGGGTATCATGCAAGATTCCCATTCTTGCGACCTGGGTTCAAATACCAGCTAGCGCGGAAAAAATACATTTTAAATCTTATATTAGGTATCAAACTAATATGAAATGTATTAGTCTTAAAACATTTTAAGAGATTATATTTAAAATGTTATACTATCTATCAAACTAATAAGAAATGTATTAGTCTAAAAACAATTTAACATGACATATAACCTACATGACCTACAAGATGACTGGATGCACCACATTGTAGTTAAATATGGCAGTAATACTTTCTTTATACTTAGAACATTTGTTTACTTGTGACACTAACTTTAAGATCTCATAGCTTTTTTCTGCTGACAATAACATTTATTAATAAACTGAATCTGCATAACAAATTCATTAGCACAACTTTTTTGACAAATAAATACATCCATGGATCAAAGAAATATTTTTCTTAATTAGGGAAAGCTATGCAGCAGTGCAATTAGTAAATTTTCAATAAAAAAGATATTCATGTCACATAGTTTTGAATATACATCTATTTTCTTGTGGAGCATTACAAACCAGCAGCATTAGTAGTGTAGGGGTATAATGCAAGATTCCCATTCTTGCGACCTGGGTTCAAATACCAGCTAGCGCGGAAAAAAATACGTTTTAAATCTTATATTAGGTATCAAACTAATATGAAATGCATTAGTCTTAAAACATTTTAAGAGATTATATTTAAAATGTTATACTATCTATCAAACTAATATGAAATGTATTAGTCTAAAAACTATTTAACATGACATGTATCCTACATGATGACTGGATGCACCACATTGTAGTTAAATATGGCAGTAATACTTTATACTTAGAAAATTTGTTTGCTTGTGACACTAACTTTAAGATCTCATAGCTTTTTTTCTGCTGACAATAACATTTATTAATAATACATCCATGGAGCAAAGAAATATTTTTCTTAATTAGGGAAAGCTATGCAGCAGTGCAATTAGTAAATTTTCAATTAAAAAGATATTCATGTCACAGAGTTTTGAATATACATCTATTTTCTTGTAGAGCCCTATATGTCAGCAGCGCTACTAGTGTAGGGGTATCATGCAAGAGTCTCATTCTTGCGACCTGTGTTCGAGTACCGGCTAGCGCAGAAAAAACACATTTTAAATCTTATATTAGGTATCAAACTAATATGAAATGTATTAGTCTTAAAACATTTTAAGAGATTATATTTAAAATGTTATACTATCTATCAAACTAATAAGAAATGTATTAGTCTAAAAACAATTTAACATGACATATAACCTACATGACCTACAAGATGACTGGATGCACCACATTGTAGTTAAATATGGCAGTAATACTTTCTTTATACTTAGAACATTTGTTTACTTGTGACACTAACTTTAAGATCTCATAGCTTTTTTCTGCTGACAATAACATTTATTAATAAACTGAATCTGCATAACAAATTCATTAGCACAACTTTTTTGACAAATAAATACATCCATGGATCAAAGAAATATTTTTCTTAATTAGGGAAAGCTATGCAGCAGTGCAATTAGTAAATTTTCAATTAAAAAGATATTCATGTCACATAGTTTTGAATATACATCTATTTTCTTGTGGAGCCCTATAAGCCAGCAGCGCTACTAGTGTAGGGGTATCATGCAAGAGTACCATTCTTGTGACCTTTGTTCGAGTACCGGCTAGTGCAGAAAAAACACATTTTAAATCTTATATTAGGTATCAAACTAATATGAAATGTATTAGTCTTAAAACATTTTAAGAGATTATATTTAAAATGTTATACTATCTATCAAACTAATATAAAATGTATTAGTCTAAAAACAATTTAACATGACATATAACCTACGTGACCTACAAGATGACTGGATGCACCACATTGTAGTTAAATATGGTAGTAATACTTTCTTTATACTTAGAAAATGTGTTTACTTGTGACACTAACTTTAAAATCTCATAGCTTTTTTCTGCTGACAATAACATTTATTAATAAACTGAATCTGCATAACAAATTCATTAGCACAACTTTTTTGACAAATAAATACATCCATGGATCAAAGAAATATTTTTCTTAATTAGGGAAAGCTATGCAGCAGTGCAATTAGTAAATTTTCAATAAAAAAGATATTCATGTCACATAGTTTTGAATATACATCTATTTTCTTGTAGAGCATTACAAACCAGCAGCGTTAGTAGTGTAGGGGTATCATGCAAGATTCCCATTCTTGCGACCTGGGTTCAAATACCAGCTAGCGCAGAAAAAATACATTTTAAATCTTATATTAGGTATCAAACTAATATGAAATGTATTAGTCTTAAAACATTTTAAGAGATTATATTTAAAATGTTATACTATCTATCAAACTAATAAGAAATGTATTAGTCTAAAAACAATTTAACATGACATATAACCTACATGACCTACAAGATGACTGGATGCACCACATTGTAGTTAAATATGGCAGTAATACTTTCTTTATACTTAGAACATTTGTTTACTTGTGACACTAACTTTAAGATCTCATAGCTTTTTTCTGCTGACAATAACATTTATTAATAAACTGAATCTGCATAACAAATTCATTAGCACAACTTTTTTGACAAATAAATACATCCATGGATCAAAGAAATATTTTTCTTAATTAGGGAAAGCTATGCAGCAGTGCAATTAGTAAATTTTCAATAAAAAAGATATTCATGTCACATAGTTTTGAATATACATCTATTTTCTTGTGGAGCATTACAAACCAGCAGCATTAGTAGTGTAGGGGTATAATGCAAGATTCCCATTCTTGCGACCTGGGTTCAAATACCAGCTAGCGCGGAAAAAAATACGTTTTAAATCTTATATTAGGTATCAAACTAATATGAAATGCATTAGTCTTAAAACATTTTAAGAGATTATATTTAAAATGTTATACTATCTATCAAACTAATATGAAATGTATTAGTCTAAAAACTATTTAACATGATATGTATCCTACATGATGACTGGATGCACCACATTGTAGTTAAATATGGCAGTAATACTTTATACTTAGAAAATTTGTTTGCTTGTGACACTAACTTTAAGATCTCATAGCTTTTTTCTGCTGACAATAACATTTATTAATAATACATCCATGGAGCAAAGAAATATTTTTCTTAATTAGGGAAAGCTATGCAGCAGTGCAATTAGTAAATTTTCAATTAAAAAGATATTCATGTCACAGAGTTTTGAATATACATCTATTTTCTTGTAGAGCCCTATATGTCAGCAGCGCTACTAGTGTAGGGGTATCATGCAAGAGTCTCATTCTTGCGACCTGTGTTCGAGTACCGGCTAGCGCAGAAAAAACACATTTTAATCTTATATTAGGTATCAAACTAATATGAAATGTATTAGTCTTAAAACATTTTAAGAGATTATATTTAAAATGTTATACTATCTATCAAACTAATAAGAAATGTATTAGTCTAAAAACAATTTAACATGACATATAACCTACATGACCTACAAGATGACTGGATGCACCACATTGTAGTTAAATATGGCAGTAATACTTTCTTTATACTTAGAACATTTGTTTACTTGTGACACTAACTTTAAGATCTCATAGCTTTTTTCTGCTGACAATAACATTTATTAATAAACTGAATCTGCATAACAAATTCATTAGCACAACTTTTTTGACAAATAAATACATCCATGGATCAAAGAAATATTTTTCTTAATTAGGGAAAGCTATGCAGCAGTGCAATTAGTAAATTTTCAATTAAAAAGATATTCATGTCACATAGTTTTGAATATACATCTATTTTCTTGTGGAGCCCTATAAGCCAGCAGCGCTACTAGTGTAGGGGTATCATGCAAGAGTACCATTCTTGTGACCTTTGTTCGAGTACCGGCTAGTGCAGAAAAAACACATTTTAAATCTTATATTAGGTATCAAACTAATATGAAATGTATTAGTCTTAAAACATTTTAAGAGATTATATTTAAAATGTTATACTATCTATCAAACTAATATGAAATGTATTAGTCTAAAAACTATTTAACATGACATGTATCCTACATGATGACTGGATGCACCACATTGTAGTTAAATATGGCAGTAATACTTTATACTTAGAAAATTTGTTTGCTTGTGACACTAACTTTAAGATCTCATAGCTTTTTTTCTGCTGACAATAACATTTATTAATAATACATCCATGGAGCAAAGAAATATGTTTCTTAATTAGGGAAAGCTATGCAGCAGTGCAATTAGTAAATTTTCAATTAAAAAGATATTCATGTCACATAGTTTTGAATATACATCTATTTTCTTGTAGAGCCCTATATGTCAGCAGCACTACTAGTGTAGGGGTATCATGCAAGAGTCTCATTCTTGCGACCTGTGTTTGAGTACCGGCTAGCGCAGAAAAAACACATTTTAAATCTTATATTAGGTATCAAACTAATATGAAATGTATTAGTCTTAAAACATTTTAAGAGATTATATTTAAAATGTTATACTATCTATCAAACTAATAAGAAATGTATTAGTCTAAAAACAATTTAACATGACATATAACCTACAAGATGACTGGATGCACCACATTGTAGTTAAATATGGCAGTAATACTTTCTTTATACTTAGAACATTTGTTTACTTGTGACACTAACTTTAAGATCTCATAGCTTTTTTCTGCTGACAATAACATTTATTAATAAACTGAATATGCATAACAAATTCATTAGCACAACTTTCTTGACAAATAAATACATCCATGGATCAAAGAAATATTTTTCTTAATTAGGGAAAGCTATGCAGCAGTTCAATTAGTAAATTTTCAATTAAAAAGATATTCATGTCACATAGTTTTGAATATACATCTATTTTCTTGTGGAGCACTACAAACCAGCAGCGTTAGTAATGTAGGGGTATCATGCAAGATTCCCATTCTTGCGACCTGGGTTCAAATCCCGGCTAGCGCAGAAAAAAATACATTTTAAATCTTATATTAGGTATCAAACTAATATGAAATGTATTAGTCTTAAAACATTTTAAGAGATTATATTTAAAATGTTATACTATCTATCAAACTAATATGAAATGTATTAGTCTAAAAACTATTTAACATGACATGTATCCTGCATGATGACTGGATGCAAAACATTGTAGTTAAATATGGCAGTAATACTTTATACTTAGAAAATTTGTTTGCTTGTGACACTAACTTTAAGATCTCATAGCTTTTTTTCTGCTGACAATAACATTTATTAATAATACATCCATGGAGCAAATAAATATTTTTCTTAATTAGGGAAAGCTATGCAGCAGTGCAATTAGTAAATTTTCAATTAAAAAGATATTCATGTCACACAGTTTTGAATATACATCTATTTTCTTGTAGAGCCCTATATGTCAGCAGCGATACTAGTGTAGAGGTATCATGCAAGAGTCTCATTCTTGCGACCTGTGTTCGAGTACCGGCTAGCGCAGAAAAAACACATTTTAAATCTTATATTAGGTATCAAACTAATATGAAATGTATTAGTCTTAAAACATTTTAAGAGATTATATTTAAAATGTTATACTATCTATCAAACTAATAAGAAATGTATTAGTCTAAAAACAATTTAACATGACATATAACCTACATGACCTACAAGATGACTGGATGCACCACATTGTAGTTAAATATGGCAGTAATACTTTCTTTATACTTAGAACATTTGTTTACTTGTGACACTAACTTTAAGATCTCATAGCTTTTTTCTGCTGACAATAACATTTATTAATAAACTGAATCTGCATAACAAATTCATTAGCACAACTTTTTTGACAAATAAATACATCCATGGATCAAAGAAATATTTTTCTTAATTAGGGAAAGCTATGCAGCAGTGCAATTAGTAAATTTTCAATAAAAAAGATATTCATGTCACATAGTTTTGAATATACATCTATTTTCTTGTGGAGCATTACAAACCAGCAGCATTAGTAGTGTAGGGGTATAATGCAAGATTCCCATTCTTGCGACCTGGGTTCAAATACCAGCTAGCGCGGAAAAAAATATGTTTTAAATCTTATATTAGGTATCAAACTAATATGAAATGCATTAGTCTTAAAACATTTTAAGAGATTATATTTAAAATGTTATACTATCTATCAAACTAATATGAAATGTATTAGTCTAAAAACTATTTAACATGACATGTATCCTACATGATGACTGGATGCACCACATTGTAGTTAAATATGGCAGTAATACTTTATACTTAGAAAATTTGTTTGCTTGTGACACTAACTTTAAGATCTCATAGCTTTTTTTCTGCTGACAATAACATTTATTAATAATACATCCATGGAGCAAAGAAATATTTTTCTTAATTAGGGAAAGCTATGCAGCAGTGCAATTAGTAAATTTTCAATTAAAAAGATATTCATGTCACACAGTTTTGAATATACATCTATTTTCTTGTAGAGCCCTATCTGTCAGCAGCGCTACTAGTGTAGGGGTATCATGCAAGAGTCTCATTCTTGCGACCTGTGTTCGAGTACCGGCTAGCGCAGAAAAAACACATTTTAAATCTTATATTAGGTATCAAACTAATATGAAATGTATTAGTCTTAAAACATTTTAAGAGATTATATTTAAAATGTTATACTATCTATCAAACTAATAAGAAATGTATTAGTCTAAAAACAATTTAACATGACATATAACCTACATGACCTACAAGATGACTGGATGCACCACATTGTAGTTAAATATGGCAGTAATACTTTCTTTATACTTAGAACATTTGTTTACTTGTGACACTAACTTTAAGATCTCATAGCTTTTTTCTGCTGACAATAACATTTATTAATAAACTGAATCTGCATAACAAATTCATTAGCACAACTTTTTTGACAAATAAATACATCCATGGATCAAAGAAATATTTTTCTTAATTAGGGAAAGCTATGCAGCAGTGCAATTAGTAAATTTTCAATAAAAAAGATATTCATGTCACATAGTTTTGAATATACATCTATTTTCTTGTGGAGCATTACAAACCAGCAGCGTTAGTAGTGTAGGGGTATCATGCAAGATTCCCATTCTTGCGACCTGGGTTCAAATACCAGCTAGCGCGGAAAAAATACATTTTAAATCTTATATTAGGTATCAAACTAATATGAAATGTATTAGTCTTAAAACATTTTAAGAGATTATATTTAAAATGTTATACTATCTATCAAACTAATAAGAAATGTATTAGTCTAAAAACAATTTAACATGACATATAACCTACATGACCTACAAGATGACTGGATGCACCACATTGTAGTTAAATATGGCAGTAATACTTTCTTTATACTTAGAACATTTGTTTACTTGTGACACTAACTTTAAGATCTCATAGCTTTTTTCTGCTGACAATAACATTTATTAATAAACTGAATCTGCATAACAAATTCATTAGCACAACTTTTTTGACAAATAAATACATCCATGGATCAAAGAAATATTTTTCTTAATTAGGGAAAGCTATGCAGCAGTGCAATTAGTAAATTTTCAATAAAAAAGATATTCATGTCACATAGTTTTGAATATACATCTATTTTCTTGTGGAGCATTACAAACCAGCAGCATTAGTAGTGTAGGGGTATAATGCAAGATTCCCATTCTTGCGACCTGGGTTCAAATACCAGCTAGCGCGGAAAAAAATATGTTTTAAATCTTATATTAGGTATCAAACTAATATGAAATGCATTAGTCTTAAAACATTTTAAGAGATTATATTTAAAATGTTATACTATCTATCAAACTAATATGAAATGTATTAGTCTAAAAACTATTTAACATGACATGTATCCTACATGATGACTGGATGCACCACATTGTAGTTAAATATGGCAGTAATACTTTATACTTAGAAAATTTGTTTGCTTGTGACACTAACTTTAAGATCTCATAGCTTTTTTTTCTGCTGACAATAACATTTATTAATAATACATCCATGGAGCAAAGAAATATTTTTCTTAATTAGGGAAAGCTATGCAGCAGTGCAATTAGTAAATTTTCAATTAAAAAGATATTCATGTCACACAGTTTTGAATATACATCTATTTTCTTGTAGAGCCCTATCTGTCAGCAGCGCTACTAGTGTAGGGGTATCATGCAAGAGTCTCATTCTTGCGACCTGTGTTCGAGTACCGGCTAGCGCAGAAAAAACACATTTTAAATCTTATATTAGGTATCAAACTAATATGAAATGTATTAGTCTTAAAACATTTTAAGAGATTATATTTAAAATGTTATACTATCTATCAAACTAATAAGAAATGTATTAGTCTAAAAACAATTTAACATGACATATAACCTACATGACCTACAAGATGACTGGATGCACCACATTGTAGTTAAATATGGCAGTAATACTTTCTTTATACTTAGAACATTTGTTTACTTGTGACACTAACTTTAAGATCTCATAGCTTTTTTCTGCTGACAATAACATTTATTAATAAACTGAATCTGCATAACAAATTCATTAGCACAACTTTTTTGACAAATAAATACATCCATGGATCAAAGAAATATTTTTCTTAATTAGGGAAAGCTATGCAGCAGTGCAATTAGTAAATTTTCAATTAAAAAGATATTCATGTCACATAGTTTTGAATATACATCTATTTTCTTGTGGAGCCCTATAAGCCAGCAGCGCTACTAGTGTAGGGGTATCATGCAAGAGTACCATTCTTGTGACCTTTGTTCGAGTACCGGCTAGTGCAGAAAAAACACATTTTAAATCTTATATTAGGTATCAAACTAATATGAAATGTATTAGTCTTAAAACATTTTAAGAGATTATATTTAAAATGTTATACTATCTATCAAACTAATATAAAATGTATTAGTCTAAAAACAATTTAACATGACATATAACCTACGTGACCTACAAGATGACTGGATGCACCACATTGTAGTTAAATATGGTAGTAATACTTTCTTTATACTTAGAAAATGTGTTTACTTGTGACACTAACTTTAAGATCTCATAGCTTTTTTCTGCTGACAATAACATTTATTAATAAACTGAATCTGCATAACAAATTCATTAGCACAACTTTTTTGACAAATAAATACATCCATGGATCAAAGAAATATTTTTCTTAATTAGGGAAAGCTATGCAGCAGTGCAATTAGTAAATTTTCAATTAAAAAGATATTCATGTCACATAGTTTTGAATATACATCTATTTTCTTGTGGAGCCCTATAAGCCAGCAGCGCTACTAGTGTAGGGGTATCATGCAAGATTCCCATTCTTGCGACCATAGTTCAAATCCCGGCTAGCGCATAAAAAAATACTATATCTTATATTATCTTATATTAGGTATCAAACTAATATGAAATGCATTAGTCTTAAAACATTTTAAGAGATTATATTTAAAATGTTATACTATCTATCAAACTAATATGAAATGTATTAGTCTAAAAACTATTTAACATGACATGTATCCTACATGATGACTGGATGCACCACATTGTAGTTAAATATGGCAGTAATACTTTATACTTAGAAAATTTGTTTGCTTGTGACACTAACTTTAAGATCTCATAGCTTTTTTTCTGCTGACAATAACATTTATTAATAATACATCCATGGAGCAAAGAAATATTTTTCTTAATTAGGGAAAGCTATGCAGCAGTGCAATTAGTAAATTTTCAATTAAAAAGATATTCATGTCGCACAGTTTTGAATATACATCTATTTTCTTGTAGAGCCCTATATGTCAGCAGCGCTACTAGTGTAGGGGTATCATGCAAGAGTCTCATTCTTGCGACCTGTGTTCGAGTACCGGCTAGCGCAGAAAAAACACATTTTAAATCTTATATTAGGTATCAAACTAATATGAAATGTATTAGTCTTAAAACTTTTTAAGAGATTATATTTAAATATTATACTATCTATCAAACTAATAAGAAATGTATTAGTCTAAAAACAATTTAACATGACATATAACCTACATGACCTACAAGATGACTGGATGCACCACATTGTAGTTAAATATGGCAGTAATACTTTCTTTATACTTAGAACATTTGTTTACTTGTGACACTAACTTTAAGATCTCATAGTTTTTTTCTGCTGACAATAACATTTATTAATAAACTGAATCTGCATAACAAATTCATTAGCACAACTTTTTTGACAAATAAATACATCCATGGATCAAAGAAATATTTTTCTTAATTAGGGAAAGCTATGCAGCAGTGCAATTAGTAAATTTTCAATTAAAAAGATATTCATGTCACATAGTTTTGAATATACATCTATTTTCTTGTGGAGCCCTATAAGCCAGCAGCGCTACTAGTGTAGGGGTATCATGCAAGAGTACCATTCTTGTGACCTTTGTTCGAGTACCGGCTAGTGCAGAAAAAACACATTTTAAATCTTATATTAGGTATCAAACTAATATGAAATGTATTAGTCTTAAAACATTTTAAGAGATTATATTTAAAATGTTATACTATCTATCAAACTAATATAAAATGTATTAGTCTAAAAACAATTTAACATGACATATAACCTACGTGACCTACAAGATGACTGGATGCACCACATTGTAGTTAAATATGGTAGTAATACTTTCTTTATACTTAGAAAATGTGTTTACTTGTGACACTAACTTTAAGATCTCATAGCTTTTTTCTGCTGACAATAACATTTATTAATAAACTGAATCTGCATAACAAATTCATTAGCACAACTTTTTTGACAAATAAATACATCCATGGATCAAAGAAATATTTTTCTTAATTAGGGAAAGCTATGCAGCAGTGCAATTAGTAAATTTTCAATAAAAAAGATATTCATGTCACATAGTTTTGAATATACATCTATTTTCTTGTAGAGCATTACATACCAGCAGCGTTAGTAGTGTAGGGGTATCATGCAAGATTCCCATTCTTGCGACCTGGGTTCAAATACCAGCTAGCGCGGAAAAAATACATTTTAAATCTTATATTAGGTATCAAACTAATATGAAATGTATTAGTCTTAAAACATTTTAAGAGATTATATTTAAAATGTTATACTATCTATCAAACTAATATGAAATGTATTAGTCTAAAAACTATTTAACATGACATGTATCCTACATGATGACTGGATGCACCACATTGTAGTTAAATATGGCAGTAATACTTTATACTTAGAAAATTTGTTTGCTTGTGACACTAACTTCAAGATCTCATAGCTTTTTTCTGCTGACAATAACATTTATTAATAATACATCCATGGAGCAAATAAATATTTTTCTTAATTAGGGAAAGCTATGCAGCAGTGCAATTAGTAAATTTTCAATTAAAAAGATATTCATGTCACACAGTTTTGAATATACATCTATTTTCTTGTAGAGCCCTATATGTCAGCAGCGCTACTAGTGTAGGGGTATCATGCAAGAGTCTCATTCTTGCGACCTGTGTTCGAGTACCGGCTAGCGCAGAAAAAACACATTTTAAATCTTATATTAGGTATCAAACTTATATGAAATGTATTAGTCTTAAAACATTTTAAGAGATTATATTTAAAATGTTATACTATCTATCAAACTAATAAGAAATGTATTAGTCTAAAAACAATTTAACATGACATATAACCTACATGACCTACAAGATGACTGGATGCACCACATTGTAGTTAAATATGGCAGTAATACTTTCTTTATACTTAGAACATTTGTTTACTTGTGACACTAACTTTAAGATCTCATAGCTTTTTTCTGCTGACAATAACATTTATTAATAAACTGAATCTGCATAACAAATTCATTAGCACAACTTTTTTGACAAATACATCCATGGAGCAAAGAAATATTTTTCTTAATTAGGGAAAGCTATGCAGCAGTGCAATTAGTAAATTTTCAATTAAAAAGATATTCATGTCACATAGTTTTGAATATACATCTATTTTCTTGTGGAGCATTATAAACCAGCAGCGTTAGTAGTGTAGGGGTATCATGCAAGATTCCCATTCTTGCGACCTGCGTTTGAGTCCCGGCTAGAGCAGAAAAAAATATATTTTAAATCTTATATTAGGTATCAAACTAATATGAAATATATTAGTCTTAAAAATTTTAAGAGATTATATTTAAAATGTTATACTATCTATCAAACTAATAAGAAATGTTTTAGTCTAAAAACTATTTAACATGACATGTATCCTACATGATGACTGGATGCAAAACATTGTAGTTAAATATGGCAGTAATACTTTATACTTAGAAAATTTGTTTGCTTGTGACACTAACTTTAAGATCTCATAGCTTTTTTTTCTGCTGACAATAACATTTATTAATAATACATCCATGGAGCAAAGAAATATTTTTCTTAATTAGGGAAAACTATGCAGCAGTGCAATTAGTAAATTTTCAATTAAAAAGATATTCATGTCACACAGTTTTGAATATACATCTATTTTCTTGTAGAGCCCTATATGTCAGCAGCGCTAATAGTGTAGGGGTATCATGCAAAAGTCTCATTCTTGCGACCTGTGTTCGAGTACCGGCTAGCGCAGAAAAAACACATTTTAAATCTTATATTAGGTATCAAACTTATATAAAATGTATTAGTCTTAAAACATTTTAAGAGATTATATTTAAAATGTTATACTATCTATCAAACTAATAAGAAATTTATTAGTCTAAAAACAATTTAACATGACATATAACCTACATGACCTACAAGATGACTGGATGCACCACATTGTAGTTAAATATGGCAGTAATACTTTCTTTATACTTAGAACATTTGTTTACTTGTGACACTAACTTTAAGATCTCATAGCTTTTTTCTGCTGACAATAACATTTATTAATAAACTGAATCTGCATAACAAATTCATTAGCACAACTTTTTTGACAAATAAATACATCCATGGATCAAAGAAATATTTTTCTTAATTAGGGAAAGCTATGCAGCAGTGCAATTAGTAAATTTTCAATAAAAAAGATATTCATGTCACATAGTTTTGAATATACATCTATTTTCTTGTGGAGCATTTCAAACCATCAGCGTTAGTAGTGTAGGGGTATCATGCAAGATTCCTATTCTTGCGACCTTGGTTCAAATCCCAGCTAGCGCAGAAAAAAATACATTTTAAATCTTATATTAGGTATCAAACTAATATGAAATGTATTAGTCTTAAAACATTTTAAGAGATTATATTTAAAATGTTATACTATCTATCAAACTAATATGAAATGTATTAGTCTATAAACTATTTAACATGACATGTATCCTACATGATGACTGGATGCACCACATTGTAGTTAAATATGGCAGTAATACTTTATACTTAGAAAATTTGTTTGCTTGTGACACTAACTTTAAGATCTCATAGCTTTTTTTCTGCTGACAATAACATTTATTAATAATACATCCATGGAGCAAAGAAATATGTTTCTTAATTAGGGAAAGCTATGCAGCAGTGCAATTAGTAAATTTTCAATTAAAAAGATATTCATGTCACATAGTTTTGAATATACATCTATTTTCTTGTAGAGCCCTATATGTCAGCAGCACTACTAGTGTAGGGGTATCATGCAAGAGTCTCATTCTTGCGACCTGTGTTCGAGTACCGGCTAGCGCAGAAAAAACACATTTTAAATCTTATATTAGGTATCAAACTAATATGAAATGTATTAGTCTTAAAACATTTTAAGAGATTATATTTAAAATGTTATACTATCTATCAAACTAATAAGAAATGTATTAGTCTAAAAACAATTTAACATGACATATAACCTACAAGATGACTGGATGCACCACATTGTAGTTAAATATGGCAGTAATACTTTCTTTATACTTAGAACATTTGTTTACTTGTGACACTAACTTTAAGATCTCATAGTTTTTTTCTGCTGACAATAACATTTATTAATAAACTGAATCTGCATAACAAATTCATTAGCACAACTTTTTTGACAAATAAATACATCCATGGATCAAAGAAATATTTTTCTTAATTAGGGAAAGCTATGCAGCAGTGCAATTAGTAAATTTTCAATTAAAAAGATATTCATGTCACATAGTTTTGAATATACATCTATTTTCTTGTGGAGCATTACAAACCAGCAGCGTTAGTAATGTAGGGGTATCATGCAAGATTCCCATTCTTGCGACCTGGGTTCAAATCCCGGCTAGCGCAAAAAAAATACATTTTAAATCTTATATTAGGTATCAAACTAATATGAAATGTATTAGTCTTAAAACATTTTAAGAGATTATATTTAAAATGTTATACTATCTATCAAACTAATATGAAATGTATTAGTCTAAAAACTATTTAACATGACATGTATCCTACATGATGACTGGATGCAAAACATTGTAGTTAAATATGGCAGTAATACTTTATACTTAGAAAATTTGTTTGCTTGTGACACTAACTTTAAGATCTCATAGCTTTTTTTCTGCTGACAATAACATTTATTAATAATACATCCATGGAGCAAATAAATATTTTTCTTAATTAGTGAAAGCTATGCAGCAGTGCAATTAGTACATTTTCAATTAAAAAGATATTCATGTCACACAGTTTTGAATATACATCTATTTTCTTGTAGAGCCCTATATGTCAGCAGCGATACTAGTGTAGAGGTATCATGCAAGAGTCTCATTCTTGCGACCTGTGTTCGAGTACCGGCTAGCGCAGAAAAAACACATTTTAAATCTTATATTAGGTATCAAACTAATATGAAATGTATTAGTCTTAAAACATTTTAAGAGATTATATTTAAAATGTTATACTATCTATCAAACTAATAAGAAATGTATTAGTCTAAAAACAATTTAACATGACATATAACCTACATGACCTACAAGATGACTGGATGCACCACATTGTAGTTAAATATGGCAGTAATACTTTCTTTATACTTAGAACATTTGTTTACTTGTGACACTAACTTTAAGATCTCATAGCTTTTTTCTGCTGACAATAACATTTATTAATAAACTGAATCTGCATAACAAATTCATTAGCACAACTTTTTTGACAAATAAATACATCCATGGATCAAAGAAATATTTTTCTTAATTAGGGAAAGCTATGCAGCAGTGCAATTATTAAATTTTCAATAAAAAAGATATTCATGTCACATAGTTTTGAATATACATCTATTTTCTTGTGGAGCATTACAAACCAGCAGCGTTAGTAGTGTAGGGGTATAATGCAAGATTCCCATTCTTGCGACCTGGGTTAAAATACCAGCTAGTGCAGAAAAAAATATGTTTTAAATCTTATATTAGGTATCAAACTAATATGAAATGTATTAGTCTTAAAAATTTTAAGAGATTATATTTAAAATGTTATACTATCTATCAAACTAATATGAAATGTATTAGTCTAAAAACTATTTAACATGACATGTATCCTACATGATGACTGGATGCACCACATTGTAGTTAAATATGGCAGTAATACTTTATACTTAGAAAATGTGTTTGCTTGTGACACTAACTTTAAGATCTCATAGCTTTTTTTCTGCTGACAATAACATTTATTAATAATACATCCATGGAGCAAAGAAATATTTTTCTTAATTAGGGAAAGCTATGCAGCAGTGCAATTAGTAAATTTTCAATTAAAAAGATATTCATGTCACACAGTTTAGAATATACATCTATTTTCTTGTAGAGCCCTATATGTCAGCAGCGCTACTAGTGTAGGGGTATCATGCAAGAGTCTCATTCTTGCGATCTGTGTTCGAGTACCGGCTAGCGCAGAAAAAAACACATTTTAAATCTTATATTAGGTATCAAACTAATATGAAATGTATTAGTCTAAAAACAATTTAACATGACATATAACCTACATGACCTACAAGATGACTGGATGCACCACATTGTAGTTAAATATGGCAGTAATACTTTCTTTATACTTAGAACATTTGTTTACTTGTGACACTAACTTTAAGATCTCATAGCTTTTTTCTGCTGACAATAACATTTATTAATAAACTGAATCTGCATAACAAATTCATTAGCACAACTTTTTTGACAAATAAATACATCCATGGATAAAATAAATATTTTTCTTAATTAGGGAAAGCTATGCAGCAGTGCAATTAGTAAATTTTCAATTAAAAAGATATTCATGTCACATAGTTTTGAATATACATCTATTTTCTTGTGGAGCCCTATAAGCCAGCAGCGCTACTAGTGTAGGGGTATCATGCAAGAGTACCATTCTTGTGACCTTTGTTCGAGTACCGGCTAGTGCAGAAAAAACACATTTTAAATCTTATATTAGGTATCAAACTAATATGAAATGTATTAGTCTTAAAACATTTTAAGAGATTATATTTAAAATGTTATACTATCTATCAAAGTAATATAAAATGTATTAGTCTAAAAACAATTTAACATGACATATAACCTACGTGACCTACAAGATGACTGGATGCACCACATTGTAGTTAAATATGGTAGTAATACTTTCTTTATACTTAGAAAATGTGTTTACTTGTGACACTAACTTTAAGATCTCATAGCTTTTTTCTGCTGACAATAACATTTATTAATAAACTGAATCTGCATAACAAATTCATTAGCACAAATTTTTTGACAAATAAATACATCCATGGATCAAAGAAATATTTTTCTTAATTAGGGAAAGCTATGCAGCAGTGCAATTAGTAAATTTTCAATAAAAAAGATATTCATGTCACATAGTTTTGAATATACATCTATTTTCTTGTGGAGCATTACAAACCAGCAGCGTTAGTAGTGTAGGGGTATCATGCAAGATTCCCATTCTTGCGACCTGGGCTAGCGCGGAAAAAAATACATTTTAAATCTTATATTAGGTATCAAACTAATATGAAATGTATTAGTCTTAAAACATTTTAAGAGATTATATTTAAAATGTTATACTATCTATCAAACTAATATGAAATGTATTAGTCTAAAAACTATTTAACATGACATGTATCCTACATGATGACTGGATGCACCACATTGTAGTTAAATGTGGCAGTAATACTTTATACTTAGAAAATTTGTTTGCTTGTGACACTAACTTTAAGATCTCATAGCTTTTTTTCTGCTGACAATAACATTTATTAATAATACATCAATGGAGCAAAGAAATATTTTTCTTAATTAGGGAAAGCTATGCAGCAGTGCAATTAGTAAATTTTCAATTAAAAAGATATTCATGTCACATAGTTTTGAATATACATCTATTTTCTTGTAGAGCCCTATATGTCAGCAGCGCTACTAGTGTAGGGGTATCATGCAAGAGTCTCATTCTTGCGACCTGTGTTCGAGTACCGGCTAGCGCAGAAAAAACACATTTTAAATCTTATATTAGGTATCAAACTAATATAAAATGTATTAGTCTTAAAACATTTTAAGAGATTATATTTAAAATGTTATACTATCTATCAAACTAATAAGAAATGTATTAGTCTAAAAACAATTTAACATGACATATAACCTACATGACCTACAAGATGACTGGATGCACCACATTGTAGTTAAATATGGCAGTAATACTTTCTTTATACTTAGAACATTTGTTTACTTGTGACACTAACTTTAAGATCTCATAGCTTTTTTCTGCTGACAATAACATTTATTAATAAACTGAATCTGCATAAAAAATTCATTAGCACAACTTTTTTGACAAATAAATACATCCATGGAGCAAAGAAATATTTTTCTTAATTAGGGAAAGCTATGCAGCAGTGCAATTAGTAAATTTTCAATTAAAAAGATATTCATGTCACATAGTTTTGAATATACATCTATTTTCTTGTGGAGCATTATAAACCAGCAGCGTTAGTAGTGTAGGGGTATCATGCAAGATTCCCATTCTTGCGACCTGCGTTTGAGTCCCGGCTAGAGCAGAAAAAAATATATTTTAAAACTTATATTAGGTATCAAACTAATATGAAATGTATTAGTCTTAAAAATTTTAAGAGATTATATTTAAAATGTTATACTATCTATCAAACTAATATGAAATGTATTAGTCTAAAAACTATTTAACATGACATGTATCCTACATGATGACTGGATGCAAAACATTGTAGTTAAATATGGCAGTAATACTTTATACTTAGAAAATTTGTTTGCTTGTGACACTAACTTTAAGATCTCATAGCTTTTTTTTCTGCTGACAATAACATTTATTAATAATACATCCATGGAGCAAAGAAATATTTTTCTTAATTAGGGAAAACTATGCAGCAGTGCAATTAGTAAATTTTCAATTAAAAAGATATTCATGTCACACAGTTTTGAATATACATCTATTTTCTTGTAGAGCCCTATATGTCAGCAGCGCTAATAGTGTAGGGGTATCATGCAAAAGTCTCATTCTTGCGACCTGTGTTCGAGTACCGGCTAGCGCAGAAAAAACACATTTTAAATCTTATATTAGGTATCAAACTTATATGAAATGTATTAGTCTTAAAACATTTTAAGAGATTATATTTAAAATGTTATACTATCTATCAAACTAATAAGAAATTTATTAGTCTAAAAACAATTTAACATGACATATAACCTACATGACCTACAAGATGACTGGATGCACCACATTGTAGTTAAATATGGCAGTAATACTTTCTTTATACTTAGAACATTTGTTTACTTGTGACACTAACTTTAAGATCTCAGCTTTTTTCTGCTGACAATAACATTTATTAATAAACTGAATCTGCATAACAAATTCATTAGCACAACTTTTTTGACAAATAAATACATCCATGGATCAAAGAAATATTTTTCTTAATTAGGGAAAGCTATGCAGCAGTGCAATTAGTAAATTTTCAATTAAAAAGATATTCATGTCACATAGTTTTGAATATACATCTATTTTCTTGTGGAGCATTTCAAACCATCAGCGTTAGTAGTGTAGGGGTATCATGCAAGATTCCCATTCTTGCGACCTTGGTTCAAATCCCAGCTAGCGCAGAAAAAAATACATTTTAAATCTTATATTAGGTATCAAACTAATATGAAATGTATTAGTCTTAAAACATTTTAAGAGATTATATATAAAATGTTATACTATCTATCAAACTAATATGAAATGTATTAGTCTATAAACTATTTAACATGACATGTATCCTACATGATGACTGGATGCACCACATTGTAGTTAAATATGGCAGTAATACTTTATACTTAGAAAATTTGTTTGCTTGTGACACTAACTTTAAGATCTCATAGCTTTTTTTCTGCTGACAATAACATTTATTAATAATACATCCATGGAGCAAAGAAATATGTTTCTTAATTAGGGAAAGCTATGCAGCAGTGCAATTAGTAAATTTTCAATTAAAAAGATATTCATGTCACATAGTTTTGAATATACATCTATTTTCTTGTAGAGCCCTATATGTCAGCAGCACTACTAGTGTAGGGGTATCATGCAAGAGTCTCATTCTTGCGACCTGTGTTCGAGTACCGGCTAGCGCAGAAAAAACACATTTTAAATCTTATATTAGGTATCAAACTAATATGAAATGTATTAGTCTTAAAACATTTTAAGAGATTATATTTAAAATGTTATACTATCTATCAAACTAATAAGAAATGTATTAGTCTAAAAACAATTTAACATGACATATAACCTACAAGATGACTGGATGCACCACATTGTAGTTAAATATGGCAGTAATACTTTCTTTATACTTAGAACATTTGTTTACTTGTGACACTAACTTTAAGATCTCATAGTTTTTTTCTGCTGACAATAACATTTATTAATAAACTGAATCTGCATAACAAATTCATTAGCACAACTTTTTTGACAAATAAATACATCCATGGATCAAAGAAATATTTTTCTTAATTAGGGAAAGCTATACAGCAGTGCAATTAGTAAATTTTCAATTAAAAAGATATTCATGTCACATAGTTTTGAATATACATCTATTTTTTTGTGGAGCATTACAAACCAGCAGCGTTAGTAATGTAGGGGTATCATGCAAGATTCCCATTCCTGCGACCTGGGTTCAAATCCCGGCTAGCGCAAAAAAAAATACATTTTAAATCTTAAATTAGGTATCAAACTAATATGAAATGTATTAGTCTTAAAACATTTTAAGAGATTATATTTAAAATGTTATACTATCTATCAAACTAATATGAAATGTATTAGTCTAAAAACTATTTAACATGACATGTATCCTACATGATGACTGGATGCAAAACATTGTAGTTAAATATGGCAGTAATACTTTCTTTATACTTAGAACATTTGTTTACTTGTGACACTAACTTTAAGATCTCATAGCTTTTTTCTGCTGACAATAACATTTATTAATAAACTGAATCTGCATAACAAATTCATTAGCACAACTTTTTTGACAAATAAATACATCCATGGATAAAATAAATATTTTTCTTAATTAGGGAAAGCTATGCAGCAGTGCAATTAGTAAATTTTCAATTAAAAAGATATTCATGTCACATAGTTTTGAATATACATCTATTTTCTTGTGGAGCCCTATAAGCCAGCAGCGCTACTAGTGTAGGGGTATCATGCAAGAGTACCATTCTTGTGACCTTTGTTCGAGTACCGGCTAGTGCAGAAAAAACACATTTTAAATCTTATATTAGGTATCAAACTAATATGAAATGTATTAGTCTTAAAACATTTTAAGAGATTATATTTAAAATGTTATACTATCTATCAAACTAATATAAAATGTATTAGTCTAAAAACAATTTAACATGACATATAACCTACGTGACCTACAAGATGACTGGATGCACCACATTGTAGTTAAATATGGTAGTAATACTTTCTTTATACTTAGAAAATGTGTTTACTTGTGACACTAACTTTAAGATCTCATAGCTTTTTTCTGCTGACAATAACATTTATTAATAAACTGAATCTGCATAACAAATTCATTAGCACAAATTTTTTGACAAATAAATACATCCATGGATCAAAGAAATATTTTTCTTAATTAGGGAAAGCTATGCAGCAGTGCAATTAGTAAATTTTCAATAAAAAAGATATTCATGTCACATAGTTTTGAATATACATCTATTTTCTTGTGGAGCATTACAAACCAGCAGCGTTAGTAGTGTAGGGGTATCATGCAAGATTCCCATTCTTGCGACCTGGGTTCAAATACCAGCTAGCGCGGAAAAAAATACATTTTAAATCTTATATTAGGTATCAAACTAATATGAAATGTATTAGTCTTAAAACATTTTAAGAGATTATATTTAAAATGTTATACTATCTATCAAACTAATATCAAATGTATTAGTCTAAAAACTATTTAACATGACATGTATCCTACATGATGACTGGATGCACCACATTGTAGTTAAATATGGCAGTAATACTTTATACTTAGAAAATTTGTTTGCTTGTGACACTAACTTTAAGATCTCATAGCTTTTTTTCTGCTGACAATAACATTTATTAATAATACATCAATGGAGCAAAGAAATATTTTTCTTAATTAGGGAAAGCCATGCAGCAGTGCAATTAGTAAATTTTCAATTAAAAAGATATTCATGTCACACAGTTTTGAATATACATCTATTTTCTTGTAGAGCCCTATATGTCAGCAGCGCTACTAGTGTAGGGGTATCATGCAAGAGTCTCATTCTTGCGACCTGTGTTCGAGTACCGGCTAGCGCAGAAAAAACACATTTTAAATCTTATATTAGGTATCAAACTAATATAAAATGTATTAGTCTTAAAACATTTTAAGAGATTATATTTAAAATGTTATACTATCTATCAAACTAATAAGAAATGTATTAGTCTAAAAACAATTTAACATGACATATAACCTACATGACCTACAAGATGACTGGATGCACCACATTGTAGTTAAATATGGCAGTAACACTTTCTTTATACTTAGAACATTTGTTTACTTGTGACACTAACTTTAAGATCTCATAGCTTTTTTCTGCTGACAATAACATTTATTAATAAACTGAATCTGCATAACAAATTCATTAGCACAACTTTTTTGACAAATAAATACATCCATGGAGCAAAGAAATATTTTTCTTAATTAGGGAAAGCTATGCAGCAGTGCAATTAGTAAATTTTCAATTAAAAAGATATTCATGTCACATAGTTTTGAATATACATCTATTTTCTTGTGGAGCATTATAAACCAGCAGCGTTAGTAGTGTAGGGGTATCATGCAAGATTCCCATTCTTGCGACCTGCGTTTGAGTCCCGGCTAGAGCAGAAAAAAATATATTTTAAAACTTATATTAGGTATCAAACTAATATGAAATGTATTAGTCTTAAAAATTTTAAGAGATTATATTTAAAATGTTATACTATCTATCAAACTAATATGAAATGTATTAGTCTAAAAACTATTTAACATGACATGTATCCTACATGATGACTGGATGCAAAACATTGTAGTTAAATATGGCAGTAATACTTTATACTTAGAAAATTTGTTTGCTTGTGACACTAACTTTAAGATCTCATAGCTTTTTTTTCTGCTGACAATAACATTTATTAATAATACATCCATGGAGCAAAGAAATATTTTTCTTAATTAGGGAAAACTATGCAGCAGTGCAATTAGTAAATTTTCAATTAAAAAGATATTCATGTCACACAGTTTTGAATATACATCTATTTTCTTGTAGAGCCCTATATGTCAGCAGCGCTAATAGTGTAGGGGTATCATGCAAAAGTCTCATTCTTGCGACCTGTGTTCGAGTACCGGCTAGCGCAGAAAAAACACATTTTAAATCTTATATTAGGTATCAAACTTATATGAAATGTATTAGTCTTAAAACATTTTAAGAGATTATATTTAAAATGTTATACTATCTATCAAACTAATAAGAAATTTATTAGTCTAAAAACAATTTAACATGACATATAACCTACATGACCTACAAGATGACTGGATGCACCACATTGTAGTTAAATATGGCAGTAATACTTTCTTTATACTTAGAACATTTGTTTACTTGTGACACTAACTTTAAGATCTCAGCTTTTTTCTGCTGACAATAACATTTATTAATAAACTGAATCTGCATAACAAATTCATTAGCACAACTTTTTTGACAAATAAATACATCCATGGATCAAAGAAATATTTTTCTTAATTAGGGAAAGCTATGCAGCAGTGCAATTAGTAAATTTTCAATTAAAAAGATATTCATGTCACATAGTTTTGAATATACATCTATTTTCTTGTGGAGCATTTCAAACCATCAGCGTTAGTAGTGTAGGGGTATCATGCAAGATTCCCATTCTTGCGACCTTGGTTCAAATCCCAGCTAGCGCAGAAAAAAATACATTTTAAATCTTATATTAGGTATCAAACTAATATGAAATGTATTAGTCTTAAAACATTTTAAGAGATTATATATAAAATGTTATACTATCTATCAAACTAATATGAAATGTATTAGTCTATAAACTATTTAACATGACATGTATCCTACATGATGACTGGATGCACCACATTGTAGTTAAATATGGCAGTAATACTTTATACTTAGAAAATTTGTTTGCTTGTGACACTAACTTTAAGATCTCATAGCTTTTTTTCTGCTGACAATAACATTTATTAATAATACATCCATGGAGCAAAGAAATATGTTTCTTAATTAGGGAAAGCTATGCAGCAGTGCAATTAGTAAATTTTCAATTAAAAAGATATTCATTTCACATAGTTTTGAATATACATCTATTTTCTTGTAGAGCCCTATATGTCAGCAGCACTACTAGTGTAGGGGTATCATGCAAGAGTCTCATTCTTGCGACCTGTGTTCGAGTACCGGCTAGCGCAGAAAAAACACATTTTAAATCTTATATTAGGTATCAAACTAATATGAAATGTATTAGTCTTAAAACATTTTAAGAGATTATATTTAAAATGTTATACTATCTATCAAACTAATAAGAAATGTATTAGTCTAAAAACAATTTAACATGACATATAACCTACAAGATGACTGGATGCACCACATTGTAGTTAAATATGGCAGTAATACTTTCTTTATACTTAGAACATTTGTTTACTTGTGACACTAACTTTAAGATCTCATAGTTTTTTTCTGCTGACAATAACATTTATTAATAAACTGAATCTGCATAACAAATTCATTAGCACAACTTTTTTGACAAATAAATACATCCATGGATCAAAGAAATATTTTTCTTAATTAGGGAAAGCTATGCAGCAGTGCAATTAGTAAATTTTCAATTAAAAAGATATTCATGTCACATAGTTTTGAATATACATCTATTTTCTTGTGGAGCATTACAAACCAGCAGCGTTAGTAATGTAGGGGTATCATGCAAGATTCCCATTCTTGCGACCTGGGTTCAAATCCCGGCTAGCGCAAAAAAAAATACATTTTAAATCTTATATTAGGTATCAAACTAATATGAAATGTATTAGTCTTAAAACATTTTAAGAGATTATATTTAAAATGTTATACTATCTATCAAACTAATATGAAATGTATTAGTCTAAAAACTATTTAACATGACATGTATCCTACATGATAACTGGATGCAAAACATTGTAGTTAAATATGGCAGTAATACTTTATACTTAGAAAATTTGTTTGCTTGTGACACTAACTTTAAGATCTCATAGCTTTTTTTCTGCTGACAATAACATTTATTAATAATACATCCATGGAGCAAATAAATATTTTTCTTAATTAGGGAAAGCTATGCAGCAGTGCAATTAGTAAATTTTCAATTAAAAAGATATTCATGTCACACAGTTTTGAATATACATCTATTTTCTTGTAGAGCCCTATATGTCAGCAGCGATACTAGTGTAGAGGTATCATGCAAGAGTCTCATTCTTGCGACCTGTGTTCGAGTACCGGCTAGCGCAGAAAAAACACATTTTAAATCTTATATTAGGTATCAAACTAATATGAAATGTATTAGTCTTAAAACATTTTAAGAGATTATATTTAAAATGTTATACTATCTATCAAACTAATAAGAAATGTATTAGTCTAAAAACAATTTAACATGACATATAACCTACATGACCTACAAGATGACTGGATGCACCACATTGTAGTTAAATATGGCAGTAATACTTTCTTTATACTTAGAACATTTGTTTACTTGTGACACTAACTTTAAGATCTCATAGCTTTTTTCTGCTGACAATAACATTTATTAATAAACTGAATCTGCATAACAAATTCATTAGCACAACTTTTTTGACAAATAAATACATCCATGGATCAAAGAAATATTTTTCTTAATTAGGGAAAGCTATGCAGCAGTGCAATTAGTAAATTTTCAATAAAAAAGATATTCATGTCACATAGTTTTGAATATACATCTATTTTCTTGTGGAGCATTACAAACCAGCAGCGTTAGTAGTGTAGGGGTATCATGCAAGATTCCCATTCTTGCGACCTGGGTTCAAATACCAGCTAGCGTGGAAAAAAATACATTTTAAATCTTATATTAGGTATCAAACTAATATGAAATGTATTAGTCTTAAAACATTTTAAGAGATTATATTTAAAATGTTATACTATCTATCAAACTAATATCAAATGTATTAGTCTAAAAACTATTTAACATGACATGTATCCTACATGATGACTGGATGCACCACATTGTAGTTAAATATGGCAGTAATACTTTATACTTAGAAAATTTGTTTGCTTGTGACACTAACTTTAAGATCTCATAGCTTTTTTTCTGCTGACAATAACATTTATTAATAATACATCAATGGAGCAAAGAAATATTTTTCTTAATTAGGGAAAGCTATGCAGCAGTGCAATTAGTAAATTTTCAATTAAAAAGATATTCATGTCACACAGTTTTGAATATACATCTATTTTCTTGTAGAGCCCTATATGTCAGCAGCGCTACTAGTGTAGGGGTATCATGCAAGAGTCTCATTCTTGCGACCTGTGTTCGAGTACCGGCTAGCGCAGAAAAAACACATTTTAAATCTTATATTAGGTATCAAACTAATATAAAATGTATTAGTCTTAAAACATTTTAAGAGATTATATTTAAAATGTTATACTATCTATCAAACTAATAAGAAATGTATTAGTCTAAAAACAATTTAACATGACATATAACCTACATGACCTACAAGATGACTGGATGCACCACATTGTAGTTAAATATGGCAGTAATACTTTCTTTATACTTAGAACATTTGTTTACTTGTGACACTAACTTTAAGATCTCATAGCTTTTTTCTGCTGACAATAACATTTATTAATAAACTGAATCTGCATAACAAATTCATTAGCACAACTTTTTTGACAAATAAATACATCCATGGAGCAAAGAAATATTTTTCTTAATTAGGGAAAGCTATGCAGCAGTGCAATTAGTAAATTTTCAATTAAAAAGATATTCATGTCACATAGTTTTGAATATACATCTATTTTCTTGTGGAGCATTATAAACTAGCAGCGTTAGTAGTGTAGGGGTATCATGCAAGATTCCCATTCTTGCGACCTGCGTTTGAGTCCCGGCTAGAGCAGAAAAAAATACATTTTAAAACTTATATTAGGTATCAAACTAATATGAAATGTATTAGTCTTAAAAATTTTAAGAGATTATATTTAAAATGTTATACTATCTATCAAACTAATATGAAATGTATTAGTCTAAAAACTATTTAACATGACATGTATCCTACATGATGACTGGATGCAAAACATTGTAGTTAAATATGGCAGTAATACTTTATACTTAGAAAATTTGTTTGCTTGTGACACTAACTTTAAGATCTCATAGCTTTTTTTTCTGCTGACAATAACATTTATTAATAATACATCCATGGAGCAAAGAAATATTTTTCTTAATTAGGGAAAACTATGCAGCAGTGCAATTAGTAAATTTTCAATTAAAAAGATATTCATGTCACACAGTTTTGAATATACATCTATTTTCTTGTAGAGCCCTATATGTCAGCAGCGCTAATAGTGTAGGGGTATCATGCAAAAGTCTCATTCTTGCGACCTGTGTTCGAGTACCGGCTAGCGCAGAAAAAACACATTTTAAATCTTATATTAGGTATCAAACTTATATGAAATGTATTAGTCTTAAAACATTTTAAGAGATTATATTTAAAATGTTATACTATCTATCAAACTAATAAGAAATTTATTAGTCTAAAAACAATTTAACATGACATATAACCTACATGACCTACAAGATGACTGGATGCACCACATTGTAGTTAAATATGGCAGTAATACTTTCTTTATACTTAGAACATTTGTTTACTTGTGACACTAACTTTAAGATCTCAGCTTTTTTCTGCTGACAATAACATTTATTAATAAACTGAATCTGCATAACAAATTCATTAGCACAACTTTTTTGACAAATAAATACATCCATGGATCAAAGAAATATTTTTCTTAATTAGGGAAAGCTATGCAGCAGTGCAATTAGTAAATTTTCAATTAAAAAGATATTCATGTCACATAGTTTTGAATATACATCTATTTTCTTGTGGAGCATTTCAAACCATCAGCGTTAGTAGTGTAGGGGTATCATGCAAGATTCCCATTCTTGCGACCTTGGTTCAAATCCCAGCTAGCGCAGAAAAAAATACATTTTAAATCTTATATTAGGTATCAAACTAATATGAAATGTATTAGTCTTAAAACATTTTAAGAGATTATATATAAAATGTTATACTATCTATCAAACTAATATGAAATGTATTAGTCTATAAACTATTTAACATGACATGTATCCTACATGATGACTGGATGCACCACATTGTAGTTAAATATGGCAGTAATACTTTATACTTAGAAAATTTGTTTGCTTGTGACACTAACTTTAAGATCTCATAGCTTTTTTTCTGCTGACAATAACATTTATTAATAATACATCCATGGAGCAAAGAAATATGTTTCTTAATTAGGGAAAGCTATGCAGCAGTGCAATTAGTAAATTTTCAATTAAAAAGATATTCATTTCACATAGTTTTGAATATACATCTATTTTCTTGTAGAGCCCTATATGTCAGCAGCACTACTAGTGTAGGGGTATCATGCAAGAGTCTCATTCTTGCGACCTGTGTTCGAGTACCGGCTAGCGCAGAAAAAACACATTTTAAATCTTATATTAGGTATCAAACTAATATGAAATGTATTAGTCTTAAAACATTTTAAGAGATTATATTTAAAATGTTATACTATCTATCAAACTAATAAGAAATGTATTAGTCTAAAAACAATTTAACATGACATATAACCTACAAGATGACTGGATGCACCACATTGTAGTTAAATATGGCAGTAATACTTTCTTTATACTTAGAACATTTGTTTACTTGTGACACTAACTTTAAGATCTCATAGTTTTTTTCTGCTGACAATAACATTTATTAATAAACTGAATCTGCATAACAAATTCATTAGCACAACTTTTTTGACAAATAAATACATCCATGGATCAAAGAAATATTTTTCTTAATTAGGGAAAGCTATGCAGCAGTGCAATTAGTAAATTTTCAATTAAAAAGATATTCATGTCACATAGTTTTGAATATACATCTATTTTCTTGTGGAGCATTACAAACCAGCAGCGTTAGTAATGTAGGGGTATCATGCAAGATTCCCATTCTTGCGACCTGGGTTCAAATCCCGGCTAGCGCAAAAAAAAATACATTTTAAATCTTATATTAGGTATCAAACTAATATGAAATGTATTAGTCTTAAAACATTTTAAGAGATTATATTTAAAATGTTATACTATCTATCAAACTAATATGAAATGTATTAGTCTAAAAACTATTTAACATGACATGTATCCTACATGATAACTGGATGCAAAACATTGTAGTTAAATATGGCAGTAATACTTTATACTTAGAAAATTTGTTTGCTTGTGACACTAACTTTAAGATCTCATAGCTTTTTTTCTGCTGACAATAACATTTATTAATAATACATCCATGGAGCAAATAAATATTTTTCTTAATTAGGGAAAGCTATGCAGCAGTGCAATTAGTAAATTTTCAATTAAAAAGATATTCATGTCACACAGTTTTGAATATACATCTATTTTCTTGTAGAGCCCTATATGTCAGCAGCGATACTAGTGTAGAGGTATCATGCAAGAGTCTCATTCTTGCGACCTGTGTTCGAGTACCGGCTAGCGCAGAAAAAACACATTTTAAATCTTATATTAGGTATCAAACTAATATGAAATGTATTAGTCTTAAAACATTTTAAGAGATTATATTTAAAATGTTATACTATCTATCAAACTAATAAGAAATGTATTAGTCTAAAAACAATTTAACATGACATATAACCTACATGACCTACAAGATGACTGGATGCACCACATTGTAGTTAAATATGGCAGTAATACTTTCTTTATACTTAGAACATTTGTTTACTTGTGACACTAACTTTAAGATCTCATAGCTTTTTTCTGCTGACAATAACATTTATTAACAAAAACTGAATCTGCATAACAAATTCATTAGCACAACTTTTTTGACAAATAAATACATCCATGGATCAAAGAAATATTTTTCTTAATTAGGGAAAGCTATGCAGCAGTGCAATTATTAAATTTTCAATAAAAAAGATATTCATGTCACATAGTTTTGAATATACATCTATTTTCTTGTGGAGCATTACAAACCAGCAGCGTTAGTAGTGTAGGGGTATAATGCAAGATTCCCATTCTTGCGACCTGGGTTCAAATACCAGCTAGCGCAGAAAAAAATATGTTTTAAATCTTATATTAGGTATCAAACTAATATGAAATGTATTAGTCTTAAAACATTTTAAGAGATTATATTTAAAATGTTATACTATCTATCAAACTAATATGAAATGTATTAGTCTAAAAACTATTTAACATGACATGTATCCTACATGATGACTGGATGCACCACATTGTAGTTAAATATGGCAGTAATACTTTATACTTAGAAAATGTGTTTGCTTGTGACACTAACTTTAAGATCTCATAGCTTTTTTTCTGCTGACAATAACATTTATTAATAATACATCCATGGAGCAAAGAAATATTTTTCTTAATTAGGGAAAGCTATGCAGCAGTGCAATTAGTAAATTTTCAATTAAAAAGATATTCATGTCAGACAGTTTAGAATATACATCTATTTTCTTGTAGAGCCCTATATGTCAGCAGCGCTACTAGTGTAGGGGTATCATGCAAGAGTCTCATTCTTGCGATCTGTGTTCGAGTACCGGCTAGCGCAGAAAAAAACACATTTTAAATCTTATATTAGGTATCAAACTAATATGAAATGTATTAGTCTTAAAACATTTTAAGAGATTATATTTAAAATGTTATACTATCTATCAAACTAATAAGAAATGTATTAGTCTAAAAACAATTTAACATGACATATAACCTACATGACCTACAAGATGACTGGATGCACCACATTGTAGTTAAATATGGCAGTAATACTTTCTTTATACTTAGAACATTGGTTTACTTGTGACACTAACTTTAAGATCTCATAGCTTTTTTCTGCTGACAATAACATTTATTAATAAACTGAATCTGCATAACAAATTCATTAGCACAACTTTTTTGACAAATAAATACATCCATGGATCAAAGAAATATTTTTCTTAATTAGGGAAAGCTATGCAGCAGTGCAATTAGTAAATTTTCAATTAAAAAGATATTCATGTCACATAGTTTTGAATATACATCTATTTTCTTGTGGAGCCCTATAAGCCAGCAGCGCTACTAGTGTAGGGGTATCATGCAAGAGTACCATTCTTGTGACCTTTGTTCGAGTACCGGCTAGTGCAGAAAAAACACATTTTAAATCTTATATTAGGTATCAAACTAATATGAAATGTATTAGTCTTAAAACATTTTAAGAGATTATATTTAAAATGTTATACTATCTATCAAACTAATATAAAATGTATTAGTCTAAAAACAATTTAACATGACATATAACCTACGTGACCTACAAGATGACTGGATGCACCACATTGTAGTTAAATATGGTAGTAATACTTTCTTTATACTTAGAAAATGTGTTTACTTGTGACACTAACTTTAAGATCTCATAGCTTTTTTCTGCTGACAATAACATTTATTAATAAACTGAATCTGCATAACAAATTCATTAGCACAACTTTTTTGACAAATAAATACATCCATGGATCAAAGAAATATTTTTCTTAATTAGGGAAAGCTATGCAGCAGTGCAATTAGTAAATTTTCAATAAAAAAGATATTCATGTCACATAGTTTTGAATATACATCTATTTTCTTGTAGAGCATTACAAACCAGCAGCGTTAGTAGTGTAGGGGTATCATGCAAGATTCCCATTCTTGCGACCTGGGTTCAACTACCAGCTAGCGCGGAAAAAAATATGTTTTAAATCTTATATTAGGTATCAAACTAATATGAAATGTATTAGTCTTAAAACATTTTAACATGACATGTATCCTACATGATGACTGGATGCACCACATTGTAGTTAAATATGGCAGTAATACTTTATACTTAGAAAATTTGTTTGCTTGTGACACTAACTTTAAGATCTCATAGCTTTTTTCTGCTGACAATAACATTTATTAATAATACATCCATGGAGCAAAGAAATATTTTTCTTAATTAGGGAAAGCTATGCAGCAGTGCAATTAGTAAATTTTCAATTAAAAAGATGTTCATGTCACACAGTTTTGAATATACATCTATTTTCTTGTAGAGCCCTATATGTCAGCAGCGCTACTAGTGTAGGGGTATCATGCAAGAGTCTCATTCTTGCGACCTGTGTTAGAGTACTGGCTAGCGCAGAAAAAACACATTTTAAATCTTATATTAGGTATCAAACTAATATGAAATGTATTAGTCTTAAAACATTTTAAGAGATTATATTTAAAATGTTATACTATCTATCAAACTAATAAGAAATGTATTAGTCTAAAAACAATTTAACATGACATATAACCTACATGACCTACAAGATGACTGGATGCACCACATTGTAGTTAAATATGGCAGTAATACTTTGTTTATAATTAGAACATTTGTTTACTTGTGACACTAACTTTAAGATCTCATAGCTTTTTTCTGCTGACTATAACTTTTATTAATAAACTGAATCTGCATAAAAAAATTCATTAGCACAACTTTTTTGACAAATAAATACATCCATGGAGCAAAGAAATATTTTTCTTAATTAGGGAAAGCTATGCAGCAGTGCAATTAGTAAATTTTCAATTAAAAAGATATTCATGTCACATAGTTTTGAATATACATCTATTTTCTTGTGGAGCATTATAAACCAGCAGCGTTAGTAGTGTAGGGGTATCATGCAAGATTCCCATTCTTGCGACCTGCGTTTGAGTCCCGGCTAGAGCAGAAAAAAATATATTTTAAATCTTATATTAGGTATCAAACTAATATGAAATGTATTAGTCTTAAAAATTTTAAAAGATTATATTTAAAATGTTATACTATCTATCAAACTAATATGAAATGTATTAGTCTAAAAACTATTTAACATGACATGTATCCTACATGATGACTGGATGCAAAACATTGTAGTTAAATATGGCAGTAATACTTTATACTTAGAAAATTTGTTTGCTTGTGACACTAACTTTAAGATCTCATAGCTTTTTTTTCTGCTGACAATAACATTTATTAATAATACATCCACGGAGCAAAGAAATATTTTTCTTAATTAGGGAAAGCTATGCAGCAGTGCAATTAGTAAATTTTCAATTAAAAAGATATTCATGTCACACAGTTTTGAATATACATCTATTTTCTTGTAGAGCCCTATATGTCAGCAGCGCTACTAGTGTAGGGGTATCATGCAAGAGTCTCATTCTTGCGACCTGTGTTCGAGTACCGGCTAGCACAGAAAAAACACATTTTAAATCTTATATTAGGTATCAAACTTATATGAAATGTGTTAGTCTTAAAACATTTTAAGAGATTATATTTAAAATGTTATACTATCTATCAAACTAATAAGAAATGTATTAGTCTAAAAACAATTTAACATGACATATAACCTACAAGATGACTGGATGCACCACATTGTAGTTAAATATGGCAGTAATACTTTCTTTATACTTAGAACATTTGTTTACTTGTGACACTAACTTTAAGATCTCATAGCTTTTTTCTGCTGACAATAACATTTATTAATAAACTGAATCTGCATAACAAATTCATTAGCACAACTTTTTTGACAAATAAATACATCCATGGATCAAAGAAATATTTTTCTTAATTAGGGAAAGCTATGCAGCAGTGCAATTAGTAAATTTTCAATTAAAAAGATATTCATGTCACATAGTTTTGAATATACATCTATTTTCTTGTGGAGCATTACAAACCAGCAGCGTTAGTAATGTAGGGGTATCATGCAAGATTCCTATTCTTGCGACCTGGGTTCAAATCCCGGCTAGCGCAGAAAAAAATACATTTTAAATCTTATATTAGGTATCAAACTAATATGAAATGTATTAGTCTTAAAACATTTTAAGAGATTATATTTAAAATGTTATACTATCTATCAAACTAATAAGAAATTTATTAGTCTAAAAACAATTTAACATGACATATAACCTACATGACCTACAAGATGACTGGATGCACCACATTGTAGTTAAATATGGCAGTAATACTTTCTTTATACTTAGAACATTTGTTTACTTGTGACACTAACTTTAAGATCTCATAGCTTTTTTCTGCTGACAATAACATTTATTAATAAACTGAATCTGCATAACAAATTCATTAGCACAACTTTTTTGACAAATAAATACATCCATGGATCAAAGAAATATTTTTCTTAATTAGGGAAAGCTATGCAGCAGTGCAATTAGTAAATTTTCAATAAAAAAGATATTCATGTCACATAGTTTTGAATATACATCTATTTTCTTGTGGAGCATTACAAACCAGCAGCGTTAGTAGTGTAGGGGTATAATGCAAGATTCCGATTCTTGCGACCTGGGTTCAAATACCAGCTAGCGCAGAAAAAAATACGT
Organism: Pseudophryne corroboree; assembly: GCF_028390025.1. Classification (NCBI taxonomy): domain Eukaryota; kingdom Metazoa; phylum Chordata; class Amphibia; order Anura; family Myobatrachidae; genus Pseudophryne; species Pseudophryne corroboree. Next base: position 150,827,510 of record NC_086446.1, on the reverse strand, counting down.
TTTAAATCTTATATTAGGTATCAAACTAATATGAAATGTATTAGTCTTAAAACATTTTAAGAGATTATATTTAAAATGTTATACTATCTATCAAACTAATATGAAATGTATTAGTCTAAAAACTATTTAACATGACATGTATCCTACATGATGACTGGATGCACCACATTGTAGTTAAATATGGCAGTAATACTTTATACTTAGAAAATTTGTTTGCTTGTGACACTAACTTTAAGATCTCATAGTTTTTTTTCTGCTGACAATAACATTTATTAATAATACATCCATGGAGCAAAGAAATATTTTTCTTAATTAGGGAAAGCTATGCAGCAGTGCAATTAGTAAATTTTCAATTAAAAAGATATTCATGTCACACAGTTTAGAATATACATCTATTTTCTTGTAGAGCCCTATATGTCAGCAGCGCTACTAGTGTAGGGGTATCATGCAAGAGTCTCATTCTTGCGATCTGTGTTCGAGTACCGGCTAGCGCAGAAAAAACACATTTTAAATCTTATATTAGGTATCAAACTAATATGAAATGTATTAGTCTTAAAACATTTTAAGAGATGATATTTAAAATGTTATACTATCTATCAAACTAATATAAAATGTATTAGTCTAAAAACAATTTAACATGACATATAACCTACGTAACCTACAAGATGACTGGATGCACCACATTGTAGTTAAATATGGCAGTAATACTTTCTTTATACTTAGAACATTTGTTTACTTGTGACATTAACTTTAAGATCTCATAGCTTTTTTCTGCTGAAAAATAACATTTATTAATAAACTGAATCTGCATAACAAATTCATTAGCACAACTTTTTTGACAAATAAATACATCCATGGATAAAAGAAATATTTTTCTTAATTAGGGAAAGCTATGCAGCAGTGCAATTAGTAAATTTTCAATTAAAAAGATATTCATGTCACATAGTTTTGAATATACATCTATTTTCTTGTGGAGCCCTATAAGCCAGCAGCGCTACTAGTGTAGGGGTATCATGCAAGAGTACCATTCTTGTGACCTTTGTTCGAGTACCGGCTAGTGCAGAAAAAACACATTTTAAATCTTATATTAGGTATCAAACTAATATGAAATGTATTAGTCTTAAAACATTTTAAGAGATTATATTTAAAATGTTATACTATCTATCAAACTAATATAAAATGTATTAGTCTAAAAACAATTTAACATGACATATAACCTACGTAACCTACAAGATGACTGGATGCACCACATTGTAGTTAAATATGGTAGTAATACTTTCTTTATACTTAGAAAATGTGTTTACTTGTGACACTAACTTTAAGATCTCATAGCTTTTTTCTGCTGACAATAACATTTATTAATAAACTGAATCTGCATAACAAATTCATTAGCACAAATTTTTTGACAAATAAATACATCCATGGATCAAAGAAATATTTTTCTTAATTAGGGAAAGCTATGCAGCAGTGCAATTAGTAAATTTTCAATAAAAAAGATATTCATGTCACATAGTTTTGAATATACATCTATTTTCTTGTGGAGCATTACAAACCAGCAGCATTAGTAGTGTAGGGGTATCATGCAAGATTCCCATTCTTGCGACCTGGGTTCAAATATCAGCTAGCGCGGAAAAAAATACATTTTAAATCTTATATTAGGTATCAAACTAATATGAAATGTATTAGTCTTAAAACATTTTAAGAGATTATATTTAAAATGTTATACTATCTATCAAACTAATAAGAAATTTATTAGTCTAAAAACAATTTAACATGACATATAACCTACATGACCTACAAGATGACTGGATGCACCACATTGTAGTTAAATATGGCAGTAATACTTTCTTTATACTTAGAACATTTGTTTACTTGTGACACTAACTTTAAGATCTCATAGCTTTTTTCTGCTGACAATAACATTTATTAATAAACTGAATCTGCATAACAAATTCATTAGCACAACTTTTTTGACAAATAAATACATCCATGGATCAAAGAAATATTTTTCTTAATTAGGGAAAGCTATGCAGCAGTGCAATTAGTAAATTTTCAATAAAAAAGATATTCATGTCACATAGTTTTGAATATACATCTATTTTCTTGTGGAGCATTACAAACCAGCAGCGTTAGTAGTGTAGGGGTATAATGCAAGATTCCGATTCTTGCGACCTGGGTTCAAATACCAGCTAGCGCAGAAAAAAATACGTTTTAAATCTTATATTAGGTATCAAACTAATATGAAATGTATTAGTCTTAAAACATTTTAAGAGATTATATTTAAAATGTTATACTATCTATCAAACTAATATGAAATGTATTAGTCTAAAAACTATTTAACATGACATGTATCCTACATGATGACTGGATGCACCACATTGTAGTTAAATATGGCAGTAATACTTTATACTTAGAAAATTTGTTTGCTTGTGACACTAACTTTAAGATCTCATAGTTTTTTTTCTGCTGACAATAACATTTATTAATAATACATCCATGGAGCAAAGAAATATTTTTCTTAATTAGGGAAAGCTATGCAGCAGTGCAATTAGTAAATTTTCAATTAAAAAGATATTCATGTCACACAGTTTAGAATATACATCTATTTTCTTGTAGAGCCCTATATGTCAGCAGCGCTACTAGTGTAGGGGTATCATGCAAGAGTCTCATTCTTGCGATCTGTGTTCGAGTACCGGCTAGCGCAGAAAAAACACATTTTAAATCTTATATTAGGTATCAAACTAATATGAAATGTATTAGTCTTAAAACATTTTAAGAGATTATATTTAAAATGTTATACTATCTATCAAACTAATATGAAATGTATTAGTCTAAAAACTATTTAACATGACATGTATCCTACATGATGACTGGATGCACCACATTGTAGTTAAATATGGCAGTAATACTTTATACTTAGAAAATTTGTTTGCTTGTGACACTAACTTTAAGATCTCATAGTTTTTTTTCTGCTGACAATAACATTTATTAATAATACATCCATGGAGCAAAGAAATATTTTTCTTAATTAGGGAAAGCTATGCAGCAGTGCAATTAGTAAATTTTCAATTAAAAAGATATTCATGTCACACAGTTTAGAATATACATCTATTTTCTTGTAGAGCCCTATATGTCAGCAGCGCTACTAGTGTAGGGGTATCATGCAAGAGTCTCATTCTTGCGATCTGTGTTCGAGTACCGGCTAGCGCAGAAAAAACACATTTTAAATCTTATATTAGGTATCAAACTAATATGAAATGTATTAGTCTTAAAACATTTTAAGAGATGATATTTAAAATGTTATACTATCTATCAAACTAATATAAAATGTATTAGTCTAAAAACAATTTAACATGACATATAACCTACGTAACCTACAAGATGACTGGATGCACCACATTGTAGTTAAATATGGCAGTAATACTTTCTTTATACTTAGAACATTTGTTTACTTGTGACATTAACTTTAAGATCTCATAGCTTTTTTCTGCTGAAAAATAACATTTATTAATAAACTGAATCTGCATAACAAATTCATTAGCACAACTTTTTTGACAAATAAATACATCCATGGATAAAAGAAATATTTTTCTTAATTAGGGAAAGCTATGCAGCAGTGCAATTAGTAAATTTTCAATTAAAAAGATATTCATGTCACATAGTTTTGAATATACATCTATTTTCTTGTGGAGCCCTATAAGCCAGCAGCGCTACTAGTGTAGGGGTATCATGCAAGAGTACCATTCTTGTGACCTTTGTTCGAGTACCGGCTAGTGCAGAAAAAACACATTTTAAATCTTATATTAGGTATCAAACTAATATGAAATGTATTAGTCTTAAAACATTTTAAGAGATTATATTTAAAATGTTATACTATCTATCAAACTAATATAAAATATATTAGTCTAAAAACAATTTAACATGACATATAACCTACGTAACCTACAAGATGACTGGATGCACCACATTGTAGTTAAATATGGTAGTAATACTTTCTTTATACTTAGAAAATGTGTTTACTTGTGACACTAACTTTAAGATCTCATAGCTTTTTTCTGCTGACAATAACATTTATTAATAAACTGAATCTGCATAACAAATTCATTAGCACAAATTTTTTGACAAATAAATACATCCATGGATCAAAGAAATATTTTTCTTAATTAGGGAAAGCTATGCAGCAGTGCAATTAGTAAATTTTCTATAAAAAAGATATTCATGTCACATAGTTTTGAATATACATCTATTTTCTTGTGGAGCATTACAAACCAGCAGCGTTAGTAGTGTAGGGGTATCATGCAAGATTCCCATTCTTGCGACCTGGGTTCAAATACCAGCTAGCGCGGAAAAAAATACATTTTAAATCTTATATTAGGTATCAAACTAATATGAAATGTATTAGTCTTAAAACATTTTAAGAGATTATATTTAAAATGTTATACTATCTATCAAACTAATATGAAATGTATTAGTCTAAAAACTATTTAACATGACATGTATCCTACATGATGACTGGATGCACCACATTGTAGTTAAATATGGCAGTAATACTTTATACTTAGAAAATTTGTTTACTTGTGACACTAACTTTAAGATCTCATAGCTTTTTTTCTGCTGACAATAACATTTATTAATAATACATCCATGGAGCAAAGAAATATTTTTCTTAATTAGGGAAAGCTATGCAGCAGTGCAATTAGTAAATTTTCAATTAAAAAGATATTCATGTCACACAGTTTTGAATATACATCTATTTTCTTGTAGAGCCCTATATGTCAGCAGCGCTACTAGTGTAGGGGTATCATGCAAGAGTCTCATTCTTGCGATCTGTGTTCGAGTACCGGCTAGTGCAGAAAAAACACATTTTAAATCTTATATTAGGTATCAAACTAATATGAAATGTATTAGTCTTAAAACATTTTAAGAGATTATATTTAAAATGTTATACTATCTATCAAACTAATATAAAATGTATTAGTCTAAAAACAATTTAACATGACATATAACCTACGTGACCTACAAGATGACTGGATGCACCACATTGTAGTTAAATATGGTAGTAATACTTTCTTTATACTTAGAAAATGTGTTTACTTGTGACACTAACTTTAAGATCTCATAGCTTTTTTCTGCTGACAATAACATTTATTAATAAACTGAATCTGCATAACAAATTCATTAGCACAAATTTTTTGACAAATAAATACATCCATGGATCAAAGAAATATTTTTCTTAATTAGGGAAAGCTATGCAGCAGTGCAATTAGTAAATTTTCAATAAAAAAGATATTCATGTCACATAGTTTTGAATATACATCTATTTTCTTGTAGAGCATTACAAACCAGCAGCGTTAGTAGTGTAGGGGTATCATGCAAGATTCCCATTCTTGCGACCTGGGTTCAAATACCAGCTAGCGCGGAAAAAAATACATTTTAAATCTTATATTAGGTATCAAACTAATATGAAATGTATTAGTCTTAAAACATTTTAAGAGATTATATTTAAAATGTTATACTATCTATCAAACTAATATGAAATGTATTAGTCTAAAAACTATTTAACATGACATGTATCCTACATGATGACTGGATGCACCACATTGTAGTTAAATATGGCAGTAATACTTTATACTTAGAAAATTTGTTTGCTTGTGACACTAACTTTAAGATCTCATAGCTTTTTTTCTGCTGACAATAACATTTATTAATAATACATCCATGGAGCAAAGAAATATTTTTCTTAATTAGGGAAAGCTATGCAGCAGTGCAATTAGTAAATTTTCAATTAAAAAGATATTCATGTCACACAGTTTTGAATATACATCTATTTTCTTGTAGAGCCCTATAAGCCAGCAGCGCTACTAATGTAGGGGTATCATGCAAGAGTCTCATTCTTGCGACCTGTGTTCGAGTACCGGCTAGCGCAGAAAAAACACATTTTAAAACTTATATTAGATATCAAACTAATATGAAATGTATTAGTCTTAAAACATTTTAAGAGATTATATTTAAAATGTTATACTATCTATCAAACTAATAAGAAATGTATTAGTCTAAAAACAATTTAACATGACATATAACCTACATGACCTACAAGATGACTGGATGCACCACATTGTAGTTAAATATGGCAGTAATACTTTCTTTATACTTAGAACATTTGTTTACTTGTGACACTTACTTTAAGATCTCATAGCTTTTTTCTGCTGACAATAACATTTATTAATAAACTGAATCTGCATAACAAATTCATTAGCACAACTTTTTTGACAAATAAATACATCCATGGATCAAAGAAATATTTTTCTTAATTAGGGAAAGCTATGCAGCAGTGCAATTAGTAAATTTTCAATTAAAAAGATATTCATGTCACATAGTTTTGAATATACATCTATTTTCTTGTGGAGCCCTATAAGCCAGCAGCGCTACTAGTGTAGGGGTATCATGCAAGAGTACCATTCTTGTGACCTTTGTTCGAGTACCGGCTAGTGCAGAAAAAACACATTTTAAATCTTATATTAGGTATCAAACTAATATGAAATGTATTAGTCTTAAAACATTTTAAGAGATTATATTTAAAATGTTATACTATCTATCAAACTAATATAAAATGTATTAGTCTAAAAACAATTTAACATGACATATAACCTACGTGACCTACAAGATGACTGGATGCACCACATTGTAGTTAAATATGGTAGTAATACTTTCTTTATACTTAGAAAATGTGTTTTCTTGTGACACTAACTTTAAGATCTCATAGCTTTTTTCTGCTGACAATAACATTTATTAATAAACTGAATCTGCATAACAAATTCATTAGCACAACTTTTTTGACAAATAAATACATCCATGGATCAAATAAATATTTTTCTTAATTAGGGAAAGTGCAGTGCAATTAGTAAATTTTCAATAAAAAAAGATATTCATGTCACATAGTTTTGAATATACATCTATTTTCTTGAAGAGCATTACAAACCAGCAGCGTTAGTAGTGTAGGGGTATCATGCAAGATTCCCATTCTTGCGACCTGGGTTCAAATACCAGCTAGCGCGGAAAAAAATACGTTTAAAATCTTATATTAGGTATCAAACTAATATGAAATGTATTAGTCTTAAAACATTTTAACATGACATGTATCCTACATGATGACTGGATGCACCACATTGTAGTTAAATATGGCAGTAATACTTTATACTTAGAAAATTTGTTTGCTTGTGACACTAACTTTAAGATCTCATAGCTTTTTTCTGCTGACAATAACATTTATTAATAATACATCCATGGAGCAAAGAAATATTTTTCTTAATTAGGGAAAGCTATGCAGCAGTGCAATTAGTAAATTTTCAATTAAAAAGATATTCATGTCACACAGTTTTGAATATACATCTATTTTCTTGTAGAGCCCTATATGTCAGCAGCGCTACTAGTGTAGGGGTATCATGCAAGAGTCTCATTCTTGCGACCTGTGTTCGAGTACCGGCTAGCGCAAAAAAAACACATTTTAAATCTTATATTAGGTATCAAACTAATATGAAATGTATTAGTCTTAAAACATTTTAAGAGATTATATTTAAAATGTTATACTATATATCAAACTAATAAGAAATGTATTAGTCTAAAAACAATTTAACATGACATATAACCTACATGACCTACAAGATGACTGGATGCACCACATTGTAGTTAAATATGGCAGTAATACTTTCTTTATACTTAGAACATTTGTTTACTTGTGACACTAACTTTAAGATCTCATAGCTTTTTTCTGCTGACAATAACATTTATTAATAAACTGAATCTGCATAAAAAAATTCATTAGCACAACTTTTTTGACAAATAAATACATCCATGGAGCAAAGAAATATTTTTCTTAATTAGGGAAAGCTATGCAGCAGTGCAATTAGTAAATTTTCAATTAAAAAGATATTCATGTCACATAGTTTTGAATATACATCTATTTTCTTGTGGAGCATTATAAACCAGCAGCGTTAGTAGTGTAGGGGTATCATGCAAGATTCCCATTCTTGCGACCTGCGTTTGAGTCCCGGCTAGAGCAGAAAAAAATATATTTTAAATCTTATATTAGGTATCAAACTAATATGAAATGTATTAGTCTTAAAAATTTTAAGAGATTATATTTAAAATGTTATACTATCTATCAAACTAATATGAAATGTATTAGTCTATAAACTATTTAACATGACATGTATCCTACATGATGACTGGATGCACCACATTGTAGTTAAATATGGCAGTAATACTTTATACTTAGAAAATTTGTTTGCTTGTGACACTAACTTTAAGATCTCATAGCTTTTTTTCTGCTGACAATAACATTTATTAATAATACATCCATGGAGCAAAGAAATATGTTTCTTAATTAGGGAAAGCTATGCAGCAGTGCAATTAGTAAATTTTCAATTAAAAAGATATTCATGTCACATAGTTTTGAATATACATCTATTTTCTTGTAGAGCCCTATATGTCAGCAGCACTACTAGTGTAGGGGTATCATGCAAGAGTCTCATTCTTGCGACCTGTGTTCGAGTACCGGCTAGCGCAGAAAAAACACATTTTAAATCTTATATTAGGTATCAAACTAATATGAAATGTATTAGTCTTAAAACATTTTAAGAGATTATATTTAAAATGTTATACTATCTATCAAACTAATAAGAAATGTATTAGTCTAAAAACAATTTAACATGACATATAACCTACAAGATGACTGGATGCACCACATTGTAGTTAAATATGGCAGTAATACTTTCTTTATACTTAGAACATTTGTTTACTTGTGACACTAACTTTAAGATCTCATAGCTTTTTTCTGCTGACAATAACATTTATTAATAAACTGAATCTGCATAACAAATTCATTAGCACAAATTTTTTGACAAATAAATACATCCATGGATCAAAGAAATATTTTTCTTAATTAGGGAAAGCTATGCAGCAGTGCAATTAGTAAATTTTCAATAACAAAGATATTCATGTCACATAGTTTTGAATATACATCTATTTTCTTGTGGAGCATTACAAACCAGCAGCGTTAGTAGTGTAGGGGTATCATGCAAGATTCCCATTCTTGCGACCTGAGTTCAAATCCCGGCTAGCGCATAAAAAAATACATTTTAAATCTTATATTAGGTATCAAACTAATTTGAAATGTATTAGTCTTAAAACATTTTAAGAGATTATATTTAAAATGTTATACTATCTATCAAACTAATATGAAATGTATTAGTCTAAAAACTATTTAACATGACATGTATCCTACATGATGACTGGATGCACCACATTGTAGTTAAATATGGCAGTAATACTTTATACTTAGAAAATTTGTTTACTTGTGACACTAACTTTAAGATCTCATAGCTTTTTTTCTGCTGACAATAACATTTATTAATAATACATCCATGGAGCAAAGAAATATTTTTCTTAATTAGGGAAAGCTATGCAGCAGTGCAATTAGTAAATTTTCAATTAAAAAGATATTCATGTCACACAGTTTTGAATATACATCTATTTTCTTGTAGAGCCCTATATGTCAGCAGCGCTACTAGTGTAGGGGTATCATGCAAGAGTCTCATTCTTGCGATCTGTGTTCGAGTACCGGCTAGTGCAGAAAAAACACATTTTAAATCTTATATTAGGTATCAAACTAATATGAAATGTATTAGTCTTAAAACATTTTAAGAGATTATATTTAAAATGTTATACTATCTATCAAACTAATATAAAATGTATTAGTCTAAAAACAATTTAACATGACATATAACCTACGTGACCTACAAGATGACTGGATGCACCACATTGTAGTTAAATATGGTAGTAATACTTTCTTTATACTTAGAAAATGTGTTTACTTGTGACACTAACTTTAAGATCTCATAGCTTTTTTCTGCTGACAATAACATTTATTAATAAACTGAATCTGCATAACAAATTCATTAGCACAAATTTTTTGACAAATAAATACATCCATGGATCAAAGAAATATTTTTCTTAATTAGGGAAAGCTATGCAGCAGTGCAATTAGTAAATTTTCAATAAAAAAGATATTCATGTCACATAGTTTTGAATATACATCTATTTTCTTGTAGAGCATTACAAACCAGCAGCGTTAGTAGTGTAGGGGTATCATGCAAGATTCCCATTCTTGCGACCTGGGTTCAAATACCAGCTAGCGCGGAAAAAAATACATTTTAAATCTTATATTAGGTATCAAACTAATATGAAATGTATTAGTCTTAAAACATTTTAAGAGATTATATTTAAAATGTTATACTATCTATCAAACTAATATGAAATGTATTAGTCTAAAAACTATTTAACATGACATGTATCCTACATGATGACTGGATGCACCACATTGTAGTTAAATATGGCAGTAATACTTTATACTTAGAAAATTTGTTTGCTTGTGACACTAACTTTAAGATCTCATAGCTTTTTTTCTGCTGACAATAACATTTATTAATAATACATCCATGGAGCAAAGAAATATTTTTCTTAATTAGGGAAAGCTATGCAGCAGTGCAATTAGTAAATTTTCAATTAAAAAGATATTCATGTCACACAGTTTTGAATATACATCTATTTTCTTGTAGAGCCCTATAAGCCAGCAGCGCTACTAATGTAGGGGTATCATGCAAGAGTCTCATTCTTGCGACCTGTGTTCGAGTACCGGCTAGCGCAGAAAAAACACATTTTAAAACTTATATTAGATATCAAACTAATATGAAATGTATTAGTCTTAAAACATTTTAAGAGATTATATTTAAAATGTTATACTATCTATCAAACTAATAAGAAATGTATTAGTCTAAAAACAATTTAACATGACATATAACCTACATGACCTACAAGATGACTGGATGCACCACATTGTAGTTAAATATGGCAGTAATACTTTCTTTATACTTAGAACATTTGTTTACTTGTGACACTTACTTTAAGATCTCATAGCTTTTTTCTGCTGACAATAACATTTATTAATAAACTGAATCTGCATAACAAATTCATTAGCACAACTTTTTTGACAAATAAATACATCCATGGATCAAAGAAATATTTTTCTTAATTAGGGAAAGCTATGCAGCAGTGCAATTAGTAAATTTTCAATTAAAAAGATATTCATGTCACATAGTTTTGAATATACATCTATTTTCTTGTGGAGCCCTATAAGCCAGCAGCGCTACTAGTGTAGGGGTATCATGCAAGAGTACCATTCTTGTGACCTTTGTTCGAGTACCGGCTAGCGCAGAAAAAACACATTTTAAATCTTATATTAGGTATCAAACTAATATGAAATGTATTAGTCTTAAAACATTTTAAGAGATTATATTTAAAATGTTATACTATCTATCAAACTAATATAAAATGTATTAGTCTAAAAACAATTTAACATGACATATAACCTACGTGACCTACAAGATGACTGGATGCACCACATTGTAGTTAAATATGGTAGTAATACTTTCTTTATACTTAGAAAATGTGTTTACTTGTGACACTAACTTTAAGATCTCATAGCTTTTTTCTGCTGACAATAACATTTATTAATAAACTGAATCTGCATAACAAATTCATTAGCACAACTTTTTTGACAAATAAATACATCCATGGATCAAATAAATATTTTTCTTAATTAGGGAAAGCTATGCAGCAGTGCAATTAGTAAATTTTCAATAAAAAAAGATATTCATGTCACATAGTTTTGAATATACATCTATTTTCTTGAAGAGCATTACAAACCAGCAGCGTTAGTAGTGTAGGGGTATCATGCAAGATTCCCATTCTTGCGACCTGGGTTCAAATACCAGCTAGCGCGGAAAAAAATACGTTTAAAATCTTATATTAGGTATCAAACTAATATGAAATGTATTAGTCTTAAAACATTTTAACATGACATGTATCCTACATGATGACTGGATGCACCACATTGTAGTTAAATATGGCAGTAATACTTTATACTTAGAAAATTTGTTTGCTTGTGACACTAACTTTAAGATCTCATAGCTTTTTTCTGCTGACAATAACATTTATTAATAATACATCCATGGAGCAAAGAAATATTTTTCTTAATTAGGGAAAGCTATGCAGCAGTGCAATTAGTAAATTTTCAATTAAAAAGATATTCATGTCACACAGTTTTGAATATACATCTATTTTCTTGTAGAGCCCTATATGTCAGCAGCGCTACTAGTGTAGGGGTATCATGCAAGAGTCTCATTCTTGCGACCTGTGTTCGAGTACCGGCTAGTGCAGAAAAAACACATTTTAAATCTTATATTAGGTATCAAACTAATATGAAATGTATTAGTCTTAAAACATTTTAAGAGATTATATTTAAAATGTTATACTATATATCAAACTAATAAGAAATGTATTAGTCTAAAAACAATTTAACATGACATATAACCTACATGATCTACAAGATGACTGGATGCACCACATTGTAGTTAAATATGGCAGTAATACTTTCTTTATACTTAGAACATTTGTTTACTTGTGACACTAACTTTAAGATCTCATAGCTTTTTTCTGCTGACAATAACATTTATTAATAAACTGAATCTGCATAAAAAAATTCATTAGCACAACTTTTTTGACAAATAAATACATCCATGGAGCAAAGAAATATTTTTCTTAATTAGGGAAAGCTATGCAGCAGTGCAATTAGTAAATTTTCAATTAAAAAGATATTCATGTCACATAGTTTTGAATATACATCTATTTTCTTGTGGAGCATTATAAACCAGCAGCGTTAGTAGTGTAGGGGTATCATGCAAGATTCCCATTCTTGCGACCTGAGTTCAAATCCCGGCTAGAGCAGAAAAAAATATATTTTAAATCTTATATTAGGTATCAAACTAATATGAAATGTATTAGTCTTAAAAATTTTAAGAGATTATATTTAAAATGTTATACTATCTATCAAACTAATATGAAATGTATTAGTCTATAAACTATTTAACATGACATGTATCCTACATGATGACTGGATGCACCACATTGTAGTTAAATATGGCAGTAATACTTTATACTTAGAAAATTTGTTTGCTTGTGACACTAACTTTAAGATCTCATAGCTTTTTTTCTGCTGACAATAACATTTATTAATAATACATCCATGGAGCAAAGAAATATGTTTCTTAATTAGGGAAAGCTATGCAGCAGTGCAATTAGTAAATTTTCAATTAAAAAGATATTCATGTCACATAGTTTTGAATATACATCTATTTTCTTGTAGAGCCCTATATGTCAGCAGCACTACTAGTGTAGGGGTATCATGCAAGAGTCTCATTCTTGCGACCTGTGTTCGAGTACCGGCTAGCGCAGAAAAAACACATTTTAAATCTTATATTAGGTATCAAACTAATATGAAATGTATTAGTCTTAAAACATTTTAAGAGATTATATTTAAAATGTTATACTATCTATCAAACTAATAAGAAATGTATTAGTCTAAAAACAATTTAACATGACATATAACCTACAAGATGACTGGATGCACCACATTGTAGTTAAATATGGCAGTAATACTTTCTTTATACTTAGAACATTTGTTTACTTGTGACACTAACTTTAAGATCTCATAGCTTTTTTCTGCTGACAATAACATTTATTAATAAACTGAATCTGCATAACAAATTCATTAGTACAAATTTTTTGACAAATAAATACATCCATGGATCAAATAAATATTTTTCTTAATTAGGGAAAGCTATGCAGCAGTGCAATTAGTAAATTTTCAATAACAAAGATATTCATGTCACATAGTTTTGAATATACATCTATTTTCTTGTGGAGCATTACAAACCAGCAGCGTTAGTAGTGTAGGGGTATCATGCAAGATTCCCATTCTTGCGACCTGAGTTCAAATCCCGGCTAGCGCATAAAAAAATACATTTTAAATCTTACATTAGGTATCAAACTAATTTGAAATGTATTAGTCTTAAAACATTTTAAGAGATTATATTTAAAATGTTATACTATCTATCAAACTAATATGAAATGTATTAGTCTAAAAACTATTTAACATGACATGTATCCTACATGATGACTGGATGCACCACATTGTAGTTAAATATGGCAGTAATACTTTATACTTAGAAAATTTGTTTGCTTGTGACACTAACTTTAAGATCTCATAGCTTTTTTTCTGCTGACAATAACATTTATTAATAATACATCCATGGAGCAAAGCAATATGTTTCTTAATTAGGGAAAGCTATGCAGCAGTGCAATTAGTAAATTTTCAATTAAAAAGATATTCATGTCACATAGTTTTGAATATACATCTATTTTCTTGTAGAGCCCTATATGTCAGCAGCGCTACTAGTGTAGGGGTATCATGCAAGAGTCTCATTCTTGCGACCTCTGTTCGAGTACCGGCTAGCGCAGAAAAAACACATTTTAAATCTTATATTAAGTATCAAACTAATATGAAATGTATTAGTCTTAAAACATTTTAAGAGACTATATTTAAAATGTTATACTATCTATCAAACTAATAAGAAATGTATTAGTCTAAAAACAATTTAACATGACATATAACCTACATGACCTACAAGATGACTGGATGCACCACATTGTAGTTAAATATGGCAGTAATACTTTCTTTATACTTAGAACATTTGTTTACTTGTGACACTAACTTTAAGATCTCATAGCTTTTTTCTGCTGACAATAACATTTATTAATAAACTGAATCTGCATAACAAATTCATTAGCACAACTTTTTTGACAAATAAATACATCCATGGATCCAAGAAATATTTTTCTTAATTAGGGAAAGCTATGCAGCAGTGCAATTAGTAAATTTTCAATTAAAAAGATATTCATGTCACATAGTTTTGAATATACAGCTATTTTCTTGTGGAGCCCTATAAGCCAGCAGCGCTACTAGTGTAGGGGTATCATGCAAGAGTACCATTCTTGTGACCTTTGTTCGAGTACCGGCTAGTGCAGAAAAAACACATTTGAAATCTTATATTAGGTATCAAACTAATATAAAATGTATTAGTCTTAAAACATTTTAAGAGATTATATTTAAAATGTTATACTATCTATCAAACTAATATAAAATGTATTAGTCTAAAAACAATTTAACATGACATATAACCTACGTGACCTACAAGATGACTGGATGCACCACATTGTAGTTAAATATGGTAGTAATACTTTCTTTATACTTAGAAATGTGTTTACTTGTGACACTAACTTTAAGATCTCATAGCTTTTTTCTGCTGACAATAACATTTATTAATAAACTGAATCTGCATAACAAATTCATTAGCACAACTTTATTTAACAAATAAATACATCCATGGAGCAAAGAAATATTTTTCTTAATTAGGGAAAGCTATGCAGCAGTGCATTTAGTAAATTTTCAATTAAAAAGATATTCATGTCACATAGTTTTGAATATACATCTATTTTCTTGTGGAGCATTACAAACCAGCAGCATTAGTAGTGTAGGGGTATCATGCAAGATTCCCGTTCTTGCGACCCGGGTTCAAATCCCGGCTAGCGCAGAAAAAAATACATTTTAAATCTTATATTAGGTATCAAACTAATATGAAATGTATTAGTCTTAAAACATTTTAAGAGATTATATTTAAAATGTTATACTATCTATCAAACTAATATGAAATGTATTAGTCTAAAAACTATTTAACATGACATGTATCCTACATGATGACTGGATGCACCACATTGTAGTTAAATATGGCAGTAATACTTTATACTTAGAAAATTTGTTTGCTTGTGACACTAACTTTAAGATCTCATAGCTTTTTTCTGCTGACAATAACATTTATTAATAATACATCCATGGAGCAAAGAAATATTTTTCTTAATTAGGGAAAGCTATGCAGCAGTGCAGTTAGTAAATTTTCAATTTTAAAGATATTCATGGCACACAGTTATGAATATACATCTATTTTCTTGTAGAGCCCTATATGTCAGCAGCGATACTAGTGTAGAGGTATCATGCAAGAGTCTCATTCTTGCAACCTGTGTTCGAGTACCGGCTAGCGCAGAAAAAACACATTTTAAATCTTATATTAGGTATCAAACTAATATGAAATGTATTAGTCTTAAAACATTTTAAGAGATTATATTTAAAATGTTATACTATCTATCAAACTAATAAGAAATGTATTAGTCTAAAAACAATTTAACATGACATATAACCTACATGACCTACAAGATGACTGGATGCACCACATTGTAGTTAAATATGGCAGTAATACTTTCTTTATACTTAGAACATTTGTTTACTTGTGACACTAACTTTAAGATCTCATAGCTTTTTTCTGCTGACTATAACATTTATTAATAAACTGAATCTGCATAAAAAAATTCATTAGCACAACTTTTTTGACAAATAAATACATCCATGGAGCAAAGAAATATTTTTCTTAATTAGGGAAAGCTATGCAGCAGTGCAATTAGTAAATTTTCAATTAAAAAGATATTCATGTCACATAGTTTTGAATATACATCTATTTTCTTGTGGAGCATTATAAACCAGCAGCGTTAGTAGTGTAGGGGTATCATGCAAGATTCCCATTCTTGCGACCTGCATTTGAGTCCCGGCTAGAGCAGAAAAAAATATATTTTAAATCTTATATTAGGTATCAAACTAATATGAAATGTATTAGTCTTAAAAATTTTAAAAGATTATATTTAAAATGTTATACTATCTATCAAACTAATATGAAATGTATTAGTCTAAAAACTATTTAACATGACATGTATCCTACATGATGACTGGATGCAAAACATTGTAGTTAAATATGGCAGTAATACTTTATACTTAGAAAATTTGTTTGCTTGTGACACTAACTTTAAGATCTCATAGCTTTTTTTTCTGCTGACAATAACATTTATTAATAATACATCCACGGAGCAAAGAAATATTTTTCTTAATTAGGGAAAGCTATGCAGCAGTGCAATTAGTAAATTTTCAATTAAAAAGATATTCATGTCACACAGTTTTGAATATACATCTATTTTCTTGTAGAGCCCTATATGTCAGCAGCGCTACTAGTGTAGGGGTATCATGCAAGAGTCTCATTCTTGCGACCTGTGTTCGAGTACCGGCTAGCACAGAAAAAACACATTTTAAATCTTATATTAGGTATCAAACTTATATGAAATGTGTTAGTCTTAAAACATTTTAAGAGATTATATTTAAAATGTTATACTATCTATCAAACTAATAAGAAATGTATTAGTCTAAAAACAATTTAACATGACATATAACCTACAAGATGACTGGATGCACCACATTGTAGTTAAATATGGCAGTAATACTTTCTTTATACTTAGAACATTTGTTTACTTGTGACACTAACTTTAAGATCTCATAGCTTTTTTCTGCTGACAATAACATTTATTAATAAACTGAATCTGCATAACAAATTCATTAGCACAACTTTTTTGACAAATAAATACATCCATGGATCAAAGAAATATTTTTCTTAATTAGGGAAAGCTATGCAGCAGTGCAATTAGTAAATTTTCAATTAAAAAGATATTCATGTCACATAGTTTTGAATATACATCTATTTTCTTGTGGAGCATTACAAACCAGCAGCGTTAGTAATGTAGGGGTATCATGCAAGATTCCTATTCTTGCGACCTGGGTTCAAATCCCGGCTAGCGCAGAAAAAAATAAATTTTAAATCTTATATTAGGTATCAAACTAATATGAAATGTATTAGTCTTAAAACATTTTAAGAGATTATATTTAAAATGTTATACTATCTATCAAACTAATAAGAAATTTATTAGTCTAAAAACAATTTAACATGACATATAACCTACATGACCTACAAGATGACTGGATGCACCACATTGTAGTTAAATATGGCAGTAATACTTTCTTTATACTTAGAACATTTGTTTACTTGTGACACTAACTTTAAGATCTCATAGCTTTTTTCTGCTGACAATAACATTTATTAATAAACTGAATCTGCATAACAAATTCATTAGCACAACTTTTTTGACAAATAAATACATCCATGGATCAAAGAAATATTTTTCTTAATTAGGGAAAGCTATGCAGCAGTGCAATTAGTAAATTTTCAATAAAAAAGATATTCATGTCACATAGTTTTGAATATACATCTATTTTCTTGTGGAGCATTACAAACCAGCAGCGTTAGTAGTGTAGGGGTATAATGCAAGATTCCGATTCTTGCGACCTGGGTTCAAATACCAGCTAGCGCAGAAAAAAATACGTTTTAAATCTTATATTAGGTATCAAACTAATATGAAATGTATTAGTCTTAAAACATTTTAAGAGATTATATTTAAAATGTTATACTATCTATCAAACTAATATGAAATGTATTAGTCTAAAAACTATTTAACATGACATGTATCCTACATGATGACTGGATGCACCACATTGTAGTTAAATATGGCAGTAATACTTTATACTTAGAAAATTTGTTTGCTTGTGACACTAACTTTAAGATCTCATAGTTTTTTTTCTGCTGACAATAACATTTATTAATAATACATCCATGGAGCAAAGAAATATTTTTCTTAATTAGGGAAAGCTATGCAGCAGTGCAATTAGTAAATTTTCAATTAAAAAGATATTCATGTCACACAGTTTAGAATATACATCTATTTTCTTGTAGAGCCCTATATGTCAGCAGCGCTACTAGTGTAGGGGTATCATGCAAGAGTCTCATTCTTGCGATCTGTGTTCGAGTACCGGCTAGCGCAGAAAAAACACATTTTAAATCTTATATTAGGTATCAAACTAATATGAAATGTATTAGTCTTAAAACATTTTAAGAGATGATATTTAAAATGTTATACTATCTATCAAACTAATATAAAATGTATTAGTCTAAAAACAATTTAACATGACATATAACCTACGTAACCTACAAGATGACTGGATGCACCACATTGTAGTTAAATATGGCAGTAATACTTTCTTTATACTTAGAACATTTGTTTACTTGTGACATTAACTTTAAGATCTCATAGCTTTTTTCTGCTGAAAAATAACATTTATTAATAAACTGAATCTGCATAACAAATTCATTAGCACAACTTTTTTGACAAATAAATACATCCATGGATAAAAGAAATATTTTTCTTAATTAGGGAAAGCTATGCAGCAGTGCAATTAGTAAATTTTCAATTAAAAAGATATTCATGTCACATAGTTTTGAATATACATCTATTTTCTTGTGGAGCCCTATAAGCCAGCAGCGCTACTAGTGTAGGGGTATCATGCAAGAGTACCATTCTTGTGACCTTTGTTCGAGTACCGGCTAGTGCAGAAAAAACACATTTTAAATCTTATATTAGGTATCAAACTAATATGAAATGTATTAGTCTTAAAACATTTTAAGAGATTATATTTAAAATGTTATACTATCTATCAAACTAATATAAAATGTATTAGTCTAAAAACAATTTAACATGACATATAACCTACGTAACCTACAAGATGACTGGATGCACCACATTGTAGTTAAATATGGTAGTAATACTTTCTTTATACTTAGAAAATGTGTTTACTTGTGACACTAACTTTAAGATCTCATAGCTTTTTTCTGCTGACAATAACATTTATTAATAAACTGAATCTGCATAACAAATTCATTAGCACAAATTTTTTGACAAATAAATACATCCATGGATCAAAGAAATATTTTTCTTAATTAGGGAAAGCTATGCAGCAGTGCAATTAGTAAATTTTCAATAAAAAAGATATTCATGTCACATAGTTTTGAATATACATCTATTTTCTTATGGAGCATTACAAACCAGCAGCGTTAGTAGTGTAGGGGTATCATGCAAGATTCCCATTCTTGCGACCTGGGTTCAAATACCAGCTAGCGCGGAAAAAAATACATTTTAAATCTTATATTAGGTATCAAACTAATATGAAATGTATTAGTCTTAAAACATTTTAAGAGATTATATTTAAAATGTTATACTATCTATCAAACTAATAAGAAATTTATTAGTCTAAAAACAATTTAACATGACATATAACCTACATGACCTACAAGATGACTGGATGCACCACATTGTAGTTAAATATGGCAGTAATACTTTCTTTATACTTAGAACATTTGTTTACTTGTGACACTAACTTTAAGATCTCATAGCTTTTTTCTGCTGACAATAACATTTATTAATAAACTGAATCTGCATAACAAATTCATTAGCACAACTTTTTTGACAAATAAATACATCCATGGATCAAAGAAATATTTTTCTTAATTAGGGAAAGCTATGCAGCAGTGCAATTAGTAAATTTTCAATAAAAAAGATATTCATGTCACATAGTTTTGAATATACATCTATTTTCTTGTGGAGCATTACAAACCAGCAGCGTTAGTAGTGTAGGGGTATAATGCAAGATTCCGATTCTTGCGACCTGGGTTCAAATACCAGCTAGCGCAGAAAAAAATACGTTTTAAATCTTATATTAGGTATCAAACTAATATGAAATGTATTAGTCTTAAAACATTTTAAGAGATTATATTTAAAATGTTATACTATCTATCAAACTAATATGAAATGTATTAGTCTAAAAACTATTTAACATGACATGTATCCTACATGATGACTGGATGCACCACATTGTAGTTAAATATGGCAGTAATACTTTATACTTAGAAAATTTGTTTGCTTGTGACACTAACTTTAAGATCTCATAGTTTTTTTTCTGCTGACAATAACATTTATTAATAATACATCCATGGAGCAAAGAAATATTTTTCTTAATTAGGGAAAGCTATGCAGCAGTGCAATTAGTAAATTTTCAATTAAAAAGATATTCATGTCACACAGTTTAGAATATACATCTATTTTCTTGTAGAGCCCTATATGTCAGCAGCGCTACTAGTGTAGGGGTATCATGCAAGAGTCTCATTCTTGCGATCTGTGTTCGAGTACCGGCTAGCGCAGAAAAAACACATTTTAAATCTTATATTAGGTATCAAACTAATATGAAATGTATTAGTCTTAAAACATTTTAAGAGATGATATTTAAAATGTTATACTATCTATCAAACTAATATAAAATGTATTAGTCTAAAAACAATTTAACATGACATATAACCTACGTAACCTACAAGATGACTGGATGCACCACATTGTAGTTAAATATGGCAGTAATACTTTCTTTATACTTAGAACATTTGTTTACTTGTGACATTAACTTTAAGATCTCATAGCTTTTTTCTGCTGAAAAATAACATTTATTAATAAACTGAATCTGCATAACAAATTCATTAGCACAACTTTTTTGACAAATAAATACATCCATGGATAAAAGAAATATTTTTCTTAATTAGGGAAAGCTATGCAGCAGTGCAATTAGTAAATTTTCAATTAAAAAGATATTCATGTCACATAGTTTTGAATATACATCTATTTTCTTGTGGAGCCCTATAAGCCAGCAGCGCTACTAGTGTAGGGGTATCATGCAAGAGTACCATTCTTGTGACCTTTGTTCGAGTACCGGCTAGTGCAGAAAAAAACACATTTTAAATCTTATATTAGGTATCAAACTAATATGAAATGTATTAGTCTTAAAACATTTTAAGAGATTATATTTAAAATGTTATACTATCTATCAAACTAATATAAAATATATTAGTCTAAAAACAATTTAACATGACATATAACCTACGTAACCTACAAGATGACTGGATGCACCACATTGTAGTTAAATATGGTAGTAATACTTTCTTTATACTTAGAAAATGTGTTTACTTGTGACACTAACTTTAAGATCTCATAGCTTTTTTCTGCTGACAATAACATTTATTAATAAACTGAATCTGCATAACAAATTCATTAGCACAAATTTTTTGACAAATAAATACATCCATGGATCAAAGAAATATTTTTCTTAATTAGGGAAAGCTATGCAGCAGTGCAATTAGTAAATTTTCAATAAAAAAGATATTCATGTCACATAGTTTTGAATATACATCTATTTTCTTGTGGAGCATTACAAACCAGCAGCGTTAGTAGTGTAGGGGTATCATGCAAGATTCCCATTCTTGCGACCTGGGTTCAAATACCAGCTAGCGCGGAAAAAAATACATTTTAAATCTTATATTAGGTATCAAACTAATATGAAATGTATTAGTCTTAAAACATTTTAAGAGATTATATTTAAAATGTTATACTATCTATCAAACTAATATGAAATGTATTAGTCTAAAAACTATTTAACATGACATGTATCCTACATGATGACTGGATGCACCACATTGTAGTTAAATATGGCAGTAATACTTTATACTTAGAAAATTTGTTTACTTGTGACACTAACTTTAAGATCTCATAGCTTTTTTTCTGCTGACAATAACATTTATTAATAATACATCCATGGAGCAAAGAAATATTTTTCTTAATTAGGGAAAGCTATGCAGCAGTGCAATTAGTAAATTTTCAATTAAAAAGATATTCATGTCACACAGTTTTGAATATACATCTATTTTCTTGTAGAGCCCTATATGTCAGCAGCGCTACTAGTGTAGGGGTATCATGCAAGAGTCTCATTCTTGCGATCTGTGTTCGAGTACCGGCTAGTGCAGAAAAAACACATTTTAAATCTTATATTAGGTATCAAACTAATATGAAATGTATTAGTCTTAAAACATTTTAAGAGATTATATTTAAAATGTTATACTATCTATCAAACTAATATAAAATGTATTAGTCTAAAAACAATTTAACATGACATATAACCTACGTGACCTACAAGATGACTGGATGCACCACATTGTAGTTAAATATGGTAGTAATACTTTCTTTATACTTAGAAAATGTGTTTACTTGTGACACTAACTTTAAGATCTCATAGCTTTTTTCTGCTGACAATAACATTTATTAATAAACTGAATCTGCATAACAAATTCATTAGCACAAATTTTTTGACAAATAAATACATCCATGGATCAAAGAAATATTTTTCTTAATTAGGGAAAGCTATGCAGCAGTGCAATTAGTAAATTTTCAATAAAAAAGATATTCATGTCACATAGTTTTGAATATACATCTATTTTCTTGTAGAGCATTACAAACCAGCAGCGTTAGTAGTGTAGGGGTATCATGCAAGATTCCCATTCTTGCGACCTGGGTTCAAATACCAGCTAGCGCGGAAAAAAATACATTTTAAATCTTATATTAGGTATCAAACTAATATGAAATGTATTAGTCTTAAAACATTTTAAGAGATTATATTTAAAATGTTATACTATCTATCAAACTAATATGAAATGTATTAGTCTAAAAACTATTTAACATGACATGTATCCTACATGATGACTGGATGCACCACATTGTAGTTAAATATGGCAGTAATACTTTATACTTAGAAAATTTGTTTGCTTGTGACACTAACTTTAAGATCTCATAGCTTTTTTTCTGCTGACAATAACATTTATTAATAATACATCCATGGAGCAAAGAAATATTTTTCTTAATTAGGGAAAGCTATGCAGCAGTGCAATTAGTAAATTTTCAATTAAAAAGATATTCATGTCACACAGTTTTGAATATACATCTATTTTCTTGTAGAGCCCTATAAGCCAGCAGCGCTACTAATGTAGGGGTATCATGCAAGAGTCTCATTCTTGCGACCTGTGTTCGAGTACCGGCTAGCGCAGAAAAAACACATTTTAAAACTTATATTAGATATCAAACTAATATGAAATGTATTAGTCTTAAAACATTTTAAGAGATTATATTTAAAATGTTATACTATCTATCAAACTAATAAGAAATGTATTAGTCTAAAAACAATTTAACATGACATATAACCTACATGACCTACAAGATGACTGGATGCACCACATTGTAGTTAAATATGGCAGTAATACTTTCTTTATACTTAGAACATTTGTTTACTTGTGACACTTACTTTAAGATCTCATAGCTTTTTTCTGCTGACAATAACATTTATTAATAAACTGAATCTGCATAACAAATTCATTAGCACAACTTTTTTGACAAATAAATACATCCATGGATCAAAGAAATATTTTTCTTAATTAGGGAAAGCTATGCAGCAGTGCAATTAGTAAATTTTCAATTAAAAAGATATTCATGTCACATAGTTTTGAATATACATCTATTTTCTTGTGGAGCCCTATAAGCCAGCAGCGCTACTAGTGTAGGGGTATAATGCAAGAGTACCATTCTTGTGACCTTTGTTCGAGTACCGGCTAGTGCAGAAAAAACACATTTTAAATCTTATATTAGGTATCAAACTAATATGAAATGTATTAGTCTTAAAACATTTTAAGAGATTATATTTAAAATGTTATACTATCTATCAAACTAATATAAAATGTATTAGTCTAAAAACAATTTAACATGACATATAACCTACGTGACCTACAAGATGACTGGATGCACCACATTGTAGTTAAATATGGTAGTAATACTTTCTTTATACTTAGAAAATGTGTTTACTTGTGACACTAACTTTAAGATCTCATAGCTTTTTTCTGCTGACAATAACATTTATTAATAAACTGAATCTGCATAACAAATTCATTAGCACAACTTTTTTGACAAATAAATACATCCATGGATCAAATAAATATTTTTCTTAATTAGGGAAAGCTATGCAGCAGTGCAATTAGTAAATTTTCAATAAAAAAAGATATTCATGTCACATAGTTTTGAATATACATCTATTTTCTTGAAGAGCATTACAAACCAGCAGCGTTAGTAGTGTAGGGGTATCATGCAAGATTCCCATTCTTGCGACCTGGGTTCAAATACCAGCTAGCGCGGAAAAAAATACGTTTAAAATCTTATATTAGGTATCAAACTAATATGAAATGTATTAGTCTTAAAACATTTTAACATGACATGTATCCTACATGATGACTGGATGCACCACATTGTAGTTAAATATGGCAGTAATACTTTATACTTAGAAAATTTGTTTGCTTGTGACACTAACTTTAAGATCTCATAGCTTTTTTCTGCTGACAATAACATTTATTAATAATACATCCATGGAGCAAAGAAATATTTTTCTTAATTAGGGAAAGCTATGCAGCAGTGCAATTAGTAAATTTTCAATTAAAAAGATATTCATGTCACACAGTTTTGAATATACATCTATTTTCTTGTAGAGCCCTATATGTCAGCAGCGCTACTAGTGTAGGGGTATCATGCAAGAGTCTCATTCTTGCGACCTGTGTTCGAGTACCGGCTAGCGCAGAAAAAACACATTTTAAATCTTATATTAGGTATCAAACTAATATGAAATG
Organism: Pseudophryne corroboree; assembly: GCF_028390025.1. Classification (NCBI taxonomy): domain Eukaryota; kingdom Metazoa; phylum Chordata; class Amphibia; order Anura; family Myobatrachidae; genus Pseudophryne; species Pseudophryne corroboree. The sequence goes on along the minus strand of NC_086446.1, from coordinate 150,802,200 downwards.
TATTAGTCTTAAAACATTTTAAGAGATTATATTTAAAATGTTATACTATATATCAAACTAATAAGAAATGTATTAGTCTAAAAACAATTTAACATGACATATAACCTACATGACCTACAAGATGACTGGATGCACCACATTGTAGTTAAATATGGCAGTAATACTTTCTTTATACTTAGAACATTTGTTTACTTGTGACACTAACTTTAAGATCTCATAGCTTTTTTCTGCTGACAATAACATTTATTAATAAACTGAATCTGCATAAAAAAATTCATTAGCACAACTTTTTTGACAAATAAATACATCCATGGAGCAAAGAAATATTTTTCTTAATTAGGGAAAGCTATGCAGCAGTGCAATTAGTAAATTTTCAATTAAAAAGATATTCATGTCACATAGTTTTGAATATACATCTATTTTCTTGTGGAGCATTATAAACCAGCAGCGTTAGTAGTGTAGGGGTATCATGCAAGATTCCCATTCTTGCGACCTGCGTTTGAGTCCCGGCTAGAGCAGAAAAAAATATATTTTAAATCTTATATTAGGTATCAAACTAATATGAAATGTATTAGTCTTAAAAATTTTAAGAGATTATATTTAAAATGTTATACTATCTATCAAACTAATATGAAATGTATTAGTCTATAAACTATTTAACATGACATGTATCCTACATGATGACTGGATGCACCACATTGTAGTTAAATATGGCAGTAATACTTTATACTTAGAAAATTTGTTTGCTTGTGACACTAACTTTAAGATCTCATAGCTTTTTTTCTGCTGACAATAACATTTATTAATAATACATCCATGGAGCAAAGAAATATGTTTCTTAATTAGGGAAAGCTATGCAGCAGTGCAATTAGTAAATTTTCAATTAAAAAGATATTCATGTCACATAGTTTTGAATATACATCTATTTTCTTGTAGAGCCCTATATGTCAGCAGCACTACTAGTGTAGGGGTATCATGCAAGAGTCTCATTCTTGCGACCTGTGTTCGAGTACCGGCTAGCGCAGAAAAAACACATTTTAAATCTTATATTAGGTATCAAACTAATATGAAATGTATTAGTCTTAAAACATTTTAAGAGATTATATTTAAAATGTTATACTATCTATCAAACTAATAAGAAATGTATTAGTCTAAAAACAATTTAACATGACATATAACCTACAAGATGACTGGATGCACCACATTGTAGTTAAATATGGCAGTAATACTTTCTTTATACTTAGAACATTTGTTTACTTGTGACACTAACTTTAAGATCTCATAGCTTTTTTCTGCTGACAATAACATTTATTAATAAACTGAATCTGCATAACAAATTCATTAGCACAAATTTTTTGACAAATAAATACATCCATGGATCAAAGAAATATTTTTCTTAATTAGGGAAAGCTATGCAGCAGTGCAATTAGTAAATTTTCAATAACAAAGATATTCATGTCACATAGTTTTGAATATACATCTATTTTCTTGTGGAGCATTACAAACCAGCAGCGTTAGTAGTGTAGGGGTATCATGCAAGATTCCCATTCTTGCGACCTGAGTTCAAATCCCGGCTAGCGCATAAAAAAATACATTTTAAATCTTATATTAGGTATCAAACTAATTTGAAATGTATTAGTCTTAAAACATTTTAAGAGATTATATTTAAAATGTTATACTATCTATCAAACTAATATGAAATGTATTAGTCTAAAAACTATTTAAAATGACATGTATCCTACATGATGACTGGATGCACCACATTGTAGTTAAATATGGCAGTAATACTTTATACTTAGAAAATTTGTTTACTTGTGACACTAACTTTAAGATCTCATAGCTTTTTTTCTGCTGACAATAACATTTATTAATAATACATCCATGGAGCAAAGAAATATTTTTCTTAATTAGGGAAAGCTATGCAGCAGTGCAATTAGTAAATTTTCAATTAAAAAGATATTCATGTCACACAGTTTTGAATATACATCTATTTTCTTGTAGAGCCCTATATGTCAGCAGCGCTACTAGTGTAGGGGTATCATGCAAGAGTCTCATTCTTGCGATCTGTGTTCGAGTACCGGCTAGTGCAGAAAAAACACATTTTAAATCTTATATTAGGTATCAAACTAATATGAAATGTATTAGTCTTAAAACATTTTAAGAGATTATATTTAAAATGTTATACTATCTATCAAACTAATATAAAATGTATTAGTCTAAAAACAATTTAACATGACATATAACCTACGTGACCTACAAGATGACTGGATGCACCACATTGTAGTTAAATATGGTAGTAATACTTTCTTTATACTTAGAAAATGTGTTTACTTGTGACACTAACTTTAAGATCTCATAGCTTTTTTCTGCTGACAATAACATTTATTAATAAACTGAATCTGCATAACAAATTCATTAGCACAAATTTTTTGACAAATAAATACATCCATGGATCAAAGAAATATTTTTCTTAATTAGGGAAAGCTATGCAGCAGTGCAATTAGTAAATTTTCAATAAAAAAGATATTCATGTCACATAGTTTTGAATATACATCTATTTTCTTGTAGAGCATTACAAACCAGCAGCGTTAGTAGTGTAGGGGTATCATGCAAGATTCCCATTCTTGCGACCTGGGTTCAAATACCAGCTAGCGCGGAAAAAAATACATTTTAAATCTTATATTAGGTATCAAACTAATATGAAATGTATTAGTCTTAAAACATTTTAAGAGATTATATTTAAAATGTTATACTATCTATCAAACTAATATGAAATGTATTAGTCTAAAAACTATTTAACATGACATGTATCCTACATGATGACTGGATGCACCACATTGTAGTTAAATATGGCAGTAATACTTTATACTTTGAAAATTTGTTTGCTTGTGACACTAACTTTAAGATCTCATAGCTTTTTTTCTGCTGACAATAACATTTATTAATAATACATCCATGGAGCAAAGAAATATTTTTCTTAATTAGGGAAAGCTATGCAGCAGTGCAATTAGTAAATTTTCAATTAAAAAGATATTCATGTCACACAGTTTTGAATATACATCTATTTTCTTGTAGAGCCCTATAAGCCAGCAGCGCTACTAATGTAGGGGTATCATGCAAGAGTCTCATTCTTGCGACCTGTGTTCGAGTACCGGCTAGCGCAGAAAAAACACATTTTAAAACTTATATTAGATATCAAACTAATATGAAATGTATTAGTCTTAAAACATTTTAAGAGATTATATTTAAAATGTTATACTATCTATCAAACTAATAAGAAATGTATTAGTCTAAAAACAATTTAACATGACATATAACCTACATGACCTACAAGATGACTGGATGCACCACATTGTAGTTAAATATGGCAGTAATACTTTCTTTATACTTAGAACATTTGTTTACTTGTGACACTTACTTTAAGATCTCATAGCTTTTTTCTGCTGACAATAACATTTATTAATAAACTGAATCTGCATAACAAATTCATTATCACAACTTTTTTGACAAATAAATACATCCATGGATCAAAGAAATATTTTTCTTAATTAGGGAAAGCTATGCAGCAGTGCAATTAGTAAATTTTCAATTAAAAAGATATTCATGTCACATAGTTTTGAATATACATCTATTTTCTTGTGGAGCCCTATAAGCCAGCAGCGCTACTAGTGTAGGGGTATCATGCAAGAGTACCATTCTTGTGACCTTTGTTCGAGTACCGGCTAGCGCAGAAAAAACACATTTTAAATCTTATATTAGGTATCAAACTAATATGAAATGTATTAGTCTTAAAACATTTTAAGAGATTATATTTAAAATGTTATACTATCTATCAAACTAATATAAAATGTATTAGTCTAAAAACAATTTAACATGACATATAACCTACGTGACCTACAAGATGACTGGATGCACCACATTGTAGTTAAATATGGTAGTAATACTTTCTTTATACTTAGAAAATGTGTTTACTTGTGACACTAACTTTAAGATCTCATAGCTTTTTTCTGCTGACAATAACATTTATTAATAAACTGAATCTGCATAACAAATTCATTAGCACAACTTTTTTGACAAATAAATACATCCATGGATCAAATAAATATTTTTCTTAATTAGGGAAAGCTATGCAGCAGTGCAATTAGTAAATTTTCAATAAAAAAAGATATTCATGTCACATAGTTTTGAATATACATCTATTTTCTTGAAGAGCATTACAAACCAGCAGCGTTAGTAGTGTAGGGGTATCATGCAAGGTTCCCATTCTTGCGACCTGGGTTCAAATACCAGCTAGCGCGGAAAAAAATACGTTTAAAATCTTATATTAGGTATCAAACTAATATGAAATGTATTAGTCTTAAAACATTTTAACATGACATGTATCCTACATGATGACTGGATGCACCACATTGTAGTTAAATATGGCAGTAATACTTTATACTTAGAAAATTTGTTTGCTTGTGACACTAACTTTAAGATCTCATAGCTTTTTTCTGCTGACAATAACATTTATTAATAATACATCCATGGAGCAAAGAAATATTTTTCTTAATTAGGGAAAGCTATGCAGCAGTGCAATTAGTAAATTTTCAATTAAAAAGATATTCATGTCACATAGTTTTGAATATACATCTATTTTCTTGTGGAGCATTATAAACCAGCAGCGTTAGTAGTGTAGGGGTATCATGCAAGATTCCCATTCTTGCGACCTGCGTTTGAGTCCCGGCTAGAGCAGAAAAAAATATATTTTAAATCTTATATTAGGTATCAAACTAATATGAAATGTATTAGTCTTAAAAATTTTAAGAGATTATATTTAAAATGTTATACTATCTATCAAACTAATATGAAATGTATTAGTCTATAAACTATTTAACATGACATGTATCCTACATGATGACTGGATGCACCACATTGTAGTTAAATATGGCAGTAATACTTTATACTTAGAAAATTTGTTTGCTTGTGACACTAACTTTAAGATCTCATAGCTTTTTTTCTGCTGACAATAACATTTATTAATAATACATCCATGGAGCAAAGAAATATGTTTCTTAATTAGGGAAAGCTATGCAGCAGTGCAATTAGTAAATTTTCAATTAAAAAGATATTCATGTCACATAGTTTTGAATATACATCTATTTTCTTGTAGAGCCCTATATGTCAGCAGCACTACTAGTGTAGGGGTATCATGCAAGAGTCTCATTCTTGCGACCTGTGTTCGAGTACCGGCTAGCGCAGAAAAAACACATTTTAAATCTTATATTAGGTATCAAACTAATATGAAATGTATTAGTCTTAAAACATTTTAAGAGATTATATTTAAAATGTTATACTATCTATCAAACTAATAAGAAATGTATTAGTCTAAAAACAATTTAACATGACATATAACCTACAAGATGACTGGATGCACCACATTGTAGTTAAATATGGCAGTAATACTTTCTTTATACTTAGAACATTTGTTTACTTGTGACACTAACTTTAAGATCTCATAGCTTTTTTCTGCTGACAATAACATTTATTAATAAACTGAATCTGCATAACAAATTCATTAGCACAAATTTTTTGACAAATAAATACATCCATGGATCAAAGAAATATTTTTCTTAATTAGGGAAAGCTATGCAGCAGTGCAATTAGTAAATTTTCAATAACAAAGATATTCATGTCACATAGTTTTGAATATACATCTATTTTCTTGTGGAGCATTACAAACCAGCAGCGTTAGTAGTGTAGGGGTATCATGCAAGATTCCCATTCTTGCGACCTGAGTTCAAATCCCGGCTAGCGCATAAAAAAATACATTTTAAATCTTATATTAGGTATCAAACTAATTTGAAATGTATTAGTCTTAAAACATTTTAAGAGATTATATTTAAAATGTTATACTATCTATCAAACTAATATGAAATGTATTAGTCTAAAAACTATTTAACATGACATGTATCCTACATGATGACTGGATGCACCACATTGTAGTTAAATATGGCAGTAATACTTTATACTTAGAAAATTTGTTTGCTTGTGACACTAACTTTAAGATCTCATAGCTTTTTTTCTGCTGACAATAACATTTATTAATAATACATCCATGGAGCAAAGCAATATGTTTCTTAATTAGGGAAAGCTATGCAGCAGTGCAATTAGTAAATTTTCAATTAAAAAGATATTCATGTCACATAGTTTTGAATATACATCTATTTTCTTGTAGAGCCCTATATGTCAGCAGCGCTACTAGTGTAGGGGTATCATGCAAGAGTCTCATTCTTGCGACCTCTGTTCGAGTACCGGCTAGCGCAGAAAAAACACATTTTAAATCTTATATTAAGTATCAAACTAATATGAAATGTATTAGTCTTAAAACATTTTAAGAGACTATATTTAAAATGTTATACTATCTATCAAACTAATAAGAAATGTATTAGTCTAAAAACAATTTAACATGACATATAACCTACATGACCTACAAGATGACTGGATGCACCACATTGTAGTTAAATATGGCAGTAATACTTTCTTTATACTTAGAACATTTGTTTACTTGTGACACTAACTTTAAGATCTCATAGCTTTTTTCTGCTGACAATAACATTTATTAATAAACTGAATCTGCATAACAAATTCATTAGCACAACTTTTTTGACAATTAAATACATCCATGGATCCAAGAAATATTTTTCTTAATTAGGGAAAGCTATGCAGCAGTGCAATTAGTAAATTTTCAATTAAAAAGATATTCATGTCACATAGTTTTGAATATACAGCTATTTTCTTGTGGAGCCCTATAAGCCAGCAGCGCTACTAGTGTAGGGGTATCATGCAAGAGTACCATTCTTGTGACCTTTGTTCGAGTACCGGCTAGTGCAGAAAAAACACATTTGAAATCTTATATTAGGTATCAAACTAATATAAAATGTATTAGTCTTAAAACATTTTAAGAGATTATATTTAAAATGTTATACTATCTATCAAACTAATATAAAATGTATTAGTCTAAAAACAATTTAACATGACATATAACCTACGTGACCTACAAGATGACTGGATGCACCACATTGTAGTTAAATATGGTAGTAATACTTTCTTTATACTTAGAAATGTGTTTACTTGTGACACTAACTTTAAGATCTCATAGCTTTTTTCTGCTGACAATAACATTTATTAATAAACTGAATCTGCATAACAAATTCATTAGCACAACTTTATTTAACAAATAAATACATCCATGGAGCAAAGAAATATTTTTCTTAATTAGGGAAAGCTATGCAGCAGTGCATTTAGTAAATTTTCAATTAAAAAGATATTCATGTCACATAGTTTTGAATATACATCTATTTTCTTGTGGAGCATTACAAACCAGCAGCATTAGTAGTGTAGGGGTATCATGCAAGATTCCCGTTCTTGCGACCCGGGTTCAAATCCCGGCTAGCGCAGAAAAAAATACATTTTAAATCTTATATTAGGTATCAAACTAATATGAAATGTATTAGTCTTAAAACATTTTAAGAGATTATATTTAAAATGTTATACTATCTATCAAACTAATATGAAATGTATTAGTCTAAAAACTATTTAACATGACATGTATCCTACATGATGACTGGATGCACCACATTGTAGTTAAATATGGCAGTAATACTTTATACTTAGAAAATTTGTTTGCTTGTGACACTAACTTTAAGATCTCATAGCTTTTTTCTGCTGACAATAACATTTATTAATAATACATCCATGGAGCAAAGAAATATTTTTCTTAATTAGGGAAAGCTATGCAGCAGTGCAATTAGTAAATTTTCAATTTTAAAGATATTCATGGCACACAGTTATGAATATACATCTATTTTCTTGTAGAGCCCTATATGTCAGCAGCGATACTAGTGTAGAGGTATCATGCAAGAGTCTCATTCTTGCAACCTGTGTTCGAGTACCGGCTAGCGCAGAAAAAACACATTTTAAATCTTATATTAGGTATCAAACTAATATGAAATGTATTAGTCTTAAAACATTTTAAGAGAAATATTTAAAATGTTATACTATCTATCAAACTAATATGAAATGTATTAGTCTAAAAACAATTTAACATGACATATAACCTACATGACCTACAAGATTACTGGATGCACCACATTGTAGTTAAATATGGCAGTAATACTTTCTTTATACTTAGAACATTTGTTTACTTGTGACACTAACTTTAAGATCTCATAGCTTTTTTTCTGCTGACAATAACATTTATTAATAATACATCCATGGAGCAAAGAAATATTTTTCTTAATTAGGGAAAGCTATGCAGCAGTGCAATTAGTAAATGTTCAATTATAAAGATATTCATGTCACACAGTTTTGAATATACATCTATTTTCTTGTAGAGCCCTATATGTCAGCAGCGCTACTAGTGTAGGGGTATCATGCAAGAGTCTCATTCTTGAGACCTGTGTTCGAGTACCGGCTAGCGCAGAAAAAACACATTTTAAATCTTATATTAGGTAGCAAACTAATATGAAATGTATTAGTCTTAAAACATTTTAAGAGATTATATTTAAAATGTTATACTATCTATCAAACTAATAAGAAATGTATTAGTCTAAAAACAATTTAACATGACATATAACCCACATGACCTACAAGATGACTGGATGCACCACATTGTAGTTAAATATGTTCTTTATACTTAGAACATTTGTTTACTTGTGACACTAACTTTAAGATCTCATAGCTTTTTTCTGCTGACAATAACATTTATTAATAAACTGAATCTGCATAACAAATTCATTAGCACAACTTTGACAAATAAATACATCCATGGATCAAAGAAATATTTTTCTTAATTAGGGAAAGCTATGCAGCAGTGCAATTAGTAAATTTTCAATTAAAAAGATATTCATGTCACATAGTTTTGAATATACATCTATTTTCTTGTGGAGCATTACAAACCAGCAGCGTTAGTAATGTAGGGGTATCATGCAAGATTCCCATTCTAGCGACCTGGGTTCAAATCCCGGCTAGCGCAGAAAAAAATACATTTTAAATCTTATATTAGGTATCAAACTAATATGAAATGTATTAGTCTTAAAACATTTTAAGAGATTATATTTAAAATGTTATACTATCTATCAAACTAATATGAAATGTATTAGTCTAAAAACTATTTAACATGACATGTATCCTACATGATGACTGGATGCACCACATTGTAGTTAAATATGGCAGTAATACTTTATACTTAGAAAATGTGTTTGCTTGTGACACTAACTTTAAGATCTCATAGCTTTTTTTTCTGCTGACAATAACATTTATTAATAATACATCCATGGAGCAAAGAAATATTTTTCTTAATTAGGGAAAGCTATGCAGCAGTGCAATTAGTAAATTTTCAATTAAAAAGATATTCATGTCACATAGTTTTGAATATACATCTATTTTCTTGTGGAGCATTATAAACCAGCAGCGTTAGTAGTGTAGGGATATCATGCAAGATTCACATTCTTGCGACCTGCGTTCGAGTCCCGGCTAGAGCAGAAAAAAATATATTTTAAATCTTATATTAGGTATCAAACTAATATGAAATGTATTAGTCTTAAAACATTTTAAGAGATTATATTTAAAATGTTATACTATCTATCAAACTAATATGAAATGTATAAGTCTAAAAACTATTTAACATGACTGTGTATCCTACATGATGACTGGATGCAAAACATTGTAGTTAAATATGGCAGTAATACTTTATACTTAGAAAATTTGTTTGCTTGTGACACTAACTTTAAGATCTCATAGCTTTTTTCTGCTGACAATAACATTTATTAATAATACATCCATGGAGCAAAGAAATATTTTTCTTAATTAGGGAAAGCTATGCAGCAGTGCAATTAGTAAATTTTCAATTAAAAAGATATTCATGTCACACAGTTTCTAATATACATCTATTTTCTTGTAGAGCCCTATATGTCAGCAGCGCTAGTAGTGTAGGGGTATCATGCAAGAGTCTCATTCTTGCGACCTGTGTTCGAGTACCGGCTAGCGCAGAAAAAACACATTTTAAATCTTATATTAGGTATCAAACTAATATGAAATGTATTAGTCTTAAAACATTTTAAGAGAAATATTTAAAATGTTATACTATCTATCAAACTAATATGAAATGTATTAGTCTAAAAACAATTTAACATGACATATAACCTACATGACCTACAAGATGACTGGATGCACCACATTGTAGTTAAATATGGCAGTAATACTTTCTTTATACTTAGAACATTTGTTTACTTGTGACACTAACTTTAAGATCTCATAGCTTTTTTCTGCTGACAATAACATTTATTAATAAACTGAATCTGCATAACAAATTCATTAGCACAACTTTTTTGACAAATAAATACATCCATGGATCAAAGAAATATTTTTCTTAATTAGGGAAAGCTATGCCTCAGTGCAATTAGTAAATTTTCAATTAAAAAGATATTCATGTCACATAGTTTTGAATATACATCTATTTTCTTGTGGAGCATTATAAACCAGCAGCGTTAGTAGTGTAGGGATATCATGCAAGATTCACATTCTTGCGACCTGCGTTCGAGTCCCGGCTAGAGCAGAAAAAAATATATTTTAAATCTTATATTAGGTATCAAACTAATATGAAATGTATTAGTCTTAAAACATTTTAAGAGATTATATTTAAAATGTTATACTATCTATCAAACTAATATGAAATGTATAAGTCTAAAAACTATTTAACATGACTGTGTATCCTACATGATGACTGGATGCAAAACATTGTAGTTAAATATGGCAGTAATACTTTATACTTAGAAAATTTGTTTGCTTGTGACACTAACTTTAAGATCTCATAGCTTTTTTCTGCTGACAATAACATTTATTAATAATACATCCATGGAGCAAAGAAATATTTTTCTTAATTAGGGAAAGCTATGCAGCAGTGCAATTAGTAAATTTTCAATTAAAAAGATATTCATGTCACACAGTTTCTAATATACATCTATTTTCTTGTAGAGCCCTATATGTCAGCAGCGCTAGTAGTGTAGGGGTATCATGCAAGAGTCTCATTCTTGCGACCTGTGTTCGAGTACCGGCTAGCGCAGAAAAAACACATTTTAAATCTTATATTAGGTATCAAACTAATATGAAATGTATTAGTCTTAAAACATTTTAAGAGAAATATTTAAAATGTTATACTATCTATCAAACTAATATGAAATGTATTAGTCTAAAAACAATTTAACATGACATATAACCTACATGACCTACAAGATGACTGGATGCACCACATTGTAGTTAAATATGGCAGTAATACTTTCTTTATACTTAGAACATTTGTTTACTTGTGACACTAACTTTAAGATCTCATAGCTTTTTTCTGCTGACAATAACATTTATTAATAAACTGAATCTGCATAACAAATTCATTAGCACAACTTTTTTGACAAATAAATACATCCATGGATCAAAGAAATATTTTTCTTAATTAGGGAAAGCTATGCCTCAGTGCAATTAGTAAATTTTCAATTAAAAAGATATTCATGTCACATAGTTTTGAATATACATCTATTTTCTTGTGGAGCCCTATAAGCCACCAGCGCTACTAGTGTAGGGGTATCATGCAAGAGTACCATTCTTGTGACCTTTGTTCGAGTACCGGCTAGTGCAGAAAAAACACATTTTAAATCTTATATTAGGTATCAAACTAATATGAAATGTATTAGTCTTAAAACATTTTAAGAGATTATATTTAAAATGTTATACTATCTATCAAACTAATATGAAATGTATTAGTCTAAAAACTATTTAACATGACATGTATCCTACATGATGACTGGATGCACCACATTGTAGTTAAATATGGCAGTAATACTTTATACTTAGAAAATTTGTTTGCTTGTGACACTAACTTTAAGATCTCATAGCTTTTTTTCTGCTGACAATAACATTTATTAATAATACATCCATGGAGCAAAGAAATATGTTTCTTAATTAGGGAAAGCTATGCAGCAGTGCAATTAGTAAATTTTCAATTAAAAAGATATTCATGTCACATAGTTTTGAATATACATCTATTTTCTTGTAAAGCCCTATATGTCAGCAGCGCTACTAGTGTAGGGGTATCATGCAAGAGTACCATTCTTGTGACCTTTGTTCGCGTACCGGCTAGTGCAGAAAAAACACATTTGAAATCTTATATTAGGTATCAAACTAATATGAAATGTATTAGTCTTAAAACATTTTAAGAGATTATATTTAAAATGTTATACTATCTATCAAACTAATATAAAATGTATTAGTCTAAAAACAATTTAACATGACATATAACCTACGTGACCTACAAGATGACTGGATGCACCACATTGTAGTTAAATATAGTAGTAATACTTTCTTTATACTTAGAAAATGTGTTTACTTGTGACACTAACTTTAAGATCTCATAGCTTTTTTCTGCTAACAATAACATTTATTAATAAACTGAATCTGCATAACAAATTCATTAGTATAACTTTATTTAACAAATAAATACATCCATGGAGCAAAAAAATATGTTTCTTAATTAGGGAAAGCTATGCAGCAGTGCTATTAGTAAATTTTCAATTAAAAAGATATTCATGTCACATAGTTTTGAATATACAGCTATTTTCTTGTGGAACCCTATAAGCCAGCAGCGCTACTAGTGTAGGGGTATCATGCAAGAGTACCATTCTTGTGACCTTTGTTCGAGTACCGGCAAGTGCAGAAAAAACACATTTGAAATCTTATATTAGGTATCAAACTAATATGAAATGTATTAGTCTTAAAACATTTTTAAGAGAAATATTTAAAATGTTATACTATCTATCAAACTATTATGAAATGTATTAGTCTAAAAACAATTTAACATGACATATAACCTACATGACCTACAAGATGACTGGATGCACCACATTGTAGTTAAATATGGCAGTAATACTTTCTTTATACTTAGAACATTTGTTTACTTGTGACACTAACTTTAAGATCTCATAGCTTTTTACTGCTGACAATAACATTTATTAATAAACTGAATCTGCATAACAAATTCATTAGCACAACTTTTTTGACAAATAAATACATCCATGGATCAAAGAAATATTTTTCTTAATTAGGGAAAACTATGCAGCAGTGCAATTAGTAAATTTTCAATTAAAAAGATATTCATGTCACATAGTTTTGAATATACATCTATTTTCTTGAAGAGCATTACAAACCAGCAGCGTTAGTAGTGTAGGGGTATCATGCAAGATTCCCATTCTTGCGACCTGGGTTCAAATCCTGGCTAGCGCAGAAAAAAATACATTTTAAATCTTATATTAGGAATCAAACTAATATGAAATGTATTAGTCTTAAAACATTTTAAGAGATTATATTTAAAATGTTATACTATCTATCAAACTAATATGAAATGTATTAGTCTAAAAACTATTTAACATGACATGTATCCTACATGATGACTGGATGCACCACATTGTAGTTAAATATGGCAGTAATACTTTATACTTAGAAAATTTGTTTGCTTGTGACACTAACTTTAAGATCTCATAGCTTTTTTCTGCTGACAATAACATTTATTAATAAACTGAATCTGCATAACAAATTCATTAGCACAACTTTTTTGACAAATAAATACATCCATGGATCAAATAAATATTTTTCTTAATTAGGGAAAGCTATGCAGCAGTGCAATTAGTAAATTTTCAATTAAAAAGATATTCATGTCACATAGTTTTGAATATACATCTATTTTCTTGTAGAGCCCTATATGTCAGCAGCGCTACTAGTGTAGGGGTATCATGCAAGAGTCTCATTCTTGCGACCTCTGTTCGAGTACCGGCTAGCGCAGAAAAAACACATTTTAAATCTTATATTAGGTATCAAACTAATATGAAATGTATTAGTCTTAAAACATTTTAAGAGATTATATTTAAAATGTTATACTATCTATCAAACTAATAAGAAATGTATTAGTCTAAAAACAATTTAACATGACATATAACCCACATGACCTACAAGATGACTGGATGCACCACATTGTAGTTAAATATGGCAGTAATACTTTCTTTATACTTAGAACATTTGTTTACTTGTGACACTAACTTTAAGATCTCATAGCTTTTTTCTGCTGACAATAACATTTATTAGTAAACTGAATCTGCATAACAAATTCATTAGCACAACTTTTTTGACAAATAAATACATCCATGGATCAAATAAATATTTTTCTTAATTAGGGAAAGCTATGCTGCAGTGCAATTAGTAAATTTTCAATTAAAAAGATATTCATGTCACATAGTCTTGAATATACATCTATTTTCTTGTGGAGCATTACAAACCAGCAGCGTTAGTAATGTAGGGGTATCATGCAAGATTCCCATTCTTGCGACCCGGGTTCAAATCCCGGCTAGCGCAGAAAAAAATACATTTTAAATCTTATATTAGGTATCAAACTAATATGAAATGTATTAGTCTTAAAACATTTTAAGAGATTATATTTAAAATGTTATACTATCTATCAAACTAATATGAAATGTATTAGTCTAAAAACTATTTAACATGACATGTATCCTACATGATGACTGGATGCAAAACATTGTAGTTAAATATGGCAGTAATACTTTATACTTAGAAAATTTGTTTGCTTGTGACACTAACTTTAAGATCTCATAGCTTTTTTTCTGCTGACAATAACATTTATTAATAATACATCCATGGAGCAAATAAATATTTTTCTTAATTAGGGAAAGCTATGCAGCAGTGCAATTAGTAAATTTTCAATTAAAAAGATATTCATGTCACACAGTTTTGAATATACATCTATTTTCTTGTAGGGCCCTTTATGTCAGCAGCGATACTAGTGTAGAGGTATCATGCAAGAGTCTCATTCTTGCGACCTGTGTTCGAGAACCGGCTAGCGCAGAAAAAACACATTTTAAATCTTATATTAGGTATCAAACTAATATGAAATGTATTAGTCTTAAAACATTTTAAGAGATTATATTTAAAATGTTATACTATCTATCAAACTAATAAGAAATGTATTAGTCTAAAAACAATTTAACATGACATATAACCTACGTGACCAACAAGATGACTGGATGCACCACATTGTAGTTAAATATGGTAGTAATACTTTCTTTATACTTAGAAAATGTGTTTACTTGTGACACTAACTTTAAGATCTCATAGCTTTTTTCTGCTGACAATAACATTTATTAATAAACTGAATCTGCATAACAAATTCATTAGCACAAATTTTTTGACAAATAAATACATCCATGGATCAAAGAAATATTTTTCTTAATTAGGGAAAGCTATGCAGCAGTGCAATTAGTAAATTTTCAATAAAAAAGATATTCATGTCACACAGTTTTGAATATACATCTATTTTCTTGTGGAGCATTACAAACCAGCAGCGTTAGTAGTGTAGGGGTATCATGCAAGATTCCCATTCTTGCGACCTGAGTTCAAATCCCGGCTAGCGCAGAAAAAAATACATTTTAAATCTTATATTAGGTATCAAACTAATTTGAAATGTATTAGTCTTAAAACATTTTAAGAGATTATATTTAAAATGTTATACTATCTATTAAACTAATATGAAATGTATTAGTCTAAAAACTATTTAACATGACATGTATCCTACATGATGACTGGATGCACCACATTGTAGTTAAATATGGCAGTAATACTTTATACTTAGAAAATTTGTTTGCTTGTGACACTAAATTTAAGATCTCATAGCTTTTTTTCTGCTGACAATAACATTTATTAATAATACATCCATGGAGCAAAGAAATATGTTTCTTAATTAGGGAAAGCT
This sequence comes from Pseudophryne corroboree, assembly GCF_028390025.1. Classification (NCBI taxonomy): domain Eukaryota; kingdom Metazoa; phylum Chordata; class Amphibia; order Anura; family Myobatrachidae; genus Pseudophryne; species Pseudophryne corroboree. The sequence goes on along the minus strand of NC_086446.1, from coordinate 150,786,356 downwards.
ATGCAGCAGTGCAATTAGTAAATTTTCAATTAAAAAGATATTCATGTCACATAGTTTTGAATATACATCTATTTTCTTGTAGAGCCCTATATGTCAGCAGCGCTACTAGTGTAGGGGTATCATGCAAGAGTCTCATTCTTCCGACCTCTGTTCGAGTACCGGCTAGCGCAGAAAAAACACATTTTAAATCTTATATTAAGTATCAAACTAATATGAAATGTATTAGTCTTAAAACATTTTAAGAGACTATATTTAAAATGTTATACTATCTATCAAACTAATAAGAAATGTATTAGTCTGAAAACAATTTAACATGACATATAACCTACATGACCTACAAGATGACTGGATGCACCACATTGTAGTTAAATATGGCAGTAATACTTTCTTTATACTTAGAACATTTGTTTACTTGTGACACTAACTTTAAGATCTCATAGCTTTTTTCTGCTGACAATAACATTTATTAATAAACTGAATCTGCATAACAAATTCATTAGCACAACTTTTTTGACAAATAAATACATCCATGGATCCAAGAAATATTTTTCTTAATTAGGGAAAGCTATGCAGCAGTGCAATTAGTAAATTTTCAATTAAAAAGATATTCATGTCACATAGTTTTGAATATACAGCTATTTTCTTGTGGAGCCCTATAAGCCAGCAGCGCTACTAGTGTAGGGGTATCATGCAAGAGTACCATTCTTGTGACCTTTGTTCGAGTACCGGCTAGTGCAGAAAAAACACATTTGAAATCTTATATTAGGTATCAAACTAATATGAAATGTATTAGTCTTAAAACATTTTAAGAGATTATATTTAAAATGTTATACTATCTATCAAACTAATATAAAATGTATTAGTCTAAAAACAATTTAACATGACATATAACCTACGTGACCTACAAGATGACTGGATGCACCACATTGTAGTTAAATATGGTAGTAATACTTTCTTTATACTTAGAAATGTGTTTACTTGTGACACTAACTTTAAGATCTCATAGCTTTTTTCTGCTGACAATAACATTTATTAATAAACTGAATCTGCATAACAAATTCATTAGCACAACTTTATTTAACAAATAAATACATCCATGGAGCAAAGAAATATTTTTCTTAATTAGGGAAAGCTATGCAGCAGTGCATTTAGTAAATTTTCAATTAAAAAGATATTCATGTCACATAGTTTTGAATATACATCTATTTTCTTGTGGAGCATTACAAACCAGCAGCATTAGTAGTGTAGGGGTATCATGCAAGATTCCCGTTCTTGCGACCCGGGTTCAAATCCCGGCTAGCGCAGAAAAAAATACATTTTAAATCTTATATTAGGTATCAAACTAATATGAAATGTATTAGTCTTAAAACATTTTAAGAGATATATTTAAAATGTTATACTATCTATCAAACTAATATGAAATGTATTAGTCTAAAAACTATTTAACATGACATATAACCTACATGACCTACAAGATGACTGGATGCACCACATTGTAGTTAAATATGGCAGTAATACTTTCTTTATACTTAGAACATTGGTTTACTTGTGACACTAACTTTAAGATCTCATAGCTTTTTTTCTGCTGACAATAACATTTATTAATAAACTGAATCTGCATAACAAATTCATTAGCACAACTTTTTTGACAAATAAATACATCCATGGATCAAAGAAATATTTTTCTTAATTAGGGAAAGCTATGCAGCAGTGCAATTAGTATATTTTCAATTAAAAAGATATTCATGTCACATAGTTTTGAATATACATCTATTTTCTTGTGGAGCATTACAAACCAGCAGCGTTAGTAGTGTAGGGGTATCATGCAAGATTCCCATTCTTGCGACCTGGGTTCAAATCCCGGCTAGCGCAGAAAAAAATACATTTTAAATCTTATATTAGGTATCAAACTAATATGAAATGTATTAGTCTTAAAACATTTTAAGAGATTATATTTAAAATGTTATACTATCTATCAAACTAATATGAAATGTATTAGTCTAAAAACTATTTAACATGACATGTATCCTACATGATGACTGGATGCACCACATTGTAGTTAAATATGGCAGTAATACTTTATACTTAGAAAAATTGTTTGCTTGTGACACTAACTTTAAGATCTCATAGCTTTTTTCTGCTGACAATAACATTTATTAATAATACATCCATGGAGCAAAGAAATATTTTTCTTAATTAGGGAAAGCTATGCAGCAGTGCAATTAGTAAATTTTCAATTAAAAAGATATTCATGTCACACAGTTATGAATATACATCTATTTTCTTGTAGAGCCCTATATGTCAGCAGCGATACTAGTGTAGAGGTATCATGCAAGAGTCTCATTCTTGCGACCTGTGTACGAGTACCGGCTAGCGCAGAAAAAACACATTTTAAATCTTATATTAGGTATCAAACTAATATGAAATGTATTAGTCTTAAAACATTTTAAGAGAAATATTTAAAATGTTATACTATCTATCAAACTAATATGAAATGTATTAGTCTAAAAACAATTTAACATGACATATAACCTACATGACCTACAAGATGACTGGATGCACCACATTGTAGTTAAATATGGCAGTAATACTTTCTTTATACTTAGAACATTTGTTTACTTGTGACACTAACTTTAAGATCTCATAGCTTTTTTTCTGCTGACAATAACATTTATTAATAATACATCCATGGAGCAAAGAAATATTTTTCTTAATTAGGGAAAGCTATGCAGCAGTGCAATTAGTAAATTTTCAATTATAAAGATATTCATGTCACACAGTTTTGAATATACATCTATTTTCTTGTAGAGCCCTATATGTCAGCAGCGCTACTAGTGTAGGGGTATCATGCAAGAGTCTCATTCTTGCGACCTGTGTTCGAGTACCGGCTAGCGCAGAAAAAACACATTTTAAATCTTATATTAGGTAGCAAACTAATATGAAATGTATTAGTCTTAAAACATTTTAAGAGATTATATTTAAAATGTTATACTATCTATCAAACTAATAAGAAATGTATTAGTCTAAAAACAATTTAACATGACATATAACCCACATGACCTACAAGATGACTGGATGCACCACATTGTAGTTAAATATGGCAGTAATACTTTCTTTATACTTAGAACATTTGTTTACTTGTGACACTAACTTTAAGATCTCATAGCTTTTTTCTGCTGACAATAACATTTATTAATAAACTGAATCTGCATAACAAATTCATTAGCACAACTTTTTTGACAAATAAATACATCCATGGATCAAAGAAATATTTTTCTTAATTAGGGAAAGCTATGCAGCAGTGCAATTAGTAAATTTTCAATTAAAAAGATATTCATGTCACATAGTTTTGAATATACATCTATTTTCTTGTGGAGCATTACAAACCAGCAGCGTTAGTAATGTAGGGGTATCGTGCAAGATTCCCATTCTTGCGACCTGGGTTCAAATCCCGGCTAGCGCAGAAAAAAATACATTTTAAATCTTATATTAGGTATCAAACTAATATGAAATGTATTAGTCTTAAAACATTTTAAGAGATTATATTTAAAATGTTATACTATCTATCAAACTAATATGAAATGTATTAGTCTAAAAACTATTTAACATGACATGTATCCTACATGATGACTGGATGCACCACATTGTAGTTAAATATGGCAGTAATACTTTATACTTAGAAAATTTGTTTGCTTGTGACACTAACTTTAAGATCTCATAGCTTTTTTTTCTGCTGACAATAACATTTATTAATAATACATCCATGGAGCAAAGAAATATTTTTCTTAATTAGGGAAAGCTATGCAGCAGTGCAATTAGTAAATTTTCAATTAAAAAGATATTCATGTCACATAGTTTTGAATATACATCTATTTTCTTGTGGAGCATTATAAACCAGCAGCGTTAGTAGTGTAGGGATATCATGCAAGATTCACATTCTTGCGACCTGCGTTCGAGTCCCGGCTAGAGCAGAAAAAAATATATTTTAAATCTTATATTAGGTATCAAACTAATATGAAATGTATTAGTCTTAAAAAATTTTAAGAGATTATATTTAAAATGTTATACTATCTATCAAACTAATATGAAATGTATAAGTCTAAAAACTATTTAACATGACTGTGTATCCTACATGATGACTGGATGCAAAACATTGTAGTTAAATATGGCAGTAATACTTTATACTTAGAAAATTTGTTTGCTTGTGACACTAACTTTAAGATCTCATAGCTTTTTTCTGCTGACAATAACATTTATTAATAATACATCCATGGAGCAAAGAAATATTTTTCTTAATTAGGGAAAGCTATGCAGCAGTGCAATTAGTAAATTTTCAATTAAAAAGATATTCATGTCACACAGTTTCTAATATACATCTATTTTCTTGTAGAGCCCTATATGTCAGCAGTGCTACTAGTGGAGGGGTATCATGCAAGAGTCTCATTCTTGCGACCTGTGTTCGAGTACCGGCTAGCGCAGAAAAAACACATTTTAAATCTTATATTAGGTATCAAACTAATATGAAATGTATTAGTCTTAAAACATTTTAAGAGAAATATTTAAAATGTTATACTATCTATCAAACTAATATGAAATGTATTAGTCTAAAAACAATTTAACATGACATATAACCTACATGACCTACAAGATGACTGGATGCACCACATTGTAGTTAAATATGGCAGTAATACTTTCTTTATACTTAGAACATTTGTTTACTTGTGACACTAACTTTAAGATCTCATAGCTTTTTTCTGCTGACAATAACATTTATTAATAAACTGAATCTGCATAACAAATTCATTAGCACAACTTTTTTGACAAATAAATACATCCATGGATCAAAGAAATATTTTTCTTAATTAGGGAAAGCTATGCCTCAGTGCAATTAATAAAATTTTCAATTAAAAAGATATTCATGTCACATAGTTTTGAATATACATCTATTTTCTTGTGGAGCCCTATAAGCCACCAGCGCTACTAGTGTAGGGGTATCATGCAAGAGTACCATTCTTGTGACCTTTGTTCGAGTACCGGCTAGTGCAGAAAAAACACATTTTAAATCTTATATTAGGTATCAAACTAATATGAAATGTATTAGTCTTAAAACATTTTAAGAGATTATATTTAAAATGTTATACTATCTATCAAACTAATATGAAATGTATTAGTCTAAAAACTATTTAACATGACATGTATCCTACATGATGACTGGATGCACCACATTGTAGTTAAATATGGCAGTAATACTTTATACTTAGAAAATTTGTTTGCTTGTGACACTAACTTTAAGATCTCATAGCTTTTTTTCTGCTGACAATAACATTTATTAATAATACATCCATGGAGCAAAGAAATATGTTTCTTAATTAGGGAAAGCTATGCAGCAGTGCAATTAGTAAATTTTCAATTAAAAAGATATTCATGTCACATAGTTTTGAATATACATCTATTTTCTTGTAAAGCCCTATATGTCAGCAGCGCTACTAGTGTAGGGGTATCATGCAAGAGTACCATTCTTGTGACCTTTGTTCGAGTACCGGCTAGTGCAGAAAAAACACATTTGAAATCTTATATTAGGTATCAAACTAATATGAAATGTATTAGTCTTAAAACATTTTAAGAGATTATATTTAAAATGTTATACTATCTATCAAACTAATATAAAATGTATTAGTCTAAAAACAATTTAACATGACATATAACCTACGTGACCTACAAGATGACTGGATGCACCACATTGTAGTTAAATATGGTAGTAATACTTTCTTTATACTTAGAAAATGTGTTTACTTGTGACACTAACTTTAAGATCTCATAGCTTTTTTCTGCTGACAATAACATTTATTAATAAACTGAATCTGCATAACAAATTCATTAGTATAACTTTATTTAACAAATAAATACATCCATGGAGCAAAGAAATATGTTTCTTAATTAGGGAAAGCTATGCAGCAGTGCAATTAGTACATTTTCAATTAAAAAGATATTCATGTCACATAGTTTTGAATATACAGCTATTTTCTTGTGGAGCCCTATAAGCCAGCAGCGCTACTAGTGTAGGGGTATCATGCAAGAGTACCATTCTTGTGACCTTTGTTCGAGTACCGGCTAGTGCAGAAAAAACACATTTGAAATCTTATATTAGGTATCAAACTAATATGAAATGTATTAGTCTTAAAACATTTTAAGAGAAATATTTAAAATGTTATACTATCTATCAAACTAATATGAAATGTATTAGTCTAAAAACAATTTAACATGACATATAACCTACATGACCTACAAGATGACTGGATGCACCACATTGTAGTTAAATATGGCAGTAATAGTTTCTTTATACTTAGAACATTTGTTTACTTGTGACACTAACTTTAAGATCTCATAGCTTTTTTCTGCTGACAATAACATTTATTAATAAACTGAATCTGCATAACAAATTCATTAGCACAACTTTTTTGACAAATAAATACATCCATGGATCAAAGAAATATTTTTCTTAATTAGGGAAAGCTATGCCTCAGTGCAATTAGTAAATTTTCAATTAAAAAGATATTCATGTCACATAGTTTTGAATATACATCTATTTTCTTGTGGAGCCCTGTAAGCCACCAGCGCTACTAGTGTAGGGGTATCATGCAAGAGTACCATTCTTGTGACCTTTGTTCGAGTACCGGCTAGTGCAGAAAAAACACATTTTAAATCTTATATTAGGTATCAAACTAATATGAAATGTATTAGTCTTAAAACATTTTAAGAGATTATATTTAAAATGTTATACTATCTATCAAACTAATATAAAATGTATTAGTCTAAAAACAATTTAACATGACATATAACCTACGTGACCTACAAGATGACTGGATGCACCACATTGTAGTTAAATATGGTAGTAATACTTTCTTTATACTTAGAAAATGTGTTTACTTGTGACACTAACTTTAAGATCTCATAGCTTTTTTCTGCTGACAATAACATTTATTAATAAACTGAATCTGCATAACAAATTCATTAGCACAACTTTTTTGACAAATAAATACATCCATGGATCAAAGAAATATTTTTCTTAATTAGGGAAAGCTATGCAGCAGTGCAATTAGTAAATTTTCAATTAAAAAGATATTCATGTCACATAGTTTTGAATATACATCTATTTTCTTGTGGAGCATTATAAACCAGCAGCGTTAGTAGTGTAGGGGTATCATGCAAGATTCCCATTCTTGCGACCTGGGTTCAAATCCTGGCTAGCACAGAAAAAAATACATTTTAAATCTTATATTAGGTATCAAACTAATATGAAATGTATTAGTCTTAAAACATTTTAAGAGATTATATTTAAAATGTTATACTATCTATCAAACTAATATGAAATGTATTAGTCTAAAAACTATTTAACATGACATGTATCCTACATGATGACTGGATGCACCACATTGTAGTTAAATATGGCAGTAATACTTTATACTTAGAAAATTTGTTTGCTTGTGACACTAACTTTAAGATCTCATAGCTTTTTTTCTGCTGACAATAACATTTATTAATAATACATCCATGGAGCAAAGAAATATGTTTCTTAATTAGGGAAAGCTATGCAGCAGTGCAATTAGTAAATTTTCAATTAAAAAGATATTCATGTCACATAGTTTTGAATATACATCTATTTTCTTGTAGAGCCCTATATGTCAGCAGCGCTACTAGTGTAGGGGTATCATGCAAGAGTACCATTCTTGTGACCTTTGTTCGAGTACCGGCTAGTGCAGAAAAAACACATTTGAAATCTTATATTAGGTATCAAACTAATATGAAATGTATTAGTCTTAAAACATTTTAAGAGATTATATTTAAAATGTTATACTATCTATCAAACTAATATAAAATGTATTAGTCTAAAAACAATTTAACATGACATATAACCTACGTGATCTACAAGATGACTGGATGCACCACATTGTAGTTAAATATGGTAGTAATACTTTCTTTATACTTAGAAAATGTGTTTACTTGTGACACTAACTTTAAGATCTCATAGCTTTTTTCTGCTGACAATAACATTTATTAATAAACTGAATCTGCATAACAAATTCATTAGCACAACTTTATTTAACATATAAATACACCCATGGAGCAAAGAAATATGTTTCTTAATTAGGGAAAGCTATGCAGCAGTGCAATTAGTAAATTTTCAATTAAAAAGATATTCATGTCACATAGTTTTGAATATACAGCTATTTTCTTGTGGAGCCCTATAAGCCAGCAGCGCTACTAGTGTAGGGGTATCATGCAAGAGTACCATTCTTGTGACCTTTGTTCGAGTACCGGCTAGTGCAGAAAAAACACATTTGAAATCTTATATTAGGTATCAAACTAATATGAAATGTATTAGTCTTAAAACATTTTAAGAGATTATATTTAAAATGTTATACTATCTATCAAACTAATATAAAATGTATTAGTCTAAAAACAATTTAACATGACATATAACCTACGTGACCTACAAGATGACTGGATGCACCACATTGTAGTTAAATATGGTAGTAATACTTTCTTTATACTTAGAAAATGTGTTTACTTGTGACACTAACTTTAAGATCTCATAGCTTTTTTCTGCTGACAATAACATTTATTAATAAACTGAATCTGCATAACAAATTCATTAGCTCAACTTTATTTAACAAATAAATACATCCATGGAGCAAAGAAATATTTTTCTTAATTAGGGAAAGCTATGCAGCAGTGCATTTAGTAAATTTTCAATTAAAAAGATATTCATGTCACATAGTTTTGAATATACATCTATTTTCTTGTGGAGCATTACAAACCAGCAGCATTAGTAGTGTAGGGGTATCATGCAAGATTCCCGTTCTTGCGACCCGGGTTCAAATCCCGGCTAGCGCAGAAAAAAATACATTTTAAATCTTATATTAGGTATCAAACTAATATGAAATGTATTAGTCTTAAAACATTTTAAGAGATTATATTTAAAATGTTATACTATCTATCAAACTAATATGAAATGTATTAGTCTAAAAACTATTTAACATGACATATAACCTACATGACCTACAAGATGACTGGATGCACCACATTGTAGTTAAACATGGCAGTAATACTTTCTTTATACTTAGAACATTGGTTTACTTGTGACACTAACTTTAAGATCTCATAGCTTTTTTTCTGCTGACAATAACATTTATTAATAAACTGAATCTGCATAACAAATTCATTAGCACAACTTTTTTGACAAATAAATACATCCATGGATCAAAGAAATATTTTTCTTAATTAGGGAAAGCTATGCAGCAGTGCAATTAGTAAATTTTCAATTAAAAAGATATTCATGTCACATAGTTTTGAATATACATCTATTTTCTTGTGGAGCATTACAAACCAGCAGCGTTAGTAGTGTAGGGGTATCATGCAAAACTCCTATTCTTGCGACCTGGGTTCAAATCCCAGCTAGCGCAGAAAAAAATACATTTTAAAACTTATATTAGGTATCAAACTAATATGAAATGTATTAGTCTTAAAACATTTTAAGAGATTATATTTAAAATGTTATACTATCTATCAAACTAATATGAAATGTATTAGTCTAAAAACTATTTTACATGACATGTATCCTACATGATGACTGGATGCACCACATTGTAGTTAAATATGGCAGTAATACTTTATACTTAGAAAATTTGTTTGCTTGTGACACTAACTTTAAGATCTCATAGCTTTTTTTCTGCTGACAATAACATTTATTAATAATACATCCATGGAGCAAAGAAATATGTTTCTTGATTAGGGAAAGCTATGCAGCAGTGCAATTAGTAAATTTTCAATTAAAAAGATATTCATGTCACATAGTTTTGAATATACATCTATTTTCTTGTAGAGCCCTATATGTCAGCAGCGCTACTAGTGTAGGGGTATCATGCAAGAGTCTCATTCTTGCGACCTGTGTTCGAGTACCGGCTAGCGCAGAAAAAACACATTTTAAATCTTATATTAGGTATCAAACTAATATGAAATGTATTAGTCTTAAAACATTTTAAGAGATTATATTTAAAATGTTATACTATCTCTCAAACTAATAAGAAATGTATTAGTCTAAAAACAATTTAACATGACATATAACCCACATGACCTACAAGATGACTGGATGCACCACATTGTAGTTAAATATGGCAGTAATACTTTCTTTATACTTAGAACATTTGTTTACTTGTGACACTAACTTTAAGATCTCATAGCTTTTTTCTGCTGACAATAACATTTATTAGTAAACTGAATCTGCATAACAAATTCATTAGCACAACTTTTTTGACAAATAAATACATCCATGGATCAAAGAAATATTTTTCTTAATTAGGGAAAGCTATGCAGCAGTGCAATTAGTAAATTTTCAATTAAAAAGATATTCATGTCACATAGTTTTGAATATACATCTATTTTCTTGTGGAGCATTACAAACCAGCAGCGTTAGTAATGTAGGGGTATCATGCAAGATTCCCATTCTTGCGACCTGGGTTCAAATCCCGGCTAGCGCAGAAAAAAATACATTTTAAATCTTATATTAGGTATCAAACTAATATGAAATGTATTAGTCTTAAAACATTTTAAGAGATTATATTTAAAATGTTATACTATCTATCAAACTAATATGAAATGTATTAGTCTAAAAACTATTTAACATGACATGTATCCTACATGATGACTGGATGCACCACATTGTAGTTAAATATGGCAGTAATACTTTATACTTAGAAAATTTGTTTGCTTGTGACACTAACTTTAAGATCTCATAGCTTTTTTTTCTGCTGACAATAACATTTATTAATAATACATCCATGGAGCAAAGAAATATTTTTCTTAATTAGGGAAAGCTATGCAGCAGTGCAATTAGTAAATTTTCAATTAAAAAGATATTCATGTCACATAGTTTTGAATATACATCTAATTTCTTGTGGAGCATTATAAACCAGCAGCGTTAGTAGTGTAGGGGTATCATGCAAGATTCACATTCTTGCGACCTGCTTTCGAGTCCCGGCTAGAGCAGAAAAAAACATATTTTAAATCTTATATTAGGTATCAAACTAATATGAAATGTCTTAGTCTTAAAACATTTTAAGAGATTATATTTAAAATGTTATACTATCTATCAAACTAATATGAAATGTATAAGTCTAAAAACTATTTAACATGACTGTGTATCCTACATGATGACTGGATGCAAAACATTGTAGTTAAATATGGCAGTAATACTTTATACTTAGAAAATTTGTTTGCTTGTGACACTAACTTTAAGATCTCATAGCTTTTTTCTGCTGACAATAACATTTATTAATAATACATCCATGGAGCAAAGAAATATTTTTCTTAATTAGGGAAAGCTATGCAGCAGTGCAATTAGTAAATTTTCAATTAAAAAGATATTCATGTCACACAGTTTTGAATATACATCTATTTTCTTGTAGAGCCCTATATGTCAGCAGCGCTACTAGTGTAGGGGTATCATGCAAGAGTCTCATTCTTGCGACCTGTGTTCGAGTACCGGCTAGCGCAGAAAAAACACATTTTAAATCTTATATTAGGTATCAAACTAATATGAAATGTATTAGTCTTAAAACATTTTAAGAGAAATATTTAAAATGTTATACTATCTATCAAACTAATATGAAATGTATTAGTCTAAAAACAATTTAACATGACATATAACCTACATGACCTACAAGATGACTGGATGCACCACATTGTAGTTAAATATGGCAGTAATACTTTCTTTATACTTAGAACATTTGTTTACTTGTGACACTAATTTTAAGATCTCATAGCTTTTTTCTGCTGACAATAACATTTATTAATAAACTGAATCTGCATAACAAATTCATTAGCACAACTTTTTTGACAAATAAATACATCCATGGATCAAAGAAATATTTTTCTTAATTAGGGAAAGCTATGCAGCAGTGCAATTAGTAAATTTTCAATTAAAAAGATATTCATGTCACATAGTTTTGAATATACATCTATTTTCTTGTGGAGCATTACAAACCAGCAGCGTTGGTAGTGTAGGGGTATCATGCAAAATTCCCATTCTTGCGACCTGGATTCAAATCCCAGCTAGCGCAGAAAAAAATACATTTTAAATCTTATATTAGGTATCAAACTAATATGAAATGTATTAGTCTTAAAACATTTTAAGAGATTATATTTAAAATGTTATACTATCTATCAAACTAATATGAAATGTATTAGTCTAAAAACTATTTAACATGACATGTATCCTACATGATGACTGGATGCACCACATTGTAGTTAAATATGGCAGTAAAACTTTATACTTAGAAAATTTGTTTGCTTGTGACACTAACTTTAAGATCTCATAGCTTTTTTTTCTGCTGACAATAACATTTATTAATAATACATCCATGGAGCAAAGAAATATTTTTCTTAATTAGGGAAAGCTATGCAGCAGTGCAATTAGTAAATTTTCAATTAAAAAGATATTCATGTCACATAGTTTTGAATATACATCTAATTTCTTGTGGAGCATTATAAACCAGCAGCGTTAGTAGTGTAGGGGTATCATGCAAGATTCACATTCTTGCGACCTGCTTTCGAGTCCCGGCTAGAGCAGAAAAAAATATAGTTTAAATCTTATATTAGGTATCAAACTAATATGAAATGTCTTAGTCTTAAAACATTTTAAGAGATTATATTTAAAATGTTATACTATCTATCAAACTAATATGAAATGTATAAGTCTAAAAACTATTTAACATGACTGTGTATCCTACATGATGACTGGATGCAAAACATTGTAGTTAAATATGGCAGTAATACTTTATACTTAGAAAATTTGTTTGCTTGTGACACTAACTTTAAGATCTCATAGCTTTTTTCTGCTGACAATAACATTTATTAATAATACATCCATGGAGCAAAGAAATATTTTTCATAATTAGGGAAAGCTATGCAGCAGTGCAATTAGTAAATTTTCAATTAAAAAGATATTCATGTCACACAGTTTTGAATATACATCTATTTTCTTGTAGAGCCCTATATGTCAGCAGCGCTACTAGTGTAGGGGTATCATGCAAGAGTCTCATTCTTGCGACCTGTGTTCGAGTACCGGCTAGCGCAGAAAAAACACATTTTAAATCTTATATTAGGTATCAAACTAATATGAAATGTATTAGTCTTAAAACATTTTAAGAGAAATATTTAAAATGTTATACTATCTATCAAACTAATATGAAATGTATTAGTCTAAAAACAATTTAACATGACATATAACCTACATGACCTACAAGATGACTGGATGCACCACATTGTAGTTAAATATGGCAGTAATACTTTCTTTATACTTAGAACATTTGTTTACTTGTGACACTAATTTTAAGATCTCATAGCTTTTTTCTGCTGACAATAACATTTATTAATAAACTGAATCTGCATAACAAATTCATTAGCACAACTTTTTTGACAAATAAATACATCCATGGATCAAAGAAATATTTTTCTTAATTAGGGAAAGCTATGCAGCAGTGCAATTAGTAAATTTTCAATTAAAAAGATACTCATGTCACATAGTTTTGAATATACATCTATTTTCTTGTGGAGCATTACAAACCAGCAGCGTTGGTAGTGTAGGGGTATCATGCAAAATTCCCATTCTTGCGACCTGGATTCAAATCCCAGCTAGCGCAGAAAAAAATACATTTTAAATCTTATATTAGGTATCAAACTAATATGAAATGTATTAGTCTTAAAACATTTTAAGAGATTATATTTAAAATGTTATACTATCTATCAAACTAATATGAAATGTATTAGTCTAAAAACTATTTAACATGACATGTATCCTACATGATGACTGGATGCACCACATTGTAGTTAAATATGGCAGTAATACTTTATACTTAGAAAATTTGTTTGCTTGTGACACTAACTTTAAGATCTCATAGCTTTTTTTCTGCTGACAATAACATTTATTAATAATACATCCATGGAGCAAAGAAATATTTTTCTTAATTAGGGAAAGCTATGCAGCAGTGCAATTAGTAAATTTTCAATTAAAAAGATATTCATGTCACACAGTTTTGAATATACATCTATTTTCTTGTAGAGCCCTATATGTCAGCAGCGCTACTAGTGTAGGGGTATCATGCAAGAGTCTCATTCTTGCGACCTGTGTTCGAGTACCGGCTAGCGCAGAAAAAACACATTTTAAATCTTATATTAGGTAGCAAACTAATATGAAATGTATTAGTCTTAAAACATTTTAAGAGATTATATTTAAAATGTTATACTATCTATCAAACTAATAAGAAATGTATTAGTCTAAAAACAATTTAACATGACATATAACCTACATGACCTACAAGATGACTGGATGCACCACATTGTAGTTAAATATGGCAGTAATACTTTCTTTATACTTAGAACATTTGTTTACTTGTGACACTAACTTTAAGATCTCATAGCTTTTTTCTGCTGACAATAACATTTATTAATAAACTGAATCTGCATAACAAATTCATTAGCACAACTGTTTTGACAAATAAATACATCCATGGATCAAAGAAATATTTTTCTTAATTAGGGAAAGCTATGCAGCAGTGCAATTAGTAAATTTTCAATTAAAAAGATATTCATGCCACATAGTTTTGAATATACATCTATTTTCTTGTGGAGCATTACAAACCAGCAGCGTTAGTAATGTATGGGTATCATGCAAGATTCCCATTCTTGCGACCTGGGTTCAAATCCCGGCTAGTGCAGAAAAAAATACATTTTAAATCTTATATTAGGTATCAAACTAATATGAAATGTATTAGTCTTAAAACATTTTAAGAGATTATATTTAAAATGTTATACTATCTATCAAACTAATATGAAATGTATTAGTCTAAAAACTATTTAACATGACATGTATCCTACATGATGACTGGATGCACCACATTGTAGTTAAATATGGCAGTAATACTTTATACTTAGAAAATTTGTTTGCTTGTGACACTAACTTTAAGATCTCATAGCTTTTCTTTCTGCTGACAATAACATTTATTAATAATACATCCATGGAGCAAAGAAATATTTTTCTTAATTAGGGAAAGCTATGCAGCAGTGCAATTAGTAAATTTTCTATTAAAAAGATATTCATGTCACATAGTTTTGAATATACATCTATTTTCTTGTGGAGCATTATAAACCAGCAGCGTTAGTAGTGTAGGGGTATCATGCAAGATTCACATTCTTGCGACCTGCGTTCGAGTCCCGGCTAGAGCAGAAAAAAATATATTTTATATCTTATATTAGGTATCAAACTAATATGAAATGTATTAGTCTTAAAACATTTTAAGAGATTATATTTAAAATGTTATACTATCTATCAAACTAATATGAAATGTATTAGTCTAAAAACTATTTAACATGACATGTATCCTACATGATGACTGGATGCAAAACATTGTAGTTAAATATGGCAGTAATACTTTATACTTAGAAAATTTGTTTGCTTGTGACACTAACTTTAAGATCTCATAGCTTTTTTTCTGCTGACAATAACATTTATTAATAATACATCCATGGAGCAAAGAAATATTTTTCTTAATTAGGGAAAGCTATGCAGCAGTGCAATTAGTAAATTTTCAATTAAAAAGATATTCATGTCACATAGTTTTGAATATACATCTATTTTCTTGTGGAGCATTACAAACCAGCAGCGTTAGTAGTGTAGGGGTATCATGCAAGATTCCCGTTCTTGCGACCTGGGTTCAAATCCCAGCTAGCGCAGAAAAAAATACATTTTAAATCTTATATTAGGTATCAAACTAATATGAAATGTATTAGTCTTAAAACATTTTAAGAGATTATATTTAAAATGTTATACTATCTATCAAACTAATATGAAATGTATTAGTCTAAAAACTATTTAACATGACATATAACCTACGTGACCTACAAGATGACTGGATGCACCACATTGTAGTTTAATATGGCAGTAATACTTTCTTTATACTTAGAAAATTTGTTTACTTGTGACACTAACTTTAAGATCTCATAGCTTTTTTCTGCTGACAATAACATTTATTAATAAACTGAATCTGCATAACAAATTCATTAGCACAACTTTCTTTAACAAATAAATACATCCATGGAGCAAAAAAATATTTTTCTTAATTAGGGAAAGCTATGCAGCAGTGCAATTAGTAAATTTTCAATTAAAAGGATATTTATGTCACATAGTTTTGAATATACATCTATTTTCTTGTGGAGCATTACAAACCAGCAGCGTTAGTAGTGTAGGGGTATCATGCAAGATTCCCATTCTTGCGACCTGGGTTCAAATCCCGGCTAGCGCAGAAAAAAATAAATTTTAAATCTTATATTAGGTATCAAACTAATATGAAATGTATTAGTCTTAAAACATTTTAAGAGATTATATTTAAAATGTTATACTATCTATCAAACTAATATGAAATGTATTAGTCTAAAAACTATTTAACATGACATGTATCCTACAAGATGACTGGATGCACCACATTGTAGTTAAATATGGCAGTAATACTTTATACTTAGAGAATTTGTTTGCTTGTGAGACTAACTTTAAGATCTCATAGCTTTTTTTCTGCTGACAATAACATTTATTAATAATACATCCATGGAGCAAAGAAATATTTTTCTTAATTAGGGAAAGTTATGCAGCAGTGCAATTAGTAAATTTTCAATTAAAAAGATATTCATGTCACACAGTTTTGAATATACATCTATTTTCTTGTAGAGCCCTATATGTCAGCAGCGCTACTAGTGTAGGGGTATCATGCTAGAGTCTCATTCTTGCGACCTGTGTTCGAGTACCGGCTAGCGCAGAAAAAACACATTTTAAATCTTATATTAGGTATCAAACTAATATGAAATGTATTAGTCTTAAAACATTTTAAGAGATTATATTTAAAATGTTATACTATCTATCAAACTAATAAGAAATGTATTAGTCTAAAAACAATTTAACATGACATATAACCTACATGACCTACAAGATGACTGGATGCACCACATTGTAGTTAAATATGGCAGTAATACTTTCTTTATACTTAGAACATTGGTTTACTTGTGACACTAACTTTAAGATCTCAT